>NC_141700.1:409075444-409409444 GCF_964263255.1 Lissotriton vulgaris | reverse complement strand
TATTTAAGGGACCCCAGAGCACCATACCAAGGCCACACATCAACATGAAAGGCTCCCGGGGACAGGCCGGTCCACTTCCCTCTGGACCACAGAAGGCTGCCGCCGCGCACCCTCGTCTCCTACAGGCCTCACTTCCCGAGGCGGCCGGATCCAGGGGCCCCAGCAAACAAGCCCGGGCTGCTGTCACTGTTATCAAAGGCCTCCACAGGTCAACATCCAGGCCCAGAGAGCGGCACAGCAGCGAAAGCAGGTGTCAGACCAGGGGACGCCCCTCACCAGGCGTCCAACCAATATGTCGGTAAGGCCCCGTGCTAACCACTACCCCTCAAAGGGCAGCAAGACCGAGTTCAAGGATCAACATACAGACTCTCGGGGACAGGCCGGTCCACTTCCTACCACACCCGTGTCCGCTGCAGGCAACACTTCCAGCGTCGCCCATCTCTAGGAGGCCCCTGCGAACACTTCCTAAGCCGCTGTCACCGTCGAAGGCCTCCACTGGCCTACCAACCGGGGCTGCACTGTGGGGGGCCACCCCCCCAGGGCTCAAACAAGTATGCGGGCAGGGCCATGCACTGCCCATGGCCCCTCAAAGGGCAACCAGTCCGAATCTGTGGGGGCCCAGCCCCCGTCGATCCTGCAGCTGCCCATCCCAAGAATCTCTCACGCCAGGGGTCAGTCCTCAAGTCGCTTGCACCACTGGCAGACAGCCTGGGGAGCCGGGGCCAATGCTGCTCATCCTAGATTGCTGGCAAACGCAGTGACCTGCGATCTCCTACCATTCCCAGGGGGGGGGGGGGGGGGGGGGGGGGCGTGGTACTGGCCACCGCATGCTCCTAAGACAAGTCTCTTCGTGTAGGGAAGCTGCGGGCCCCACCCAGACCGAGGAGACCAACCTTGCGCCGCCCTTTCCACTGCGCGAAAGGCCAGCGGTGGTCACCAAATCACCAGGGGCTTGGGGACGCCACCTCGGGCCACCAGGCGGTCATTCCTGCCTGGGCGCCTCCTTCACTGCACCTGGGCTTTGTGGCCTTTTCGTCCAGAGGAGCTCCGGTGTCTGTGTCGTACTCTGCCACCATCTTGGACACGCCCCATCATTATCTTTAATGAACCACAGCCAAAAATTGATTTTGGTCTGGATAGCCATCCTTTAAGAGATCAGCATCTACAAAAATGAGCTGGTAGCCAAACATATCGAAAACACACAATGTTATATTCAAAACTAAGAAGACAAGGGAAGAAATATCACCCCCCCCCCCCAATATATCTTTACCTCAGAGGCAGAAGTATTGAACATGAAAGAAAGCAAAAGATAGTGGCACAGCAGCACTAAACTAAGTTACCTTCAGTAACTTTCTTTCTAATGCATACCATAACTGCTGATTATTCATATTTAGACTATTGACCAGGTTGCCAGACTGTAACCAGAAATGTTCACAACAGAGCTTCTGTGGACTGTTAGATAGAGTCGGACAGCTCCGCATTGGCTCTGTTCCTTCCTAGAAGCGAAAGAGCCAAACAAAAGCACCACAACTCAGTGCAGAAGTCAGTTTCTTACATGACTCTTTTGGCACCCTAGGATGTGGAGCATGAAAAACTGAAGGTCCTTGTGTGCAGATCTCTAACTTGGGATCTTTTTAGTAGGTAAAAAGTGACAATATTGCAAAGCCGCAAGGTGGGAGAGCTGTGAGTTATCTGATGTTAGACAGAATATACACCAGAAAGAGAATTATCTAAAGTAATTCGTTTTTCTCATAGATACTTTTAACTGCAGCTTCCGCACTTTAGAATACATACCAAATCAGTACATTCCAAGGAATGGTAGTGTCTGTGGAGTGGGCGTAGACCAGACAGTCCTGCACAACTAAATAAGAAAAATTTACTTTCCATCGGATACGGCTGTCAGGGCAGTAGTGCATTGTGAATGTATGCACTGACACCCATGTCATGGCCTGACAGGCACACTGCAAGGCAAGACAGTGGTAGCCACATTGGCCCTGGTGGAATCGGCACTCAGTCCTTCCGGAGGCTGCTTGTTGGCCAATGTGTAGCAGATCTTAATACAGAGGGCTATCCACATTGACAAAGAACTTTCCCGCACCGCCTTGCCTTTGACTTCAAGCGCCCCACAAAAAGCTGATCGTCCACCAATTGGTCTTTGGTGTGACTATAGATATACTAATTTAAAGCTCTTGTGTTCCATCCAACGGAGTCGCTCTTCCTCTTACGAGCGGTGAGAAAAAGAAAAGAACATTGGGAGGGTGATGGCTTGCCCAATGTGAAAAAAATGAAGTCTTTTGGCAAAAACCCCACCCTGGTCCTCAGAAGTGTAATGAGGCTGCATTAAGAAAGTCTGGAGCACACTCACACAACTAAGTGATGTGATCATAACCAGGAAGATAGTTTTGAGAACCAGAGCACCCAACTAGCAGCTTTGTGTTGGCTCAGAGATGGCAGAAATAAGTAATGTCCAGAACAAATTACTATCACACTATCGGACCACAAATGATTTTGGAGGACAAATGGTCCAGCAAACGCAAAAAGGCCAAAAGGGCAGACAAAAAACCAGTAATGGTGTCCATTGCAAGACCTTGCTGGGCCAAAGACAAAAACAATAACAAATCTAAAAAAATGACTTGTAATGGGTCTGTTTTGTGAACTCCACACCAGGACACGTGCTCCCAACTCCAGTGGTAAATAGACTCTGTAAAAGGATGGCCGGTCACAAAAATGACATTCACAATCCTCAGATGGTAGATCAAATGCAGTAAATTTCCACTACTCAATCTCCACATATGAAAGAGTAGATTGCACAAGTTAAGGTGCAAAATCAAGCCCTGCTCCTGCAACAGAAGATCCTCATGAAGTAGAAAGCTTGATTGGAGGACAGATAGTCATGACAAGAGGTTCCAGGTACTACACTCTCCTGGCCCAAACATGAGTCACAAGAATGACTGGGGCCTGGTCGCTCCTGATCATCTTCAGATTTCTGGACAGGAAAGGTTTACAGGTGGCCCATGCGCCCTTCTAGTCGGAATGGCTCTTCTAGACAGAGTGTTCTTGGGAACCTAATCAAGCTAACGTTCTGACACTGCATGTTTTTATTGGCGATTAAAAGATCCAGCCAGGGATCTCCCCAGTGTTGGAAGATACTCTGTACCTTCTCAGAGCGAAAAAGCCATTTGTGAACCGCTAGGAGTAATCAGCTGAGATCGTCCCCCATGGGGGTTAAAGATAGCACCAGGTGGTTCATGAGCAAGGAGATGCCCCAACGCTCCAGACAACTCCTGAGGCAGAGCACGTTCTGAACACGACCCAAGACCCCATCCCGCCCACCTTGTTGCAGTACCACATGGTAATAGTGTTGTCTAGGAAAACCTGCCTCAGCCTTCCCTTGATGGACACCAGGAAGTCCTTTAGGACTAGGTGAATGGCTGGAAACTGTAAAATTGATGTGGAGCCAGTTTTCTACCCAAGATGATACCTCTGATCTCCAGTTCTCTCAGATGATCTCCACGACCCAGTAGTGACGCATCCGTGCCACCGTCAGATATAGGTGGCAAAAGAAAAGAGGTCTGCCATTGTTCAGTTTGTGGTCGAGGAGTCACAAATGCAGATCCTGATGGGAGGAGCCAAGCCAGCGACCGCAATGGCCGCCTAGTCCCTCGGCTCCGATCATCATCTCCTCCCGGGACCTCATCCTGCATGAACTACCGCAGCAAGACGGAGTGCACGGGGACATGAATGCGTCCGATCACCGAGGGTGAAGTCCCGAGGTTCGTGCCTGCTTGTGGAGGCGAGATATGGTCGACGACGTTCGCGGCCCGCAGCAGCCCTGAGACCGGGGACTCAGCCAGACTGTGAGGCTGGTCCCCGAGTGAACAACAGCGGCTGCCGGTGGCCTGGAGGGACCGGTCAGCTCCGAAGTGGCAAACAGCAGCGGTTTTTTGGCAGGCTCATATTGGCAGACTGTGAGCACGAGTGAGGACCAAGACGATCGCTGTGCCCCCGTGTAGACGGATATTGCGGCACGATTTTCACTTGTCCTCCGCCGAGAAGTGTTTTGCTACTCGTCCCGCTTCTGGCGGGAGGCTCCCGAACTTCCTACGAGCCGCCATTAAGCTGAACTGACTCCAGCGGTGGCTTTTAATTGATCTTGGTGGCCCTGCCGGTGGAGCTACATTGCTCGCTGCCTTGCTGCCTGTGCCTCGGCCCCACTCCGGACCTGCTCTGACCCGTGCTAATATGGAGAAGGGGAACATGGTACACGGGGAGTGCGGAACAGATCTGCACCTTGGCGATCTGATGGCCTCCCTAGCCGCCCTCCATGACAACTTGGTGCAGGGCGCCCGATTATTGGGGGGCAAGTTGGATGAAGTGACCCTCGTGGCGAAGCGAACGAGATCGGCTGACCCGTTGATGCATAGCGAGATGCCGTCCTCAGCGCCCAGATGCTTCAAGATGGCGCCTACTACTGATACTGGAGGGTCGGAAACACAGCCTCGCGACATTCCATGATTGTACTATTGGATGCACAGGACAGTCTGGAGGCGCTAGACTGGATCTGACTGGTAGAACCTTTTCCTACGCCCTGCTGCTAGAGATCCTGGTGCTGTTCCTGCCGTGTTTGAACATTGAGACTTTGTTCTCCTGTGTTACTTCGCTGCATGAAGTGCGGAAGGTCTGTTTCAGTGCCAGGTCAAGGAAGCAAGACTGACAAGGATAAATGACGTTCCTCCGGGTCATCGTCTTTTGTGCAGGGGCTGTGAGGGTTGCGCGATACGTTGTCTTAGCTAATGATGCGCCGGGTTGATTTTGTCCCTTGCGACTTGTTTAATTTGATCTGACTCTTGCTGCTTTAGTTCACATCATGTGCAGATATAACGATTATGTGAGGGAGAGGCCGAGGGACTGCTATAGGTTTACTCTCCATTTTTGTTTCCTTTGTAGTTGTAATTTGGAACCCCCTCCCCCTCTCCTTTTTGTTCCTTTGTAGATTTTGGGGTTCTCTTGTCCTTCTTCTCTCCCTTGAGTCCTCTCTTTAGGCTAGGCGGGTGGTAGTTCTTCTACTTTCTTCTAAATTTCGGGTTCCATACAATGGGCGACAGGCACGCTGCTATGGTGGAGGCCTTAGCCATGGGCAGGGGTGCAGGGTGGGGGGTTGGGGGAGGGGTACTTTCCTTTTTTCTTTTCTTCTCTTCGTTTCTAGGGCCCCTTTTTCTCTCTTGTTTTGCTTGGTATTCTCTTTCTCTTTCCTTCTTTCTTTTGGGTAACCGAGTGGCGGGGTGTTTACTGTACGCCTTTATGGCTTACGTTACAAGGGGTGCTGTTTTCATAACGTTGTTACTACAGCGGGTATTGCTGCTGTGGGGGGGCGGAATGTACTGTTTTATAGTCAATCCTGTTTAATAAGTGTTAATGCCTACGCTCTGCTCGCAGTAGTCCCGACTGTGCATATCCTGCTCAATGATGACCCCTTGTACTTGTATGTTTTGATTGTATGGCGACAGATCTGGCTCCTCTTTAAAACTCTTAAAAGAAACCTCTTTAATCCTGGTGCCTTCATGGTACGGACAATATCCTGGGCTGAGAATTGGCACACGAGAGGCGGACTGCTACATCTGTTTGAATTTATTGAATTGCTTTGACCGTCTCTGAAGTACTGGCCGGCCGTGAAGGTTGTAGGCCTGTGATTGTAACTGCCTTACGTAACAATAAAGGTTTACCAAAAAAAAAAAAAAAAAACCCACAAATGCAGATCCCATGCAGTCTTCTCCGAATCATGGATGACATCGGACAGGTTTCCTTGGTACTAGGCCTACTGAGACTTCAGATCCTACTGCAGTGCCTGTGCATATGCTACCTGGCAACGTGGACAAGTAGGATGCATGACCCCAGCAGGCTCAGAAGCCACAGAGCTGCTTTGACCAAGATCCAGGACTGAGAAACACTGGATCATAGAATTAATGTTGTGGCCCTGTTGTGGCAGAGAAAAGGCCTTTAACTGCACTGTGTTCAATACAGCTCCTAGAAAAGGAAGTCTCTGAAGGAGTCAAGTGTGACTTTCGCTTGTTGTTTGTAAACCCCAATGATCAAGAGGTTCATCGTTGCCTGGAGGTGGTCTATGACGGAGTCAAGTCAAGTCAAGTCAAAGAATTTATATAGCGCACTACATACCCAGAGGGTTTCAAGGCGCTTAGAAAGGGGAGGAGGATTACTTGTCAAATATCCACGTTTTAAGTTGCTTTCTGAATGCTAGGTGGTTCTGGGTAAGGCGAAGGTAAGCGGGGAGTGAGTTCCATGTTTTAGCAGCCAGGTATGAGAAGGATCTGCCTCCCATGGTGGTCTTGTTGATGCGAGGTACAGTGGCGAGGGCTTGGCTGGAAGAACGTAGTTGGCGGGAGGGGGTGTAGAAGGACAGTCGTGAGTTGAGGCATTCTGGTCCGATGTCGTAGAGTGATTTGTGTGCGTGGGTTAGCAGTCGGAAAGTGATCCTCTTATTGACGGGCAGCCAGTGGAGGTCTTTAAGGTGACCAGTGATGTGTTCATTGCGTGGGATGTCTAATATGATCCTGGCTGAGGCGTTTTGGATTCGTTGGAGTTTTTTCTGGAGTTTAGCGGTAGTGCCTGCGTAGAGGGTGTTTCCGTAGTCCAGTCGGCTTGTGACCAGAGCATGGGTGACTGTTTTCCTTGTTTCGGTGGGGATCCAGCGAAATGTTTTTCTGAGCATGCGAAGAATGTTGAAGCAGGAAGAGGATACGGCGCTGACTTGTCTGTTCATTGAGAGTGAAGAATCCAGGATGACGCCTAGGTTCCGTGCGTGGTCTGTCGGGATGGGTGCTTTTCCGAGGGCTTCCGGCCACCAAGAGTCGTCCCATGCAGAGGGGGATGTACCTAAGATGAGGACTTCAGTTTTGTCCGAGTTCAGTTTCAGACGGCTTTGTTTCATCCATTCGGCAACTTCTTTCATTCCTTCGTGTAGGTTGGTTTTGGCGGTGCTGGGGTCATTGGTGAGAGAAAGGATTAGTTGAGTGTCATCAGCGTAAGAGATGATGTTGAGGTTGTGTTGGCGGGCGATGGCCGCGAGGGGGCTCATGTATACGTTGAAGAGGGTGGGGCTGAGTGAGGATCCTTGTGGTACGCCACAGATGACTTCAGTGGCCTCGGACTTGAATGGTGGGAGGAGGAGTCTCTGGGTTCCTCCGGTGAGGAACGAGGTGATCCATTCAAGTGCTTTTCCTTGGATTCCGATGTTATTGAGGCGTTGTAAAAGGGTGCTGTGGCAGACCGTGTCGAATGCTGCAGAGAGGTCGAGGAGGATGAGGGCGACTGTGTCTCCATTGTCCAGTAGAGTTCGAATGTCGTCTGTTGCTGCGATGAGGGCGGTCTCAGTGCTGTGTTTTGCTCGGAAGCCAGATTGTGAGGAGTCGAGGGATTTGTTGGCTTCGAGGAAGGCGGCGAGCTGGTTGTTGACAGCTTTCTCGAGGACTTTAGCCGGGAATGGAAGGAGCGAGATGGGGCGGTAATTTTTGAGTTTGGTGGGGTCCGCTGTGGGTTTTTTCAGAAGGGCGGTGAGTTCAGCGTGTTTCCAGTCTTCCGGGAAGGTGGCGGAGTTGAGGGAGCAGTTGATGACGTCTCGGAGGTGCGGTGCTATGACGGAGTCTGCTTTGTTGAAGATGTGGTGAGGACATGGGTCTGTGGGGGATCCTGAGTGGATGGAATTCATCAGGCGGATTGTGTCCTCAGTGGAGATTGGGTTCCAGTCGTTGAGGGTGTTCAAGGGGGGAGAATGTTCAGTAGATGGTAGGGTGGGTTGGTTTCCGGGTTGGTTGTCGAAGCTGTTGTGGATGTCTGCAATCTTGTTGTGGAAGAATGAGGCTAGGGAGTCGCAGAGGGCTTGAGAGGGGGTGATGTCGTTGGAGTTGGCCGAGGGATTGGAAAATTCCTTGACGATGTTGAAAAGTTCCTTGCTGTTGTGGGCGTTGTTGTCAAGTCGATCCTTGAATGCTGTTTTCTTGGCCTTTCGGATTAGTTGGTGGTGAGTGCGGGTGGCGTTTTTGAAGGCGTCCCTGGTGCTGGTGTTTGGGTCTTTTTTCCAGGCCTTTTCAAGGGAGCGGCAGAGTTTCTTGGACTTCTTAAGATCATCGTTGAACCATGAGGCCTTTTTGCTGCCAGGTTTGCTTTGGCGTTTTTTCAGTGGTGCCAAGGTGTCGGCGGTGTTGGATAACCATAGGGTGAGGTTGGCGGCGGCTTCGTTTGCGTTAGAAGAGTGGGCTGGGGTGTTTAGAAGGAGCGATGCGGAGATCTGGTCCGTGGTGATTTTGTTCCAGTTTCTTTGCAGGGTAGGTTGGAGGTGGTTGGTGGGTTTTGGTTTGTTGTAGGTGAAGTGAACGCAGCTGTGGTCAGTCCAGAGGACTGACCACAGCTGCGGCACAACAACTGTGGCATACCTGCCTTCATAAGTCAGTCATCGAGGTAGGGGAAAATATGCATCCTCCTAACCACTGATGGTGTGCAGCGGCCATCACTTTTGTGAACATCGGAGGGGAGCTGGTTAAAGCCAAAGTGGAGCACAGCAAACTGAAAATACTCCTTTACCTACAGGGCTGCAGGACAGGCACAAGAAAGTATGTGCCGCCAGGTCCAAGGTTAGCATCCAGTTACCCGGATCCAGGACAGACTGAACGTGGGACAATATGAGCATTCTTAATTTGTCTTTCAACAGGTAGACATTCAGAGGGTGAATATCTAAAACAGAACAAAGGACTTCATCTGCAGCTTAAGGAAAAAGGGTAACCAACCCATCCTACATTTGAGACCAGAAGCCTCTCGCTGGTTTCTTTTGCAGATAGAGCTTGCATCTCATGCAGCAAGATGGATAGGAGCTCCTCTGAAAGATGCTCTGATGTAGGAGGAAGCTGTAATGGGATGGTAAGCAACGGGAGGTTATAACCCTGCAGCATGAACTGAATAACCCATCTATCTGATGTGATGGACTGCCACCCAGGGACAACTTGTCTGTTCCTACCTCCCACAGGGTATCTGTGGCTGCTAAGGGCAAACTAAAGCAGCTTAGAGGCGGTAGAGGGGGACTTACAGAACGAGAGAGAGGAAAAGTGTCCCTGGTAACATACGGAATCCCTGTACCTTGCCAGGAAAGTGCTGGGGTGGCTGGTGCAGCTGTGGTGGTGCAAGGCACGGTCTATATGATAAACCTCTGAAGTAGGCTTGTGAGAGTCAAAACTGATTATAAAACTATCTGGCAAAGGTGGAAAGGCCAAAGGAATAAATTGTGGCTTTGCTTAAACCATTCGAGGGCTGAATCAGTGGGATGCAACAAAAGGTATAATCAGAAGGGATACCTGTAAGTCTCCAAAGAAACCAGTGGATTGCATCCATGCATGGCAACAGAACACTACACTAATGTCCACTGCTCGCTTCCAATCTGGAGTATCCAGGCCAGTCAGTATTTGCATGCATCCAGAATGGTTTGAGGTGAAGAGGCCCGGCATTCCTATGTGACTGCTGGAAAAATCTTGCTGTGCATGTCTCACGGGGTGTGCGTATAAAGGACTAACATGCAGATAGCATTGACTGACCTCAATGTCAACCTAGCATTAGAGAATATTACCTTTCCAAATGTGTCCATCTTTTTTGACTTCCTGTCTGGACGAGTTGTGTGGAATACATTAGGATTCACTTTGCTAGTTTAAGCCTGGACCACCAAACTCTCAGAAGGAGGATGCTAAGAAAACCAGGGGCTTTGGTCTGTGGCATTTGGCCACCTGTCCGTTCATCGGTGGGCATGAGCACGGCTGAGCCCAAGTGCCCATAATGGGATCAATCAGACCTTCATTTAATGGAGGCTAAAGCTCTCGTGAGGCTGGCCCAGGCTTTAAAGCTTCAGTAAGGACATTTATCTAGACTTCAACAGAAGATCAGACAATCTTTCAGGGGCTTGTAAAGCGTGGCTACTCACCCGTGAGGGTCTCAAGGTGCTGCTGGTCCCTTTTTGTAGGGGATAATTTGAAGAGCCAGGTCTTGCGCTCCTTTTTGAATTGGGTCAGCAACACTGATTTCCTGAGGTAAAGTGAGATGGTGTTCCAGGTCTTGGAGGCGAGGTAGGAGACATAACTTGCTCCAGTTCTTGTCTTGTGGATCCTGGGAACGGAGGCTAGGGCGAGTTGTGCAGAACAAAGTTGTCTGGCAGGTACGTGGAATGTGAGGCGGTGGTTCAGGTATGCTGGTCCTTCGTCGTGGAGAGCTTTGAGGCGATTCTTTTGTTAACTGGGAGCCAGTGGAGTTTTCAGAGGTGTTGCGTGATGTGGTTGCGGCAGGGATGTCTAGGTCCAGTCTGCCTGTGGCGTTTTGAATGCTCTGTAGTTTGAGATGTTTCTGGGTGACGTCTGCGTAGTGTGTGTTGCCTTAGTCGAGTCTGTTGGTGATGAGCTCACGGGTGGCCGTCTTTCTGGGTGTAGATCATTCACATTATCACCATTGCCAGACGGTAGCAAACTGTGGTTAGAAACCGAGCCAACAAAATGATGATGCCTCTGAGGTCAGCTCTCTGGTAGAGAGAGTGCTTTGTCTTACATTGGAGTTGAGACAAAGTGCAACCTTGTTAACAGATGAGATGGATTCGGCTCCGAGTCAAACACAGGAGTTAGCAAATCATCAACTTATGTCACTGGTGACATGGAGAGGAGTGCCAATGAACAAGGGACCGGTGCAGGTCATGGAGCCAGAATAGAAGGCACTGGAGTCGATGTAGACCCTGCGAAGAGTTCCCCGGGCTCAGCCATCGCAGAGGAAGCATCCGCTGGCAGTAACCTGACTGGAGGCCCCTGCAGATCTTAGGGGTTCAAATGCATGCCAAAGGAAAATGGTAAAGTACTGAAACTGTGAAGCATGGCCTGCGAGAAAGGCTCCACTTACTGCAATATAGCAGATGGACCCGGAAATTCGGGGTGTATCGGAACCAGACTATAAATTGGCTTCGATGGAGATCAGGAGCAAGAACCCGGTGATGCCCTGGCACCCTTGCTGTAGTTCGAGAATGGACAGTACGGACAAATCCCCGAGGACTTTTTGCTGCTTCTTCAACTTAGCCGAAGACTTCGACCGCGATGATGATCTGCCACAGGAAGGACTCAGACAGCAACTGACCATTTCTTTTGACTTCAACCATTCAAGGAATGGAGTCTTTCAATGCTTGGAGACATACAATTTAGCCTTGTGGTCCCATAAGGCCTTCAGGTTTATCTGAGCATTCGTCACATGCCCTGGAAATGTGCTCTTACCCCAGGCACCATAAGCGTACAACATGAGGGTCCGTCAGAGACTTCTGTTTGACTCAGTCTCTACATGGCTTAAAACCTGTTTTGAACACTCATCACTTCTGCAGAGGCATGCCACCTGCAGGAGTAAAGCTTTAAAGTTTCCGGATTTATTCTGCAACCTCAGGAATATTCACATGGAGAAGAATCTGTGGTCATAAGTATCCATCAGAAATTTTCCATCACTGCCTCCTTGAAAGGCTCAACAGAACTTTGTGTCCGAAGTGAAATGGTTGTTGGAATGGCCTTGGGAGTGGGACCAAGTCCGCAACTTGTTGCAGTCTTCACATAGGTTCTGAACCAACTTCGTGTGAGGGCTGCTGGCGCGTATGTCTGCAGATTTTTAAAATTGCACGGAACCTTTTAAAACCAGTTGTATGTATTTGTGAGTCCTGCACTGTTGTTGGGTAACTTGTCAGCTTACCGGCACCAGGCGCTTCGCTTCCAGGCTCGTGTGCTCCGACCCCGGTCCACCACAGCTGACGCTGCTTTAGTGGCGGGCGGACACACACGGCCTGACACTCCCCCTGGCACACCAGACGCCTCGGCTAGGCGGCAGGCGGAGCATTACTTAACCAGCAAACAGAGAGCGGGCAGTCGATTGTGAGGGCTGCTAACGCGTATGTCTGCGGATTTTTAAAATTGCACGGAACCTTTTAAAACCAGTTGTATGTATTTGTGAGTCCTGCACTGTTAGGTAACTTGTCAGCTTACCGGCACCAGGCGATTCGCTTCCAGGCTCGTGTGCTCCGACCCCGGTCCACCACAGCTGACGCTGCTTGAGTGGAGGGCGGACACACACGGCCTGACACTCCCCCTGGCATGCCCGACGCCTCGGCTAGGTGGCAGGCGGAGCATTACTTACACCAGCAAGCACCGACCGCCCAGTGGGCGTGCCGGCGGTGCGCCAGAGGTAAGCCCGTCTGTGCCAGTCCATGCCCAGGGCCCAGCACGATCGTCTCTAGCCCCCCGGTCCCTCCTAGATACACCAGGGAATTTCTTCTCCAAATCACACCTGCCGCCCAGGCCTCTTGCGCACATTCCTTCGTCGTGGCAGACCCTCGCAATTTCTGCCGCCCCTGCTCCTTCAGTCTCACGAATCCCGAGCCCCCCAATCCCTCACACGCTTCCCTTAACATGGCTCTGCTCAATTGCAGATCTCTGCCCAGACACGCTGTCGAGATCTCCATGCTTCTCCAGGAATTTTGTCTTGAAGTTTTGTTTCTAACTGAAACCTGGCTCTCACCTGACTAACTCAGATGTAGTCCAAGCCCTCCCCCCAGGCTTTCTTATTCAACGCCTTGATAGACCATCTAGGAGGGGAGGAGGACTAGCAATAATTTTTAAAGATCACCTGACTTGCAGTCTTCTTGACAGCCCGGTTTTAGATTGTGAAAATGCCTCCTTTCTTATTCAAATCTCCCCCCTTAAATGGCTATCAGGGATCCTTATATATCGCCCTCGAGCCTCCCGGGGCTATTTTGTAGTTCTCTTTTAGAATTTTCCCTTGCCCGTGCCAGCACCTCCCCTAATTTCACCATTTTAGGTGATCTGAACCTCCACTTTGATAATCCTGGAGACACACTCGCCACTGAGTTGGCTCTTGACCTGGCGGCCTATCACCTTCACCCCTTGAGCTGCCAACCCACCCACATAAAAGGCCATCTTCTGGATCCCATATTCTCAAACATCACTAATCTGGAAATACTCAATCCTGTTTCGGTTCCCTGGTCTGACCACTTTCTTATCCCCTTCAGCTGGCATATTCCAGCCACTATCCCCCCCAAACCACAGCCCAGCAAGTTAGAGCGCAGTTGGTCCAAACTTGACATAGACGAATGGAGACGTCTCCTGGAACTTTCCCTCCCCTCCCCCCGACCCAGACGTCACAGTTGGAGACATTAGATTCTCGGATCAAGAACTCCCTTGACTCAACTCTTCCCAAGAAACCGGCCTCTACTCAAAGGGGCAAACCCAAATCCCCTTGGTTCAACAACGATTCAAACCTATCAAAAGGCCCTTAAAGCCACTCATGCCGCTTTTTTTGAGGAGAAAATCAGATCCTCCACCAGCTCACCCAGGGAAACGTTCTGCATCGTAAAAAAGCTCCTTAAAATTCCAGACCCCTCCCCCCACTGGATCCCTCAGGTAACCGCTGCAACGAGCTGGCCAAATTTTTTAATAACAAAATAGAAAAAATTCTTAAACTCCTCCCCCCCAACCCGCCAGTACGTCCCCCAGAACCGACATCTGTCCCACATCAACAATCTGGTTCTCTATATGCATTCCCTCCCATAATATTGGGGAGAAGTGTGGCTCACGGTGTAGAGCAGGCAGACCCGGAAGCTGAGGTCAGACCCGGGACCAGGGTTCAATTCCTGACGCGGCAGGGTCTTGAGCTCAAATGTCCACGGACTCGATAATTCTCGCTTCGGTGCCTGCTCTAATCATGGGTTCTCACTCTGCAACTCTGGGCATTAAGCTTGCTTAATCTCCACAACGGCCCCCCTGCGGCGGGATGCCTGGCTTTCACCTTGGGGATGCCCTGTAGGGGCTATCTCACAGGGAAAAGCCAGGACGGGTTCCCAAGGCAAGCGCCGGGAAACCTCCGGGTAGCTGTGCGCTCAATAAATGCAATAATAATAATAATAATAATAATAATAATAACAGAGGACTCCCTTCTCCCCATTTTGCAATCTATCAAAAGCGGCTCCCCGTTGGACTCCGCCCCTCCTAAAATCTTAAGATTAGTTGCATCGACCATCATAACGCCGTTGGCTAAGTTAATTAATACCTCTCTTTCACAAGGTACCGCCCCCCCCCAAGCTGGAAGAGGGCGATCGTAAAAGTACTTCTGAAAAAAACGCACCTCGACCCCTCTGAGCGAGGCAATTTTCGGTCCATTTCACTGCTGCCCGGAATCAGCAAGGTGGCCGAAAAATTTGTCAACCGAGAGCTCTCAGCCGTCCTTGAATCCAATGGACTTCTTCCCCCCCACCCAGACGGGTTTTCGCCCAGGCCAAGGCACAGAAACTGCTCTGATGGCGGTAGTGGAGGAGGCTAGAAAGATCTTCGATTCAGGAGGATCAGTGGCAGTGATCCTCCTGGATCTGAGCGCGGCCTTTGATACTGTTAATCATCTCACTCTGATCCATCGGCTTAATGGTCTGGGAATCTCCAGGTGTGCTCTATCTTGGCTGAAATCTTTCCTTCATAATCGATCCTTCCAAGTACTCGAGGGAACCTCCATATCTCGCGTGACCCCGGTACATTGCGGAGTCCCCTAGGGCTCCTCCTTGAGCCCCACATTATTCAATGTGTACATGTCCCCCCTGGATAAAATAGTCGCCCCCTACGGGGTGAAATTGGTGACTTACGCTGACGACACGCAGCTTGGTGTGTCTCTGACCAGGAGGACCAGTCACCCAGTAACTCTCTTCCAACACCCAAGCCAGGAAGACCGCGGGCGCCTGCTATGGCATCCTCCGGACGACCCGCAAAATACTTCCCCTCCTTCCCTCAGACTCCAGGAAACTCCTCATCCAGGGTCTTCTATTGTCCAGACTGGATTATGGTAACGCCCTCTACCTAGGGTCCCCCAAGAAAGTCATCGCTAAGCTGCAGATTGTCCAAAACTCTGCAGCCAGACTCCTAACCCACACAAACAATAGGAGCTCAGCAAAACCCTCCTTGAAAGCCCTTCATTGGCTCCATATTCAGGAGAGAATTCATTTCAAAGCCCTCTGTACAACCCATAAAATCCTTCAGGGTGAAGGCCCCCCTATCCTTAGGAACATAATCCGACCCCACACTGCTGCCAGTAATCTGCGATCCGCCCATCTTCATCTAGCTACTATACCTAGAATCAAAAGGACTCGCACAGGAGGCAGTCTCTTTTCTTATAACGCCCCTAAGCTGTGGAACTCCCTCACTCTGTCCCTTCGTGCCGAAACTAATCACTCTACCTTCCGCAAACTTCTAAAAACTTGGCTGTTCCCATAATTTTATCTACCCTTCCACTTCCGCTAACACTCATCAGCGCTGGGACGCTCCCCGGCAGCCATCCGCTTTACAAATCCCTTTTCATTTAATTTCATTTAATTTGGAGACATACAGCTTCACCTCCCAGGCTAGGGTCACTTTTGGGTGCTTGAGGGCGCAGATATCGTACAACTTAGTTTTGTGCCCGAGCCCAGACACCAAAGACACACTTTGTGCAGGTCTGTGATCAAATTGGTTTGGTGCATTCATTGCATGGAGAAAAGACAGCTCCGGATCAACATCGAAAGCGGCAAAATGAAAGGAAGTGACACCAGCAACCAGGGGTGGTGCTGTGCAAGGCATGTCCGAGCAATACTGTAAAAGGTTTCCGGATTCAATCTGATGCCTGGGGAGGAATTCGAAAGTGAGAAATCTGCATTTAGAAGTTTTCATCAGAATGCCCAGGTCATCTAGGAGTGAGTGAGAATGACTACTGCACAGTGGACAGCCTATCCAGAAGATGGCCTTACCCAAGTAGACATGACAGAATAGAACAGGGTTTCTGCATTGAGGAAGTAGACAGCAGTATTTTGGTCACAATCTTACAAAATCCAATTGACAAAGAGAATTCTAGAACATCAGTTACCTTGCCCAAGACCACCTTGAAAGACAAAGTCCTCAGAAGGGGCTGCAGAGTGACAATCTGGGACAACCTCAGCAAAAATAATGAACCCTCTGAAGGGCTGGAAACACAAAAAAATGGTCCTTTTGGGAGTGTGAAAAAAAGTGAAGCGGGTCTCAATCACTACTGACTTTAGAAATGTAAGCCCCTTGCTGAAGCCTCAGTAAGACTCCTTAAAAGGCCTCTTTCATTAACTTATCCTCTTCTAAAAACTGGAGTCGTAGCAGCTTTTTTATTTTATGCTGACACTGAAAATTACTAATTGTATACTTTACAGAGAGTGAAACTACTATATTTCAAGTTGATTTTACAGAGAATGTAAAGATGGACATCTGGTGCTGATAGACATGCAAAACAATATGTCCTTTCAGCATAGTGGCCAAAGTGTATATTCAAGTTGGAGCAAGGGCTGTGGGATATGGATGCAGAAATTTGCTTGTTTAAATTTGGAATCCTTAACTTTGGCCAGTGTCTTCACTACATGGCCCAACAAAATTCACTCTACATTACCATAAAAGACTTAAAACAAAGAAACACAAGTGTTAATATCAAACTTAGAAAAAACAGAGACCAAAAACTTGCATGTTGATCATACATGGAGCGACATACATGACCTCATTGCATGTCCTCTACAAGATCATGGATCCCAAAAAAGTGCGAGGACTAAGATGCAAGGACTGTTAACTGGATGCCTAATTTAGACCAATTTACAAAAGGGGGTGGTGATGAACAGAGTGTCTGAATTGAGCAGACCACTCTTACCCAGTCCAAAGATCAGGGCTTGATCCATCACCGTTATTTATCTCACTGCCCCATCCCAGCTCAGAACCTGGCTATATGCAAATCAGTCTGTCCCTGGCCCAGTGCATCATGGGAACAGGGCAGACTAAACTACCAAGCCAATTCTTTACCAGAAAGGAGACAAGCTACCGGGGACCGGTTCTGGCATTTCAGCCTCTTCGGCCCGGCTTGCTTGAATCCTGATGGAGCAGTGAGAAAGGGACTCATGTCTGAGTATACCCTGCCACACCTATAGTGGCCAAAATCGATTTACAAAAGGGGGTGGTGATGAACAGAGTGTCTGAATTGAGCAGACCACTCTTACCCAGTCCAAAGATCAGGGCTTGATCCATCACCGTTATTTATCTCACTGCCCCATCCCAGCTCAGAACCTGGCTATATGCAAATCAGTCTGTCCCTGGCCCAGTGCATCATGGGAACAGGGCAGACTAAACTACCAAGCCAATTCTTTACCAGAAAGGAGACAAGCTACCGGGGACCGGTTCTGGCATTTCAGCCTCTTCGGCCCGGCTTGCTTGAATCCTGATGGAGCAGTGAGAAAGGGACTCATGTCTGAGTATACCCTGCCACACCTATAGTGGCCAAAATCGATTTACAAAAGGGGGTGGTGATGAACAGCCCTGTTCCCATCATGCACTGGGACAGGAATAGACTAATTTGCATACAGCCAGGTTCTGAAACTGGGATGGTGCAGTGAGCTAAAAAACGGTGTTGGATCTAGCCCTGATCTCTTGACTGGGTGAGAGCTTTCTGTTTAATTCAGAGACTCTGTCCCTCACCACCCCTTGTTGTAATTATTTTTGTCCACCCTAAGCGTGGAAGGGTATTCTCAGATGTGAGACCCTTGCTCATTGCACCATCAGGATTCAAGCAAACCGGGCCGAAGACGGCTGTAATGCCAGAAACCGGTCCCCGGGAGCTTGTTTCCTTCCCAGTGAAAGAATTGGCTTTTGTAGTTTGGTTTGCCCTGTTCCCATCATGCACTGGGACAGGAATAGACTAATTTGCATACAGCCAGGTTCTGAAACTGGGATGGTGCAGTGAGCTAAAAAACGGTGTTGGATCTAGCCCTGATCTCTTGACTGGGTGAGAGCTTTCTGTTTAATTCAGAGACTCTGTCCCTCACCACCCCTTGTTGTAATTATTTTTGTCCACCCTAAGCGTGGAAGGGTATTCTCAGATGTGAGACCCTTGCTCATTGCACCATCAGGATTCAAGCAAACCGGGCCGAAGACGGCTGTAATGCCAGAAACCGGTCCCCGGGAGCTTGTTTCCTTCCCAGTGAAAGAATTGGCTTTTGTAGTTTGGTTTGCCCTGTTCCCATCATGCACTGGGACAGGAATAGACTAATTTGCATACAGCCAGGTTCTGAAACTGGGATGGTGCAGTGAGCTAAAAAACGGTGTTGGATCTAGCCCTGATCTCTTGACTGGGTGAGAGCTTTCTGTTTAATTCAGAGACTCTGTCCCTCACCACCCCTTGTTGTAATTAATTTAGACCAAAGCGTATTTAATATGTGCTAACTATGCATTCCTATTTAGGTTCCCTTACAAAAGCAGAATAGTCTGAAAAAGCTAGTTCTATTACATGAGGAAGCCTCACTCTTTTTATGGCATGCTCCATTGTTGTATGTCGATTTAGATTCTGTATACATTTCCTGATTCATGCCCTTATATAGGTACATTTCACATTGCCCTTATATAGGCATAGAAATCCAGTCCTTATTTAGGCATAGTCCATGCTACCCAAATACAGGCATGGCTCCTTACATCCGTTCATCTAGGTCACAAAGAGTTCTTGGAAAACCAGACTCTTAAGCCGTTAGGGACTTCCCCTTGCTTGAATATTGAATTCTCCAAGAAACTCATTATTATGCATGAACATCTATTTCTTAGGGGTTCATTCATGACGTTCATATGCCCAACACTTACGTCAATACTGGCATTCCTAAACACCTTCAAGGTATAAATATACCTTCACTTGTTATGGCAAAGCACGGTGTGGGTTGGTGCAGTTCGACTACCTAATTGCACGACGCAGCTCGCTACAGCAAGTGCCGAAGGAAGCCAACTCTCCAGCTGGCGCACCGACCAGAAGCTGTCATCCTCCTGCCGAGAATCCAGCTCCAGTGTTTTTGACTCCCCTTGCGGGGTGTTGGGAAATCGAGTCCCAAGAAAGAGATACCAACCTCTCTCAATCTAAGGTATGAAGCGGATTAAAACCTAGAGAAACCTTTGGCAGATTCTTGGCAAAACTAAACTTAAGCTAAACAGCACCTACTTCTTTCCTCGTACTAGACCTAGTTTAGGTACAATTGGGTAGGCGTATTTTATGTACGTATTTTTATATATGTCTTAGCAACAGACAATGCTATTACAGCATTATTTTATATTACTGTTTACGCTGTACGCATTACTCTTTGCATTCGGTCTAACAAATGTAGCAGTTCATATATCTTGCATGAGAAATAAGACTGTTCAATAAACCCTTTTATTGAAACGCCCCTCTCTCTATTTCTATGCAACTCTTTAGAAACGAAGCATGCACGATTGACTGAGTGAAATAGTTATCTATTGTTTCCACGACTCTGAAGATATTATTCTGGTTCTACGGGAAACAAAGTTGTCCTGTTTATGTGGTTGTCGGAGAATAATCCCTTCTTGTTTATTCAAGAAAGTTTCTAGTGACTTCTGAGTTAGCTGGCACACAGCATTAAGTTTAATATACTCGATAGAGACATACTGGCCTCATTCCTATGTCAAATCTATAGTGTATATTATTACAATGCACAGAGCCTATTAGGAATATAGAAAATACACTATACCATCACTAGCATCCTCATCCCACCATGGTAAGTTGGTACTACCAGGGCAGACTCAATACCAATACGTGAGAATTATTGATATAATAGATATCGAGTACCCAGGGGATACGGGTGAAATTAAAAATACCATGGGATAATCCCAAAGATATCCTTTTTTATTGGCAGGTACAATAAAAACCTAAAGCAGATTAGCTGCGGATGATTCTTTTGGGTTTAATGGCCCATGCATCCTTATTAAGCCTCTCTATTGCAGTTAGAGGTCAGGGGCATTCATCATGACAAAAATTATCCCTATCTCCTATTTTATTTATGAGAGACCAAGTGCCAATATTGGAAGCGGCTGGTGAGTGGAGAGCAAGTAGGTGCAAATGCCAGTATACTTATGGACAAACGAGTTACTACAGAAGATACCCCCTCAAACCAAACCTTGAAGCTTGGTAGCCTTTTCACACACCTTGTAGAGATAGGAATTACCTTTTTTCTACTCCAGTGAGGAATCTGCGTTATACCCAAACAGGCGAGTCTCGTTAAAGGGTATGTCCATAAAGAACAATTGGACATCGCCAGAAAAATTGGTTTAACGAAGCTAGATGTGGTAGCAAATCGAGAAGTTGGTACCAATGGCTTGCCCGCTAGAATCAGTGGTATTCAAGCCACCATAAATTGTTAACTTCACACATCACGGACACCTCGTAGAACTGAGCCACCAAATCCCAGAGAGCATGGGAACAGCAACCCATGTGACATCTTCACTCACAGACCTGAGGACCAAGCTGGTGTAAGAATATACCCTCTACTCAAAGGTCTCCACTTATTTGAACTCCATATTGGGGGTAAGTAGTCAGAAATG
This sequence comes from Lissotriton vulgaris, assembly GCF_964263255.1. Classification (NCBI taxonomy): domain Eukaryota; kingdom Metazoa; phylum Chordata; class Amphibia; order Caudata; family Salamandridae; genus Lissotriton; species Lissotriton vulgaris. Next base: position 409,388,973 of record NC_141700.1, on the reverse strand, counting down.
TATTCAGGTTCGCCCAACAGGGGAGAGGTGCGGAGAAAAAAATCCTAGGGCCAGTGCAAGGTTTGGGCCAGGCCGCAAAGAAGGCACCTGTAAGTGCCTCATCAAAGAGCAAGAGGAGCACTATAGATATGTGCCCTGGCTGGAGCACTTTAATCAAGATTTGAAGGTAGTGGGCTGCCCTCTGCATGACCATTGTGTAAGATGCACTCTCCTCAGTGGCAGGGCCTGGGGGAGAGGAGTTCCAACACCGGAGAAGTGTCAAGGCCAATGGCATCTTGGAGGTCATCATACCAGTTTTTCCCCATGGCACCGTTACCCTATCTCACCACCCGCATTGTAGTAATTACTTAAGGCATGGCAAACGCTCTAGTGTCATCTCAGGAGAAAGCTTGGGATGGGAAGGGGCGGGTCCTGCTGTTTTTTTTTCCACAACAGATTTCATTATTTTTATAGGTACAGAATAGGCAACGCCCACAGGTATATTTCAATTAACCAGCCATACTGAAAGTACCATGCTTTTTTAAAATCCAATACAAGTTGGCTGGTGGAAAATCAGGCCGATCAACTGATACGTCGTACCAAACTTAACTGGTAACTCATGGCGGTGTGCAATGAGCTGTATATTGATCTATGTTCTTGGTTGTCCGTTGATGGCATATTAATGCATTGTATGCGTTACTAGAGACCTTATGGAGGGTCAGGGTGTGGCGGGAGGGGAGAGGGTTTTAGGGGTAGTTCAATACCGCAATATGTCGCCCAGTTAGACGTACAGGGATCATCACTGAGCCAGACTTCCTTCAACATCTACATGGCCCCCCTAGCCACCATCGTCCGACAACACGTACTCAACATCGTCTCCTATACCAACAACACCCTGCTCATCCTCTCCCTCACCAAAGACCCCGCCACCGCCAGGCAACTTTCAGAATGGTATGCAGGAGGTCGCCGTCTGGATGACCAACAGTTGCCTCAAGCTGTACGCCGAGAAGACAGAAGTCCTCATACTCCTTCAGCATGGGACAACACCTGGTGGCCGACAGTACTCAGAAGCCCACCGACCCCCTCTGACCACGCCAAAAACCTTGGCATCGTACTCGACTCATTGCTCACCATGAACCAACAGATCAACACCGTCACCTCCAGGTGCTTCAACACCCTCCGCATCCTCTGCAAGACCTTCAAATGGATACCCACGCAATCAAAGAAAACAGTCACCCAAGCACTCATCACCAGCAGACTGGACTATAGAAAAGCTCTATACACCAGAATGAACAAGTCCCTACTCCAGAAACTCCGGATGATACAGAATTCCGCCGCCCGACTCGTCCTCTGTGTAGGAGAGTAGGGTCTGCAATCCTATGGTCACCCCCGATTTTTGCTTTTTGCTTCACTGGTTTACGACTTTCCCTGGCTGTGGGCCTGCTAATCAGACCCACAGCCTAGCTGTTCTCTCTCTAAATTGACAACCATGTACCTTAGGTGCATTTACCAATTGGTACTGGGCCACCTTATCAGTCCCTGTACAGCATACCTTAGGTATCCAGGGCATAGGTGTACCCAGGGCCTACCAGGAGCTGAAGCATGTATTATGCCACCCCTGGCTGGCCAACTAAACAGACACAACTGGCTGCACGACAGCTGGGACAAGGTGGTGTAATCACCCTTTGCTTTAGATATAGTATCCCTATATCTAAACCTAAAATGGACGCATATATTCCTATCAGTCACTCCTATGGCAGGCCTTATCAATTCTGAAGGCAGAGTGCTTGGAATTATGTGAGATGGTGCTCTGGCATGAGCTGAGCCAGTTTGCAGCTTGCGGAACCAAGTCCTAATAGCTGTTCCATGATAACGCTATACCATATACTCTTAAGTGCATTATGAACCTCGCGGTCAAATGCTAACTTCGGTATAGCATTATCAAAACATGTAGAGTAAGGTGTCATACGAATTGGAATACTACCCCCTTACCAATTCTGGCGACGGGGGTAGCATTCCACCCTTCTAGAGGGACACGACATGTATGTAACTGTGAACCCCGGTTAAAGTTAACTCGAGCCTCAGCACCACAAAATGGATGCTGCCACCACAGACACAAGTCTGACCTCCTGCTGCTGGGAGTCCTTCCAGCGAGGGAGGCTTGGACAAAGGGTTTCCTGCCTTGGCAGGTGCTGGCACCACCCCAGACAGGATTTTGTGTATTAGGTAGGACAGGGCTGAAAGGAATGAGACATGCCTGGGGCACACAAGGTGTCTCTGTGCATACTCCGGTCTAAACCAGTTCCTGGGGCCCTCCAGCCCCAGAGCTGGCGCAAGACCGGACAAAGGATAGGGGGTGTAACCACCCCCCTTCCTGGTCCCACCCAGGGGAGGGACCTAGTCATAGTGCAGCCCCCTTTAGCTGAATAAAGGTAGGAGCTGGTCCCATTCCAAGTTAGATTAATCTTGACAACTTCCACGAAGAACTCTTGATCTTCGACCTCCTGAACATCAGAAGACTGAAGAATCTCCCCTATGGTCAGGGAGTGACCATCCTGCTTCGCAGGCACCATCAAGCTCCTGTGCGGTTTGCTGCAAGTCCTTCCTTCCTGGAACCCGACGACCCAGCTCGACGAGACCCGGACCTCCAGACTCCTCTGACCTCTACCCACATCCACAGCACAGCTGAGACCCGTGGGTGCGACGAGCAACTTGGAGACGGCCATCTTGAAGAAACCTGCACAGCGTTTCCAGCACGGCCGCCGAGGGATCCTCGAGTGAGTGCATTGGGGTCTGAGAAGCCCCACACCGACGCAGCTCCTGCACCAAAGACCAGCCCCCCAGCATCCACGAGATCTGAGTGGGGCCCTTTTGCTTGGTTGCTGCTTGTCCTGTTGTCTGGTCACTTGCCGGCTGGCTAGTGACCTCTGAGACGACGACCTGAAGAATTCAACACTGCTTCCCTGTGAACGGGAAGCACCCCCGACCCTCCTGGTCCGCACCAGACGCCATCTTTGTTCCACCACGTGGCTTGCACTTGCCAAGGCCTGTTGACCAGATCGACGATCCAACACCGCCAACAGCAGCAGACTACGTGGGACAGCTCATGCCTCCAGCCTGGTCGTAGAGAACAGCTCCTGGTCCGCGCAGCTACAGAGAGAAGTGTCCCGTCCTCCACCTGACTGCGGCGACAGCATCTGGTTCCAGCACCGTCACTGGCTAGTGACCGAGACTCTGTCCCCTTCCCTTTCAGGACTTCTTCTTCCTAGTTCCATCCCTGGAACCACCGGACTCCTCCATCTGGCTGCCTGCCAGCAACTCCTTGTTTCAGGCATCGCCGGGATCAACGCAGCAAACCCGACACCACTTCAGCCCTATGCACCCGCAGCCTGTGGGTTAGGTAACTAAAGCTTCTAGGTGCTGAAGTCAGTGTTCACTATCCTAGTGTTCAGGTCCACTGTTTTCCCTCCATCCAGCCGGGTTCGTCCGGAATCCATAATTCTTTAAACTGTAGCATCCATAGACGTTGGTACGCATCCAGCGTGAGAGTTTCCAATCTGCACGTGAGTCCCGTGGGCCTCCTGCTCCTTACTTACCTGGTCAGTAGCGTAGTCCCAGCGATCCTCCAGCCTCTGGATCTCCTTACAGTACCTTCTTTCCTCGCATTCCATTGTTCTTAGTATATGGTTTGTCGTGCCCCTAGGGCACCAGTGTAAATCGTGCAACTTAAGTGTATTTTTCCTAAGAGTTTGTCATGTGCTTAGCCCTCTGACCTCATAAAGAGTTCAGAGGTGTATGTTAGTTAATAAATACTTGTTTATTTTCATAACTACCTGTGTGGTGTCCTTTCACTTGGTATTCAAGGGGTTATATGTGGTAAAACAGCTAGCTTCACATGCCAATAGAGTTTAGCCTAAGAATGCTTTGTCCATGCTACCATTAGGATAGCTGGTCTATAAGGTTGACTTACAACCAATCACCATAAGGGTTGTTTGGACTGATACAAGGTGATCACTAGAACTAGTGAGCATCATATATCAGGCCAACTTCTCACACTCTGCATCCCATGGACCAAACACATCAGCCAACACCGCTGAACGCTCCACTGGCTCCCCATGGAGAACAGTCACTTTCAAGATCCTCACCCACGCCTACGAATGCCTGCACAACACAGTACCCAAATACCTTAATGAAATAATCAACTTCCACGTAGCCAAAAGGAACCTACGATCTTCCAACCTCCCAATTGCCGAAACCCCACGCATCTGCAGGGCCAGAGCAGGTGGAAGATCCTTCTCTCATATTGCAGCCAAGACTTGAAAAAAGCTCCCAGGATACATCAGACTTGTCCCCTCCCAGAACACCTCGGAAGGCCATCAAGACCTGGCTCTTCAGCTAACCCCCCCAACCCAGCGCCTTGAGAGCTTCATGGGTGAGTAGCACACTTAATAAATCACTAATTAATTGATTGATTGGACCAGATCTTTCGGTGTTTCTGCGGGCAGCCCCAGGCTTGGCAGAACACAATCTCTGCACTTATACATTTGTCCATGGCTTTTTTCCATCCCCCCAGGCTCGGCGGATCAGTTGCGTTCCATTTTTGGACTATGTCCCTTTTGGCCAATGTGAGGCCCAGGGACAGCAGGTGCTGTTTGTAGCCGTTTCAACCAATCTCCTCCGTGCTATGAAATAAAATCAGCCTGGGTTCATTGGGAATGGCCCATCGCAGGACATGCCCAAGACAGGACCAACTCTCTGTCAAAATGGCTGGATCGCCTCACAGCTCCACACCGTATGTAGGAAAGTGTCTTCAGCCTCCACACAGTGGAGGCATTGTGGGATTGGATAACCCCCATTCTTCATAGACTGGATCGGGTATAATATGCACGGTGTAAATATTTAAATTGGATGAGACAATATCGCAAAGAGATCGCAGCGCATCGGTGTGAGAAGTTGGCCTGATATATAATGTTCACTATTCTAGTGAGCACTTTGTATCAGTCCAAACAACCCTTATGGTGATTGGTTGTAAGTCAACCTTATAGACCAGCTATCCTAGTAGCGTGGATACGAGCAGACTTCAGGCTAAACTCTAGAGGGCGTGTTAAGCCAGCTGTTATACCATCACATATACCCCTTGAACACCAAGTGAAAGGACACCACACAAGTGTTATGAAAATAAACAGTGTATTTATTTAGATCACAACAGCCCTGTACTCTTTATGAGGACAGGGTACTAAGCACACAACAAAACTCTTATGAAAATACTTCAAGTTGCACAATTTACACAAATGCCCGAGGGGCACGAAAAACCATATACTATGGAAGTGGAATGCGAAAGTACTAGCAGGTAAGTACTGTACTAATAGGCTTTGGAATCGCTAGGACTACGTTACTGAACCTTCAGATTACTAGAGTGTGCACTCTCACGCGGGATGCGGGACAAAGTCTATGGTAGCTAGATTTCACAAAGTTAGAGTTCTCGGGCGAACCCGACTAGGTAGATCGAAAACGACAGTGGATCCTGACCCTTGGATAGTGAGGCTATGCTGGGGCACCGAAATGCCGAAGTTACCTAGCCCAGGGGCTGCAGCTGCATAGGTCTCAAAAGACGTCGGGAATCCTCGTAGACGAACCAGGAGCCTGAAGAAAGGAGTTGCTGGCAGGCGACCAGTGAAGATTGTTCGAGTGATCCAAGCCTGGATCGAAGATGGATGACACCTGAAAGCAGAGGGGACCAAGTTCGTGACCACTAGCCAGTAGTCAGATGGCACCAGGAGGGCATCGGATGGTAGTCACCTCGACTAGGTGAGTGGGCGACGCTGGGCTCTGCAGTCTCACGGACCAGGAGGCGTTGTCGGCGACCAGGATGGAGGTGCGAGCTGTCCCACGATGGATGATGCTGTCGACGTCGCTGGACCCAGGATTGGGGCAACAAGTCTTGGCAAATTCAAGCCCACGCGGTGGACCTAAAATGGCGTCTGGTGTGGACCAGGAGGGTCCGGGGTGCTCCTCTTTTGGAAGGGAGCAAGGGCCAGTCTGGAGCAACCAGACCAGCAGCGGTGATGTCGTCGGGCGTAGTTAGGAAGGCCACAAGCCAGCGGGCTAGTAGCCAAACAACGCGGTGAGCAGCAACAAGCAGAAGGGCCCCACGCAGATGTCGTGGATGCTGGGAGGCTGGACTTCGGTGCTGGAGCTGCTCAGGGTCGGGGCTTCTCGGACCCCAAAGCACTCACCAGAGGATCCCTCGGCGGTCGTGCTGGATAGAAGTCATGCAGTTCTGATGATGGCCGGTCCCTCGAGGTCTCGTCGCACCTACGGTTCTCAGCTTAGCTGTAGAGGTAGGTAGAGGTCAGAGGTGCCAGGGAAGCCGGGTCTCGTCGTGCTGGTCGGTCGGATTCCTGAGGAAGGACGTGCAGCAAACCGCAGAGTTCTTAGATGGTGCCTGCGGATGCAGGGTGACTACTCCTTAGCCACAAGGGAGAAATCTTGAGAAGAAGTCGAGAGTTCCTTTCGTAGAAAGTAGTTTCTTGATTCAAAGATGATCTAATTTGGAAGGGTCCCCGCTCCTGCCTTTATCCTAAAGAAAGGGGTGGGTACGCGACTAGGTCCTGCCCTAGGGGTGGGACCAGGAAGGGGGGTGGTTACACCCCTCTCCCATGCCGGACTTTCCCCAGGCCAGGGGCTGGTGTGCCCCTGGAACTGGTTCTAGCCGGCAAATGCGTAGTGAGCACCGGGGTGCCACTCTGCAGTCACCTTCCTGTAAAGCCCTGCCTACCCAGGATACACAAAACCCTGTCTGGGATGGTGCCAGCACCGCCCCTGACAGGAAACCCTTTGTCCAAGCTCTCCTCGCTGGAAGGACTCCCAGCAGCAGGAGGTCAGACTCGTGTCTGTGGTGGCAGCATCCATTTTGTGGAGCTGAGGCTTGAGTTAACTTTAACCGGGGTTCACAGTTACATACATGTCGTGTCCCTCTAGAAGGGTGGAATGCTAACCCCGTCGCCAGAATTGGCGAGGGGTTAGTATTCCAATTCGTATGACACCTTACTCGACATGTTTTGATAAAGCGATACCAGAAATAGCATTTAACCGCGAGGATTATAATGCACTTAAGAGTATATGGTATGCGTTATCATGGAACAGCTATTAGGACTTGGTTCCGCAAGCTGCAAACGGGCTCAGCTCATGCCAGAGCACCATTTCACACAATTCAAAGCACTCTGCCTTCAGGATTGTCAAGGCCTGCCATAGGAGTGACTGATAGGAATCTGTGTGTCCATTTTAGGGTTAGATATAGGTATACTATATCTAAAGCAAAGGGTGATTACACCACCTTGCCCCAGCTGTCGTGCAGCCAGTTGTGTCAGATTTAGACGGCCATCCAGGGGTGGCATAATACATGCTTCAGCCCCTGGTAGGCCCTGGGTACACCTATGCCCTGAGTTACAGGGTCTGATAAGGTGGCCCAGTACCAATTGGAAATGTACCTAAGGTACATGGAATCCATTTTAGAGAGAGAGCAGTAGGCCTGGGGTCCTGATTGGCAGGGCCCCAGGTCAACTAAGTCGGAAAACCAGCAAAACACCAGGCAAAAAGTTGGGGGCAACCATAGTCAGGTATCCACCTTCCTACAATCGGGGACTAGCCAAGGCCTCGGCCCAGTCATCGTCTGTTATGGTTGGTATATTAACTTCCCAGGTGGCTCTGGTCTTGTGCAGTGTATTTTGTGTATGAGTAATCCAGGTCCGATATATTTTTCTGATCTTATGCGCCCCCAAATCTCCCATTAGTAGGCGGCCCTCTAGGGGGTGTAACTCAGGCAGCTTCTCTAGTTAGCTAATTTTGGGGTTTAGGGTGTGCCTCGATTGTAAATATCTATAAAACTGTGATTTATGTAGTTGAAACTCCATTTCCAAATGCTTAAAGGATTTAAGGGTACAACTCTGCATGATGTTGGCTACTGTAGATATTCCAAGGAGGTCCCATTTATGAATTCTGTCAACGCAGAGACAGAACATATATATGTGCCCTGCCACAGCGGAGTCACCCAAGTCAACCATCCCATCAAGCCCATGCTTTTCACTATGAGTCGCCACAGTAGTATAACAGTTTTGCTAGCTGGTGGGAGGGTGTCTAGACTGATCTGACTATATAGGAACTTTTGCCATTGCTAGTCGTTCCACAGCATATGCTGGGTCCAATTGTGGGCTATACCACCATTCGTTTATGACAAGGAGATGGGCTGCACTATAATACGCGTATATATCTGCCGCAGTAACACCCCAGCAGTAGGTCGACTGTATACATGTATTTAGAGCCACCGGAATCACTCCTCCCTGCCATAGGAATTGGTTGAGGAGTGCGTTCAGTCGGTTAAACCAGGAGCATGGAATGTGGTATGAGAAAATTTGTAATTTATATAATAAATGGGGCACAGTAATCATTTTGAAGATGGTAGATCGAGCATATAATGATAGGGGTAGGTGTGACCAGATTGCAGTTTCCTACAGCGCTGCAGGAAGTAGTGGGGTGATGTCACGTGTCCATGAGATCGTGGGGCATGATGATAGGAAAAATCCCAACTATTTGAACCAGTCAACAGCATGGATTTCTTTGTGCTGCTCAAGTCTGGCGTCTCTGGTAGCCGTACAATAGGTACAGAAGCGATTTGGAGGGATTAGCGCCTAACGAAAAAGTTAATAGGTTAGTTAAAGATTCCTTACCTTAGAATTACCCCAGGCGTCAGACTGGATCCGGAAAGATTTTCGTCAGCAGTACCCCTGCACGTCTGAAGGTGGCATTGGTCGACTCTGCGTTCATCGTTGGCGTCGTAGTCGCCGGGATGACGTCACAGTAGCTACACAGAAAGCAGCCCTCACGTGCTGACATCGGTTCTGTACACTACTTTCCACGCCAGAAGCGCAGAGCCATGCAAGACACTGACCCATGGTGCACAAAACTAGCGCCCTGAAAGGAAGTCCTTAACCCTAGAAGTCAGTTCACAGAACACAGAGGATGGGTGGGGTGGTAAGGAATCTGTAACTGACCTATTTTTCTTACAGATATATCGTAAACAAAGGTAAGTAACTTGTCCTTCTGAAAGAAAATGCTATTGATTCCTTACCTTAGAATAGATACCCCATCAATACCAACCCCGGAGGTGAGTCTGCGAACTAAGTTCACACCAGAAAGTCCTGGAGAACAGAAAGGCCAAAGAAGCCGTCTCTCTGGACTTGGCTGTCCAGGCAGTAGTGTTTGTTGAACGTGTGCAGCAATGCCCACCTAGCTGCCTGATAGAGGTCAATAAGGGGGACACCCCGTCCCAAAGCAGTGGTAGCTACCGTCGCCCTGGTGGAATGGGCACGTAGTCCCACTGGAGGCTCCTTCTTTGCCAAAGAATAGCAAGCTTTGATGCACAGAACGACCCACCTGGAGATGGTCCGTTTGTGCACGGCTGACCTTTCTTAGGGCTCATGTAACCAACAAAGAGCTGGTCGTCCACCAGGAATTGTGTGGTGCGATCAAAGTAGAAGGAAAGCGCACATTTTGGATCCAGGCGGTGGCACCTCTCTTCCACTTTTGAAGAATGCAGAGGCCGAAAGAAGGTGGGCAAAGTGATGGTTTGGCCAATGTGGAAAGAAGTAACAACCTTGGGAAGAAAGGAAGGTCTAGTTCTAAGGAAAACCTTGTCCGGATGGACAGTCCGAAAGGTAAGTTTGAAGATAGAGCTTGTAGTCACTCACCCTGCGTGCAAAGGTAATGGCCACCAGAAAGGCAGTTTTCAAAGTGAAAAGCCTGAGAAGACAGTTATGTAGCGGCTCAAAGGAAGCACACTTAAGACATGTAAGAAGCAAGTTCAAGACCAACTGGGGCAGTACGAAGGGAATAGGATGAAAAAGAGGAGTAATGCCCTCAAGGAATCTATTTACAACAGGGGACTTCGAAAGAGACGGGTGATATGGAGCCGGACCGTCTTTGCCGGTCCGGCTCCGTATCCACCTCTAGGAGGCGGCCGGGGTCGGCAAAGGACACAGCCAATGCCGGTTGCAGAAGTGGTGTCGGTGGAATCGGAACCAGCTGTCACAAGGTCGACCGGCACCGATCTGGATCCAGGCCTGTATCCAAGGGGGCCCTGGGGTGCCGGAGCATCCGGAGTGAAAGCCCCAGGGCCCCAAGCCGAGTCCGTGGGGCCTGAAGGCGCGCCGGCAGAGTGGGGCTGACCAAAGATGGCATGCATCGCTTCGTAAAATTGACAACGCTGGGCAGGGGTCGCTCCAGGCCCCGGGAAGGGAGGGAAGCCCGGAGTCGGCCTTTCGGGCTCCGTAAGCGGAGCCACAGGAGGGGCACCACCCGCATCCCTCCTCGCTAATGCAGACGAATTGGGAAAAGTTGAAGAGCAACGATGCTTCTTAGAAGACTTCTTGCGCTTCGACTTACCTGACAGAGTACAAAGAGGTGGATGAAGAGTGATGTTGGCTCTGCGACCGGTCCCTCGACCACCTACGCGACCTCGAACGGCAAAGAGCCGACTGCCGGGCCTTGAGAAGGTTTTTGGACCGCTCCTCCAAAGACTTTGGATTCATGGTCCAGCAGTCGCAGCACGACTTGGGGTCGTGGTCGCGCTCCAGCTAGAAGAGGCAGACGCGGTGCGGATCCGTTACCGACATCAGTCGGCTACAGGAACCGCAAGTCTTGAAGCCGGGCATCCCTCGTGCACCAGGAGTCGATGGACTCAAAAAACAATGTTGACACAGGTCGAGAAACAGTCAGTCAAAAAGTGAAAAAAGAAAGAACTGACATCAGCACGCAACAGTAGCATCTATGTAGCTACTGCAACATCATCCCGGAGACCACGACGAACGCGGAGTCGACCAATTGCACCTTCCGACGTGCAGGGGTACTGCGGATGAAAAACTTTCCGGATCCAGTCTGACATATGGGGGTAATTCTAAGGTAAGGAATCTATAACTAACTTTCATTCAGATCCAGAGGATTCCCAAAAACACCTGCAAGTTCTGAAGGATGCGGGGTCCCGAAGACTAAGGGTAGGTCATGAAGAATAGGAGATCGCCAGCATGGAATGCTATTCTATCTGAGCATTCGCGTGTCCATTCAAATCCGCGGATCAATGGGTCCTTGCGCACCCCGATGGATAGGGAAGGGGGATGATCGGTGTCCAGCCACTCAAACTGAGGCCGATAAGTGTGTACAGCAGTTGAATATACGCTAGGAAACAGGGTCCAATGTTGATGGTGTAAAGGAGCTTAAAAAGGTATATCCAGCTTAAGGAATCAAACACCTTGCCATATCTGCTAAGGAAGAAGGCCGTAGGCCGACCTAAATATCGGGCCTTGGCAGGGGCATTGTGGACTCGTCTAATGCTGTGTCTTGTGGATCGCTGGGGCATAAAAGCCTGACTGATCTGAATGGATGAGGTCATGGATACATGACCTGAGGCGATTAGCTAGGACTTTACAGAGTCGTTTAGACGGAACGTTGAGCAGAGATATAGGACGTATGAAGGGGGTCTTCAGGCGGTGGAGGGGGGGGGGGAGAGTCGGGGGGCAGGCTTCAGGAAAACTTCTTCTCTTCGTTGGTAGGGGGGAGGCATAATATGTGGCGAGGACCTGCGTAACTGCTGCTGGAGACGTGCAGCCCTCCGCGTTGCATAGTGCTGGAACAGGGGATAGGACCATCTTAGCCTGGCAGAGACTATGTAACATTTTGCTTGACTTGTTGCCCCATGGCAGATCCTATGCTGTGCTGCCAGCCAGGTCTCCTGTACCTCGTTTGTCAGGAGTATATGTATTTCTTGCTGAGTCTGGAGAAGGTTGCTGCCACAGTCTCAGGGTGGCATTGGTGATCAGTTGGCACTCTCTAGCGTTAGCTGATGATCCTCTAAGTCTATTATGTGGGCAAGGCGTTTACGTCTTCCGCCTGTCCGAAAACGAATATCTACACCTTGGATTGTGGGTTGAGGGTCTCCCGAAGGATAATTTTGGATTGAGCTGTGTCCGTATTTATTAAAATATAGTCTGTGATAGATTGTAGAAGGGTTTCCTGGTAATTGGGATCTTTAAGATGCCAGGGAGACATTCACATCGATAGAGGGGCCATTGAGATTTTAGGTGTAGTTTGAGTTGAACCGGAGAGTGATCGGACAGCCCTCTGTGAGGGATGGAGACACAGGACACCTTATGCATATAGCTATGGAAGAGGAAAATATAATCTAGTAGGGAGAGTGTATCATGTACTGCTGAAGTATATGTGAACCATGCATCCGACCACCCAGGGCGCCGGCTAGGAGATTGAGTTTGGACTTCCTGGTATGATGAACCTGTCCCGAAGCACGCCAGTGGTCTCGTTCTGTCATCACACCGTTCAAATCACCCTCAGTATGGTTAAGCCCTCAGGGAGTTCCCCCCACACCTGGGAAATCTTGTCTATCACCGTTTTCCCCAGTGGGGCGGGGCATAGATACTGCCAATGGTTAGTTGTTCTCCCAATAGTAAGACGGTAACAAGGGTGTATCGACCTCTAGGGTCCAACCAATGCTTGGGGATGGTATATGGGACCAGGCAGTGCATCAGCACTGCAGTGCCTCATGATCCTCGTGTGAAACCCAAATGGTAAATTATAGTGTATCCAAATCGTTTTAGGCATGGGGTTTTGTTCCCTAGAAGGTGTCTCTCTTGTAATAGAAGAACGTTGGCTTCATAACGATTAGCTAATTTCAACACTGCCCCTCTCTTGATTTTGTGGAGTAGACCCCTGATGTTACAAGTCACTATGTTTAACTCTCCTAGCTGGCAGTTAGGGGCATGAGATGCCATAGGATATCAAAGTTTTCTGTTGCAGCAGTGTAGGAGTCTGTTCTCAGTGTGTATGCGGTGCCTGCTATGGTAAAAAGGTAACAATATGAAACTTCCCTCCATCCCCAGCCCACCCCCACACATTCACAATCGAGGAGTATTGGTTGAGGCGTAGAAATCATTGAGGCCCCAACAAGCGGACCCAAGGAGCTCCACCAACTGGATCTTAACATTCCCAATTTACTAAATATGACAGTTTAGGGGCGTAGCAGCTTTCATTGGGGGCCTAGAGCCGATTAGAATGACCCCACGTCTGCATCTGGAAGTTACGGGGTTGTGGCATAGCATGCCATCAGGACCGTATGTCAGCCATACGCATCAGTTTTATGGCACTTCGCCTTGGACTTGAGAGCGCCAGTTGGATTGAGATATGTGTCGCCACTTGGAATTACTTCTAGTTTGGCCTTTTCTTTGAGAACCTTGCGAGGAGTCTGATTCTATTAGCAGAGGGGTATACGGCTTAAGATGTAGGTTTTCATCAGTCCACAAGAAAATGGCTTCCGGGGAGTCGAAAAAGTATGACTTCTATATAGATCACTCGCATCCAGGCTAGGCAGAGTATCATGTTTGACATGTTAGCTCTCGGAGCCGGCGTTTAGCCGCTACAAATGACTGTCGCTGTTTCTGTACAAGTTTGGTATAGTCTGGGAACACCATTATGGGATGCGAGCAGTAAAGCAGACGATCTTTATGTGTTCTTGCGAAATGTAATATTGTGTCCCTGTCTACGTAGTTCAGGAGTTTAGCTATCACCGATTGCGGCCACTCACCGGGAGGGGGCTTTTTGGTCAACGGCCGATGGGCTATTTCTACTATGAAGCAGGGGGATAAGGAGTCACCTGGCAACAAAGATTGCAGCCGTTTTGTCAGAAAGTCATTTATCGATGGTTCCTCACAGCCTTCCGGAAATCCTACCAGGTGTAAGTTGCTTAGCCGCGAACAGCTTTCTGCATCTTCAATTCGGGCCGCTAATTCGTGTCACTATTGTGAGCTTATTTACTTTTTTTAAGGGAGGCCACTGTATCTTCTACGGGGGAGACATGGGTTTCGGCTTCAGTGATCCGGTCTACTGCTTTGCAAAAATCTTGTGGCAGGAAAGATACTTCGGATCCCACGGTGCCTATTTTTGCTTCAAGGCTTTGCATGAGGGATTGTTGGCTGCCAGCAACATCGTGTTTTCAGGGGGCGGGTTGCCAACCATTTCGCTTCCAGAAGCAGTCGTATAGTTATCCCTGGTACTCTGTTTATACCCAGCGTTCGCCTGTTTGTCTTTACCCACGGTGGCTGGAAGGGCGTAGAGGGGGAAGGAGGGCAATCAAATTAGGCACTGTGAGTGTGTAATCCTTCTGGTAGTTGTTGGTCCGAGTTCCATGAGGCTTTCATTGTCTAGCCACCGTGTAAGTGGATTCAAGTCCACATGCCTCCAAGGTATCACCTAGGATCACACTGGGCATTGTCCCAGGCCGGGCCTCACAGAATCTAGCTCCCAGACCACAAGCCGCACCAAGGCTAGCTTAGCCGCTTCTGCTGCCTAAGGAGATTGGCCAAGAAGGCCCACTAAAGGGACCTGGCTCGCAGGACGCCCAACCTGTTTTCCGCCCTCGAGAGTAGGTGTCTTTGCAGTCCAAAGGTGCAGCTGCAGCAGGATGAGCCCAGCAGGCAGGGAGTAAATTGTAGGGCCAGGAGAGGTGTCAAGATCAGCAAGTGGTCTGTTCACCAATGTCTATGTCAGGTGGTTAGAAGGCGAAGTAGAACTCCCAGCGCCCAACTAAGCAGAAAACTGCAGGGATTTCACCAGGTACCACTGGTCAGCAGGGGACCCCTCAATATCAGGCAGTGTACCTTGTGCCACAGTTCCCTAGGACAACACATCTCCCTGCGCAGGCCTGATACGCACACAGGGCCCCTATGTGATCACCAGACCGGTCCGGGTCCCAGTGGTTGTAGGCACTGGGGCGTCCAATGCAGTTCTGAATGGTGGGCCGCACCCTCAGCCCAGTAGCCGATGTGTCTCAATCTAGCCCGAAGTCTTGAATGGCCTTCGGGTTCATTGGTGCACAGTCACAGCAGGCCTTAGAGTTGTGCATTGGCCCCTGGCAAACCTGATGAGGATCTGTCACAGACATTTGTTTGTAACTGTCCTTACAGGGCTTAAAACCTATTGTTTTGGGAGGCGACATTTCCCCTGCACGCAAAAACCTTTTGAGGTTAAATATTTCAAGGAGTTAAGACTTAGCCCTGGAATTGCATCCAGTGGTGTGGAAAGAAAGGAAGGAACAGATGACTGCGCACAGGAGAGGCACCTACATGGGCCTCGCATGCCCTATCCAAGGCAGAAAAACATCAGTGCGGAGCTATATGGCACCACCCACGGACGCACAGAATTACTGCTGAAAACGGTTTTAGATTGTCAAACGCCAGAGGAATATTCAAAAGGTGAGGCATCTACGGTCAGAATATCTATTTCTGAAGGTATAGTGCAGTGTAGATTTAAATATCTTAAAAAAACACAAGGCAAACATGACAAACATTCTCTTAATGTTTTAAGATTAATAAACAGTAAGCATTGCATCCATATCTGTGCTCAATGAGATTATCTATAGATTTATCAAGCAGTAATTGAACCGGATGGTGTATTCTTATATAGTACAAATAGATCAGATTAAACTGCTTGAAAGGGCCTGATAAGAACTAGTGGTGTCAGCAGCAAGGTACTAGAATTGTATCTATCCATGTAAGGTGAATGAGCTTAATCAGCATGTTCTCATCACACACTAAATCAAGAGCAAAGAGAAACCAAGACAGTGATAGATGTATAGTCCCACTCGTAGATTTGCATAATTTCTTACCCCCATCAGCTATTACAAGATCTCCAGGCGACGAAGCATCATCCTAAAGAACAAAAACATGGATATATTTCAGAAATGCAATCATCGAAATTTCTGATTGCAGCAAAACAAAACTGTTAATCAGTTATAAACTTTACACTCAACTTGGAAAATGCATAGCTCAACTGATCATTTTAGATTTTTTTTCTGTGCCCACATAGACTAAGAACTTGAAGATCTTCACAAACATTTAAATGCTGGATAACTAAATCTTGCATTCCATTGCATAGCTTTTTCATTTCAACTGATATTCAAAGAATTCAAACATTTTAACGGAATAATAGTCATCCTTTTGGCCTTCACAAAATAAATGGAGACAGAATCACTTAAATCAACATGAGATTTAGAAAAAAAAGTTAATCAGGAAGATATTCTAGACTTTGCCTAAAACATGAAGAATAAAAGGTTTTTGACACAATACCTCCATATCATCTTTAAATAATGCAGGAGCTGGCTTATACTCTGGATCTTCCACATCCCTGTTGGAATTCCAATAACATATTACAGTCAATTTTAGTAATGTTCATCTCCTTCATATACATACAAAGTCAACTTCTAAAGTATTCAATCTGATTTTCATGTATAAAAATAGCATGCAAAATCAACGATATCCTGACCATCAACATTGTTATTTTTCCATTTAGGCAAGGGAGTTAAGTGGTTCAATGCATTTCTACGTAGTACCCAGGAAGTTCTGCAGGATAGACCAGCCAAAAGCCTGTCCCTGCGGACTTGACTGTCCAGGCAGTAGTGCTTGGTAAACGTGTGCAGGATACCATGTTGCAGCCTGACAAATGTTGAGGACTGTAACAGCCTTATCTCTAGTAGAATGACCTCTTAAGCCTTCAGGAGGTTGTTTCTTGGCCAGAGCAAAGCAAATGTTGATGCAGAGGATGACCCGTCACAAGATAGTCCTATTCTGCACAGCACAACCTTTCTCTGATCTAACGTACCCCACAAAGAGTTGGTCGTTCACCCATAACTCTTTAGTGCACTCAAGGTAGAAAGACCACTCTCTTTTTGGGTACAGACTGTGGAGTCGCTCCCCCTCTTTCAAGGTGTGAGGAGTACCATATAAAGTGGGCAAGGTGACTGATAGCCCCACGTGGATCTGTTTTAATACTTTCGATAATAAGAGGCCTTAGTGCGAAGCACCAACTTATCAGGGAAGATGGTCAGGTAAGGAGGCCTGGGTGACAGTGCCTTTAATTTGCTCACCCTCTAGGAAAAAGATATTAGGACTAAAAAGGCTGCTTTGATGGTAAGCAGACTGAGGGGGCAGTTGTGCAGAGGTTTGAATGAAGCACACATGAATTAGCGGAGTACCAAATTAAGATCCCACTGAGGTATGATGAATGGGCTAGGTGGGAACATATGTACAAGCCCCTTAAGAAATCTAGTTACAATAGGGGATTTAAAAAAAGAGGTTTGGTCTGGCAGCCTCAAGAAGTCAAGAAGAGCCGAAAGCACAAGTTACTACTTGTGTAACAATATATCTGTAAGAGACATTAGTTAGTGATAGATTCCTTACATTAGAATATCCCCAGGCGTCAGACTGTAACCGGAATGTTTTGCTAGCAGTACCTCTGCGCGTCAGTAGGTGGCGTCACGCGGCTCCACGTCCGTCGCTGGCATTGTAAGCGCCGAGATGACGTCATGGAGACTTCTTAGGCACCACCCATGCGTGCTGACGTCATTTCTGTACACAACCTATCGTTTTTGGCCACTATAGGTGTGGCAGGGTATACTCAGACATGAGTCCCTTTCTCACTGCACCATCAGGATTCAAGCAAGCCGGGCCGAAGACAGCTGAAATGCCAGAAACCGGTCCCCGGTAGCTTGTCTCCTTTCTGATGAAGAATTGGCTTGGTAGTTTAGTCTGCCCTGTTCCCATGATGCACTGGGCCAGGGACAGACTGATTTGCATATAGCCAGGTTCTGAGCTGGGATGGTGCAGTGAGATAAATAACGGTGATGGATCAAGCCCTGATCTTTGGACTGGGTAAGAGTGGTCTGCTTAATTCAGACACTCTGTTCATCACCACCCCCTTTTCTGAATCATGGAGACTTCTTAGGCACCACCCATGCGGGCTGACGTCATTTCTGTACACAACTTTCCGTGCCAGGAACGCAGAGCCATGCAAGAAACTTACCACTGGTGCTTAAGAAACTAGGGCACTTAAAAGGGGTGTCCCTAACCCTAAAGATCAGTACGCAGAACGGGGAGGATGGGTGGGGCGGTAAGGAATCTATCACTAACTAATGTCTCTTACAGATATATCGCTACACAAGTAGTAACAAACAAGTTACTTACCTTCGGTAACGATCTATCTGTAAGAAACAGTAGTTAGTATTAGATTCCTTACCTTAGAATATCCCCAGGCGTCAGACTGGATCCGGAAATTTTTGCATAGCAGAACCCTTGCGCGTCGGTAGGCGTCGTCTGCGGCTCCGCGTCTGTCGTCGGCGTCGTGGTCGCCGTGATGACGTCGTCGGAGTACTTAGACGCCGCCTTCGCGTGCTGACGTCAGTTCTTAGACACAGCTTTTCCGCGCCAAAAACGCAGAGCCAAGTCAAAAACCAACACTGGTGCCATTGAAACTAGGGCACTGAAAGTGGATGACCTTAACCGTAGATATCGGTTTGCAGAACGGGGAGGATGGGTGGGGCGGTAAGGAATCTAATACTAACTACTGTTTCTTACAGATATATCTTTACCGAAGGTAAGTAACTTGTTCATCTGAAAGAAACAGGTTAGTATTAGATTCCTTACCTTAGAATAGATACCCCAGCAATACCAACCAGAGTGGTGGGTCTGCGAACCAATAATCACACCAGAAAGTCCAGGAGGACTGTGAGAAGTTGGCCTGATATATGATGTTTCCAATTCTGGAACCACCATGTATCAGTCCAAACAATCCCTTATGGTGTCTGGTTGTAAGTCAACCTTATAGACAAGCTATCCTAGGGGTAGCATGGACTAAGCAGCCTGAAAGGCTAAACTCAAGAGGTCGTGTTAAGCGAGCTGTTTTACCAATCACAATCCTGTAATATCAAATGAAAGGACACCACACAAGTATATATTATAAAAATATATGTGTTTATTTCTAAAATAATCCCCAGTACTCTTTATGAGCAAAGGGGCACAAGCGTTAAATCAAAAGCACAGTATAACATATGAAAGTTCCACAATTATGGATGAGGGCGGGTGGCCACTCAAACCATATATTAAGAAAGTGGTATAAGAGATACCAATCGAACAGTGATTAGGCCTAGGGCCTAGGGAATTGCTGGGAGCAGTCGGGACAAGCAATGCTGAAGTCGGGAAAAGCCTGCGGGATTCGGGTGCAGTGTTTAAAGTACACGCATGCACCAATGCAAAGTCAATGGTGCGTAAAAGTTACACAAATCGAGTTTAAGGATACTTCCGCTGAACCTAGAAGGACAAAACTTCAGACACAGACCCTAGAGGTGTGTACCAGTGTGGGAACACCGGCGTTGCTGAGTTACCTCACCCACAGGAAGCGGGTGCATAGGGTCGAAGTAGCGTCTGGTTTCGTCACGCAGGTTGTTGGTGCTTGAAGCTGAAGATGCTGCAGGCGATGTGAAGGAGAAGTGTCCGGTGTGATCCAAGGGTGGATCAGAGTAGAAAAGTACCTGAAAGCAGAGGGGACTTCAGCAGTGACCAGGGTGGAACCAGGACGGAACCAGGCAATGTCGGGCGCAATCAGGTGGCTGTCGAGGAGCTTCTCTCCGCTGCCACGTGGGCTCTGGGGCATCTGCGACGTCCAGTAGCAGGTCACGAGCTTTCCCACGCCGGCTCTCACCGTCGGCGCTGTCGGCTTCAAGATCGGCGCAAACAACACTTGGCAAGAGCAATCCACGCGGGATTGGAAGATGGCTTCTCACTCGGACCAGGAGGGTCCAGTGTAAGTTCAGGAATTTGTATAGCGCACTACTCACCCGGTGCATTATTTATCGAATAGCCATGTTTTAAGTTCCTTTCTGAAGGAGATGTGGTTCTGTGTAAGGCGGAGGTGGGTGGGGAGAGAATTCTAGGACTTGGCCGCCAGGTAGGAGAAAGATCTTCCTCCCATGGTGGATCTATAGATGCGTGGAACTGCGGCGAGGGCTTGATTGGAGGATCTTAGTTGGCGGTTGGGTATGTAGAAGGACAGTCGTGTGTTGAGGCATTCGGGTCCTAGTTTGTAGAGGGCCTTGTGTGCGTGGGTGAGGAGACGGAACGTTATTCTCTTGTTGACGGGGAGCCAGTAGAGGTCTTTCAGGTGACCGGTAATGTGATCTTGGCGAGGGATGTCCAGAATGAGTCTGGCTGATGAGTTTTGGATGAGTTGCAGTTTTTTCTGTAATTTGGCTGTGATTCCAGCGTAGAGGGTGTTTCCATAGTCCAGTCGGCTGGTGACCAGTGCGTGGGTGACAGTCTTTCTAGTCTCGGAGGGGATCCAACAGAAGATTTTTTTGAGCATGCGAAGTACGTTGAAGCAAGAGGATGAGACTGCGTTGACTTGTCTGGTCATCAAGAGTGAGGAGTCTAGGATGAAACCTAGGTTACGTGCGTTGTCTGTGGGTATAGGTGCTGTGCCCAGGGCCGATGGCCACCATGAGTCCTCCCAGGCGGAGGGAGATGATCCTAGGATGAGGACTTCCGTTTTGTCTAAGTTAAGTTTTAGACGGCTGTTTTTCATCCATTCGGCTACTTCTTTCATGCCTTCGTGAAGGTTGGTTTTGGCGGTGTTAGGGTCTTTGGTGAGGGAAAGGATCAGCTGGGTGTCGTCAGCGTAAGAGATGATGTTAAGGTTGTGTTGTCGCGCGATGGATGCGAGTGGACTCATGTAGACGTTGAAGAGGGTGGGACTGAGAGATGAACCTTGTGGTACTCCGCAGATGACTTCGGTGGCCTCTGATTTGAATGGGGGAAGTCGGACTCTCTGAGTTCTCCCAGCGAGGAACGAGATGATCCAGTCCAAGGCTTTTCCTTGTATGCCGGAGTTACTGAGGCGTTGTATGAGGGTGCTATGACAGACTGTGTCGAAGGCGGCGGAGAGGTCTAGTAGGATGAGGGCAACTGTTTCTCCGTTGTCCAGTAGTGTTCGGATGTCGTCTCTCGCTGCAATGAGGGCGGTTTCAGTGCTGTGTTTGGCTCGAAAGCCAGATTGAGAGGAGTCGAGGGAATTGTTGGATTCAAGGAAGGCGGCGAGCTGGTTATTGACGGCTTTCTCGATGACTTTGGCAGGGAATGGGAGGAGGGAGATGGGCCCGTAGTTCTTAAGTTCAGAGGGGTCTGCTGTAGGTTTCTTCAGGAGGGCGCTGAGTTCGGCGTGTTTCCAGCTTTCTGGGAAGGTAGCGGAGTTGAAGGAGCAGTTGATGATGTCACGGAGATGGGGTGCGATGATGGAGTCTGCTTTGTTGAAGATGTGGTGGGGACAGGGGTTGGTTGGTGAACCAGAATGGATGGAGTTTATTAGGCGGATGGTGTCTTCAGTGGAGATTGGGTTCCAGGCGCTAAGGTTGTTAAAGGGCGGTTTAGGTTTGGAGGTGGGTGGAGTGGACTTTTCTTTGGAAGTGTTCTCAAAGTTTTATGTATGTCGGCTATTTTGTTGTAGAAGAAGGAGGATAACGAATCGCAGAGGTCTTGGGAGGGAGTGATGTCGTTTGAGGCTGCAGTGGGGTTGGTAAATTCTTTGACGATGTTGAATAGTTCCTTGCTGTTATGGGAGTTGTTGTCGAGTCGATCCTTGAATGCTGATTTCTTGGTGGGTTGGATCAATTGGTGGTGTTTGCAGGTGGCTGCCTTGAAGGTGGTCAGGTTGTCAGTGGTTGGGTTTTTTCTCCATGTTTTTTCGAGAGTACGGCATAGTTTCTTGGATTTTTTAAGGTCATCGTTGAACCAGGGGGCCTTTTTGTTACCTTGTTTGAACTGGTTGTTTTTCAAGGGTGCTAATTCGTCAATGCTGTGAGTGATCCATTGTTTGAGTTTGGTGGCAGCCTCGTTTGGGTCCGATGAGAGGGCGGGAGGGTTTTGGTTGAGAGAAGTGAGGAGTTGGTCGGTGGTGATTTTGTTCCAGTTTCTACGAGGAATAGGTTGTGGGGGGTTGTGGATCGTGGTAGTTTTGTAGCTGAAGTGAACGCAGCTGTGGCCCGTCCAATGGGGAGTTGTGGTGTGATCGAAGGAGATGTGTTTGTTGGAGGTGAAGATAGGGTCGAGCGTGTGTCCGGCAAGGTGGGTGGGGGTGTCAAGTTGTTCGAGTCCGAGATTGGCCAGGTTGTCCAGAAGGGTGGTGGTGTTGCTGTCGTTTTTCTTTTCCAGGTGGAAGTTGAGGTCTCCCAGTAGAATGTAGTTCTCGGAGGCGAGGGAAGGTGGGCTGATGAAGTCGGTGATGTCTTCGCTGAATTGATTACGGGTTCCTGGTGGCCTGTAGATGAGGGTGCCTCTAAGTGTGGTCCTGGGGTCGGTGTGGATCTGGAAGTGGAGGTGTTAGGCGGTTGCAAGGTTATCGTCGGAGCTGGTTGTGATTCTGATGGTGTTCTTATGGACGATGGCGATGCCTCCTCCTGTTTGGTTGGTGCGGTCTTTTCAGATGATCTTGTAAGCGTCCGGAATGGCTATGGCGATGTCGGGTGCTGATGATGCGTTCATCTAGGTTTCTGTGAGGAAGGCGATGTCTGGTGAAGCAGTGTCGAGTAGGTCCCAGAGTTCAGTGGCGTGTCTGTGAACCGAGCGGGTGTTCAGCAAGATACACTTCAGGTGGTTAGAGTTGGAGCTGTGTTTGGGGTTAGAGGGTTTGGTGAGGGACCTGATGCAGGCGAACTTGCAGGAGTGGCAGGCGAAGTGTCCGTGGGTGTGTCCTGGGGCAGCTACGCAACATTGTGGGGTGCGTCCAGGGTTGAGGGCTAGGAGGGTGGAGGCGGCATACGTTATGAGGGAGGAGTCCGGTTTGCGGGGGCCAAGGGGTCAGGTGCTGGGCGCGGTCCAGGCGCGGACGGGCGTAGACAGGCTTACCTTTGGCGCACCTTCGGCGCGCATGGGGTGCGACCGCTGCGCGTGAACGCTGCACGCGACTGCATCTGTCATATGTGGATAGTGGAAGGGGAGGGGCGAGGGAGGGTCAGCTGGGAGGCGGGGTGGAGATCAGGGGAAGGAGGCAGGACAACAACAACCAAAATGGCAGCAAGCAGGCAATATCCAAACAACACTGGGGCACAATGTAAGCTAGCGCGATGTGAATGGCGGAGGCGCGGGCAATCAGGCACAAATGCCATATCAGGCAGCACAGCACAAGAACTGCTGTCGCACAAGCGCACCTTAGCAGTCGAGCGTAACAATTTAATTAGCCTCGGAAGTTTAATCAATAGTGCGCAGCAGGCGGGGTAATCTAGCGCTACAAACTAGCTAGATGGTTCTTCACTATGCAGGCTAAGGCAGATATAGATAACGATACCGGTTGAGGAGGCTGGGAGCAGCGTGTGGAGCAGCCGCTTCTGCTGAGTGCTCCTTTTCAGAGGAGCGGGTGCAAGTCTGGAGCAACCAGAATCACAAGTCGTATGTAGGTTTTCGCCGGCACAAGGGCCACATGCCAGCTGGCAAGTGACCGGGCCAACGCGTCGAGCCAAAGAAAGCAGAAGGGCCCCACGCACCACTCGTCGAGTGTAGAGGGGTGAGCTTTGGTGCAAAAGTGGCTCAGGGTTGGGGCTTCTCAAACCCCGGTGTACAGCTTCGAGGGTCACTCGTGGGCTGCAGAGTCAGCGTCTCGTGGTCTTTTCAAGATGGCGTGCCCCCCGCTTCCGGTCGCCTCCACAGGTCTCAGCTCTGCAGGGACTGTGGATCGGGCTGTAAGAAGGCAGGCAAGCTTGATCTCGTCGATCTCTGTCGCTCGAGTTCCGGCGGGAACTGCAACAAAGCAGACGTCGAGGTGCTGGATGGTACCTGTTTGCACAGGGTGGTCACTCCTTGACCACAAGGGAGATTCTTCAGTCTTCTACGTTGAGTAGGATGTCGAAGGGTCCAGAGTTTCGTTTCAAATGTTTCATCAGGATAATCTGAGTGCGTTGGCACTGCTCCCATTCTTATACCAATCTAGGGGGCTGGATTACCTGCTAGGTCCCCTCCTATGGGTGGGACCCAGGAAGGGGGTGGATACACCCCTTTCCCGTTGATCCAGGCCGCGCTGGGACTGGGGCTGGTGTGCCCCAGAACCGGTTTGGCCGGATTATGCAAGGGGCAGCCTTGTGCTCCCCAGGCAGTGCCTGGTTTCTTTCAAACCTCCCAGCTACAATCCACTATCTCCTGTCTGGGGTGGTGTAACACCTCCCTGCGACAGGAAAGCCTTAGTCCAGGCCTCCTCTGCTGAGTTTCGGTCAGCAGCAGGAGGTCAGACTTGTGTCTGTGGCAGAAGCCTCCATTTTGTGGATCTGAGGCTCTTTTAAAAATCAACCGCATTTCAGTAAAGTAACATGTCTTCTCTCTCTAGAGGGGTGGAATGCTATCCCCGTCGACAGGACTGTCGAGGGGATAGTATTCCAAATCGTATGACACCTTACACAACATGTTTTGATAAAGCCAAACCAAAGTTGCTATATAACCGCGAGGATTATAATGCACTTAATAGTATATGGTATGGCATTATCCCGGAACAGCTTAGGGAGTTGTTCCCGACAGCTGCAGACAGGCTCAGCTCATGCTAGAGCTCCATCTCACATTAAACCACGCACTCTGCCTCCAGGATTGATAAGGCCTGCCATAGGAGTGGCTCACACGTTTATATGTGTCCAGATATAGGTTTAGATATAGGTATACTATATCTAAGCAAGGGGGTGATTACACCCACTTGCCCCAGCTGAGTGATCAGCCAGTTGTGTCAATTTTGGATAGCCAGCCAGGGGTGGCAAAAGATATGCTGCAGCCTCTGGTAGGCCTTGGATGCACTTATGCCCTGGGCACCTATAGTGCTCTGTACAGGGGCTGATAAGGTGACCCAACCCAATTTAGTTATGCACCTAGGGTACATGGAATCCATTTTACAGAGAGAGCAGATAGCCTGGGGCCCTGATTAGCAGGGAACCAGGCCAACTAAGTCGAAAACCAGCTAAACACAAGGCAAAAAATCTGGGGTAACCATAGTCAGGTAGCCACCTTCCTACAAGGACGGAACAGCCAAAGAAGCCATCCCTCCAGACTTGGCTGTCCAGGCAGTAGTGTCTTGCTAACATGTGCAACGACGCCCACGTAGCTGCCTGACAGATGTCCTGCAAGGGAACACCCTGGCCCAGGGCAGTGGTAGCTGCCGTGGCCCGAGTGGAATGGGCCCTCAGCCCAACAGGAGGCTCCTTCCTTGCCAAGGAGTAACAAGCCTTGATACACAAGACGACGCACCGAGAGATGGTCCGCTTGCGTACCGCCCGTCCCTTCTTAGCGCCCACGTAACCAACAAAGAGTTGGTCATCCACCCGGAACTTGCGTGTGCGATCCAGATAGAATGAGAGCGCACGTTTTGGGTCCAGACGGTGGAGCCGCTTTTCCTCCTTTGAGGGATGCGGAGGCGGAAAGAAGGTGGGCAAGGTGATAGACTGCCCGATGTGGAAGGCCGTGACAACCTTGGGCAGGAAAGAGGGCCTAGTCCGCAACACAACCTTGTCCGGATGGACAGAAAGGAAAGGAGGTTTAGAGGAAAGAGCCTGGAGCTCACTCACTCTCCTGGCAGAGCTGATGGCAACCAGGAAAGCAGTCTTCAGAGTAAGAAGGCGGATAGGACAGTTGTGAAGTGGCTCAAAGGGAGCGCACATCAATTGAGTAAGAACCAGGTTCAGGTCCCACTGAGGTATCACGAAGGGAACAGGTGGAAACGTGTGTGTGATGCCTTTCAGAAAACGAGTTACAATAGGGGACTTGAACAAAGATGGTTGATCAGGCAGCCTTAGAAAGGCTGAAAGGGCAGAAAGGTAGCCCTTGATAGTGCCCAGAGCAGAGCCCTGCTGGGCAAGAGAAAGAAGGAAGAGGAGAACCTCAGAAAGAGGGGCAGAGAGAGGATCCACAGCCTTTGCTGTGCACCATGCCACAAATCTGTTCCACCTGCAGGCGTTTACCGACTTTGTGGAGGGACGCCTGGCTGCCAGAATGATATTACAGACTTCAGGAGGCAAGTCAAATGGCCTCAACTGTCGCTGCTCAATCTCCAAGCATGGAGGTGGAGACTGGACAGGTTTGGGTGGAGGACCGTGCCCTGTTGCTGCGACAGAAGGTCCTCCTGAAGAGGCAGACGAACCGGGGGATCGACTGACATACTGAGTAGCTCAGGATACCAGTACCTTCGTGCCCAGTCAGGAGCCACAAGGATGACTTGGGCCTGGTCGCGCCTGATCTTCATCAGCACTCTGGGCAGAAGTGGTATAGGCGGAAAGGCGTACAACATACCGCAACTCCACGCGCGACGAAAAGTGTCTCCGAGCGAGTGCCGCCTTGGAAATTCCAACGCGGAGAACTGATGACATTGCGCGCTCTCTTCAGTGGGGAATAGATCTAACCAAGGCTCTCCCCACTGCTGAAAGAGACCTTGTGCCACGTTCGAGTTCAGACGCCATTCCTGATCCATCATGCACCTGATGCCGAGTTCATCCGCCCTGGCGTTCAGAGAACCTGCCTGTAGATAGGAACGTGGCCTAGGGCACCATTGTAATTTGTACAACTTAACGTATTTTTCTTAAGAGTCTTGTCATGTGCTTAGCCCTCTGATCTCATAAAGAGTTCAGATGTGTTTGTTAGTAATAAATATCTTGTTTATTTTCATAACAACCTGTTTGGTGTCCTTTCATTTGGTATTCAAGGGGTTATATGTGGTAAAACAGCGGGCTTCACATGCCAAAAGAGTTTAGCCTAAGACTGCTTTGTCCATGCTACCATTAGGATAGCTGGTCTAGAAGGTTGACTAACAACCAATCACCATAAGGGTTGTTTGGACTGATACAAGGTGATCACTAGAACTAGTGAGCATCATATATCAGGCCAACTTCTCACAGGAGCTTCTGAGAGGGACTGAGGTGTGACTTTGGCAAGCTGATGGAGAACCCCAGCAAGTGCAGGAGGTTGGCCGTAGTCTGACGGTGGGTGACAACTGCCTGAGGCGAGCCCGCCTTCAACAAACAGTCGTTGCGGTAGGGAGGCCGAAGGGGGCAAGGCAAATTGAAAATGCTCATGGCCTACCGTGAATCGCAGGTAACACCAGTGGGCCGGCAGGAATGGAATGTGAAAATATATGTCCTACAAGTCCAACGCTACCATCCAGTTTCCAGGGTTGAGGGCAGCAAAGACTGAGCCAAAGTCAACATCTTGAACTTCTCCTTCCGGAGGAAGCGATGGACGTTCCTGAGGTTCAAAATGGGGCGCAGGCCCCCCCTTGTCCTTCTTGGGGAACCGAAAGTAGTGGGAATAACAACCACGTCCTACTTCTGGTTCAGGAACGTGCTTGATGGCCCCCTTGGCCATGAGGGCATTGACTTTCTGCTGGAGAAGCACAAAGTGATCCTCCAACATGCGGGTGAACTGAGGTGGCATGGCTGGGGGGATGACTCATAGGGGAGGGTGTAACCCCTTCGGACAATTTGAAGCACCCACCTGTCCGAAGTGACAGAACACCAGTGGGGGAGGTGATGTTGAACCCTGCAACCAACCCGTGTGGGGTGCATCCCAAAGCTCGGACTAGGAAGGCTTTGAGGTGGATTGCTGCAGGAGCGGAGGTGGACTGACCCTCACGCCGGCCCCTTTATCCCCAATGCGGCCTCCAAGCCCCCGGCCGCACTGGGATTGGTTCTGCGCAGGCTTTTGACTTAACAAGCAGGCAGGGGAGCCCCTTCCATGGCCACAAAAGGAATGAAAAGTAGACGTGGCCGGGTGTGAGGCAGAAAGGCCCAAGGACTTTGCTGTAGCTCGAGAGTCCTTTAAATTCTCCAGTGCACTGTCGGCCTTACCACCAAACAGGTGAGTGCCGTCAAAGGGCATGTCCATGAGCGAACTATGGACGTCCGGAGAGAACACGGTGGAACTCAACCAGGCATGGCAACGAAGCGCCACAGTCATTGAAATTGCCCTACTGAGGGAGTCTGCGGTGTCTAAGCCACAACGAATGGCGAATTTAGCCACATCCTTACCCTCGGTCACAGCCTGGACCAGCACTACCTGGACTTCCTCAGAGCACTGAGGTAACACCTGAGCAACTGTATCCCATACTGTGTGGGAATAGCGGACCAAAAGACATGCAATGTTCACCGAACGCAGCCCCAAGTTAGTCGAGGAGAACAACCGATTGCCAAACTGCTCCAGCCTTTTAGGGCCATATGTATCAAGCCTTTTTCGCCGTTTGCAAACTGGCAGATTCTCAGAATTGACCCATTTGCGAATTGGAAAAAGCCTTTTGGGATGTATCATCCCAAAAAGCCATAGCAAAATAGAGATTTGCAAAATTTGCGATTCTCTATTTTGCGAATGCAATTAAGGAATTGCAAATTGCGATTCCTTAAATGCAATTCTGGAAGCACCAGAAATTTGCTATTTGGCTTTAAGGAATTGCAAATTACCACCAACTCCAAGTTGGTGGTAATTTGTGATTTTCTTTAAAAAAAGCACTTTTTTGATTTTTTATAAGTGCCATATGTCGCACATACACGCTCTTAGGGCATGTATGTGTGCAAAATATGCACACATGCATATTTCAGGGGCATCACAGGGTGTTATTTTGGCTCCCGTGCAACCTTGAAATTGCATTCTCAATTTGCGATTCTCTAATTGGTAATTGCAAATTGAGAATGTCTTCCCATTCATTCCTATGGGCCTTGGATTTTGCGATTCTCTAATTTCGATTCGCTAAAATCACAATTTGAGAATCACAAAACTCTTTTTTGATACATAGAGTCCTTATCCGGCAGAGCTGTGGGAAAGGCACTCTGGGATGTCAAAGCCTGAATGACCAGACTCTTGGGCGTCGGATGAGTGGTCAGAAAGGCAGGGTCAGCCGGCACCGGATGATGACGGCTGGCGACGTTCTTAATCACAGGGTGGTGTGGCCGGTCACAACCAAGTGCCCAACAAGACGTCAGTGAGGGCGTCATTAAAGGGAAGGAGTGGCTCCGATGACGTGGACGCCGACTGGAGCACCTCAGTGAGGAGATTAGTCTTTAGGGGCACCGTAGGGAGATCAAGGTTCAGGCCCGCAGCTGCCAGACGGAGCACCACCGTGTACGAGGCGCCTTCTTCCATAGTAGGAGGAGAGGCAAACCTCGCATCCGAGGAGACGTCGAGGTCGCCAGCCTCCTCCAAGTCGCCCGCCCAATCCAGCTCAGACTCACACTGACCAGCCAGCAGATCCTCGGACTACTCCCAGTCGTCCTCCAGCTCCGGCGTGTGCGACGCAGACCGAGGCAAAGGGGCAGGGACCGGGGAAGGAACGAACGGCGGCGGGAACGTCGGCGGCCGGGGTCGAACCGGCGCCGTGTCCCAATTCGGATCCCAGGCGGGGGAAAAAAAACGTCTGGGAACCGGGGCAGAGGTGGGACCAACAGCATCAACTGTGGTGCCGCAGGTGGAGCCGAAGGTGGGGCTGGGGCCGGTGCCGGCAGCCTGGGACCTCATGGCACCGCGGCCAGAGCGAACGGCGCAGGATTCTGCGGCGCTGGGGCCGGAGCTGCCGGTGGAGTTGGCGGTCCGGCCGGATCCTGACACGGGACCGCGGGGCCTGAAGGCGCACCGGTGGGAGCCTGAGGCCTAAACAGGCGGTCCATGCCAGCAAGAAATTCTTGCATTTGTGCAGAAGTCGCAGACGGACCCTGGTAAGGCGGGTAGGCTGCGCGGCTCCCAGGCTCCTAAGGAGCCACAGGGGCGGAGCCCATGTCCCCCGCGTCCACATCCGGGGACCGACGGGGGGACGTCCGAGAGCGGCAACGCTTCTTCGACTTCTTTTTGTGACGTCTCTTACCCAAATCAGAGGGTGAAGACTTGGAACCCGAGAAGCGTTGATGGTGGCCCGCGAGCGTTCCCTAGAACGGACCCAGGACCGCGAACTGCGCTGGGACGAATGCCGAACCTCAAGCAACTTCCGGCGCCGCACCCTCAGGGCCTTCGGGGCCATGGTCCGACAGTCCAGACAGGACAGAGAGTTGTGGTTGTGCTCCAGGCAGTAGAGACAGACGTTGTGTGGGTCCGCCACTGACATGTTGCGACAGCAGGCCCCACAGGACTTGAAACCAGGCATCCCTACAAGCACCAGAGAAGAACAATCGAAGACAAAGTCCCAAAAAAGATAGTAATATAGTGACTAAGGTACGTGCTGTAACCGGATCTGCGCTTACTGGTGAGGAAAAAGAAAAAACTGATGTCAGCGCTCATGGGTGGTGCCTAAGTAGTCTCCGTGACGTCATATGACACCACCTACTGAAGTGCAGAGGTACTGCTAGCAAAACCTTCTGGATCCAGTCTGACGCCTGGGGATATTCTAAGGTAAGGAATCTATCACTAATGTGTCTTTCAGATGATACCTGTTAAGAGTGCCCAAATCAGAGACCTGCTGGGCAGGGGTCAAAATAAAGAGAAAGACTTGAGAGAGGGAAGCAGAAAGAGTATCAATAGACCTTTCTGTACAATCATTTGAAAAAAACTGTTGCCACCGGCAGGCATACACGGTCCAGGTAGAGGGACACCTGGCTGCCAAAATAACACTGCAGACTTCGGGAGGAAGGTTGAATGCTATCAAACGCCACCCCTCAATCTCCATGCAAGAAGCATAGAGTTGACAGCTTCGGGTGGAGGACCCTCCTCTGTTGCTGCAACAATAGATCCTCCCGAAAGGGCAGCCTGATTGGAGTATCACTCCTCAGTTGGATTAGCTTGGCATACCAGACTCTCCATGGCCAGTCCACAGCCACAAGAATGACTTGGGGCTCGTTGCTCCTGATCGTCTTGAGCTCTCTGGACAGGAGTGGTATAGGCGGATAGGTGTACAGTAGGCCTGAGCCCCACTCCAAAACGAAAAGAGCTGCCGAGCAAGTGCCCCCTTGGTAACTCCAGTGTGCAAAATAAAAATGCTGACACTGCACATTATCGGCAGAGGTTAAGAGATCTTGGTCACCTCCAGATGGAGATGCCATTCGTAAACCACTAGGCTTTGATGGTTGATTTTGTCAGCCTTGGCTTTTCCGGGAACCTGTCAGGTGTTGAACCACCAGGAATATTCCCTGCTGTTCAAGCCATGCCCAAAGACGGAGGGCCAATGCCATTTCCTGCCCTGTTTGTTGGAGTGCCACATGTTGATGGTGTTGTCCATGACCACCTAAACCAGCTTTCCCTTGATGGAAACAAGAAAAGCTTTCAATGCAAAGCAAAATCACTTGGAGCTCCAACAAATTGATGTGGAGTCCGGATTCCGCTGGGAAGCAGTCTCCTCTGATCTCCACCACTTCCAGATGGCTGCCCTATGTCAGGAGTGACGCATCTGTCTTTACTGTGCGATCTGGCTGGGGAAGGGAGAGGGGTCTGCCACCACTGCAGGTTCTGTGCAGTTCTCTACACGATCTGGACCATGTCAGAGAAATTCCCCTGGTGACGCACTTACTACCCGCATATTCCAACTGGCATGTGTGACTAGCAGGATGCAGGAGGCCATGAGGCCCAGCAGCCTCAGAGTCAGTCTCACTGAAATCCAGGTTAGAGGCTGAAACATCAGTATCATAGCCTGAATATTCTGGAATAACCGATACTGCACTGTGTCCAGAACAGCTCAAATGAAAGGCAGGGTCTCAAGGGAGTCAGGTGTTACTTCAGTAGTGAACCCCAGTAAAAGCAGGAGGTTTGCCGTAGTCTGGTGGTGGGAGAAGACAGTCTGGGGCGAGTGCGCCTTCAACAGTCAGGCGTCAAGATAGGGGAAGACAGGCCCCTCTGATCTGCGCAGATGAACTGTGACCACTGCCATCACCTTGGTTAACACCCGAGGCGCGCTGGTAAGGCCAAAAGTAAGCAGTGAACTAAAAATGCCTGTGGCCTACCATGTACCGCAGATAGTGCCAGTGGGCAGGCAGGACGGGAATGTGGAAGTAGGCATCCTGCGAGTCCAACGCTACCAGTCAGTCTCCTGGGTCCAGGGCAGACAAGACCTGAGCCAGAGTGAGTATTTCGAACTTTTCCTTTTTGATAAAGAGGGCTCGTAGATCTAAAATAGGACGAAGACCTGTGTCTTTTTTCGGGACCAGAAATTAGAGGAAATAGCAACCACAGCCTATTTCTGGTACCAGAAACCGCTCTATGGCTCCCTTGGCCAACATAGTAATGACTTCTTCCTGAAGTAAGTACAGCTGGTCCTCTGTAAGCCGGTCGTAAGTTGGAGGCATGGAGGGAGGGGTAGTCTCCAAGGGGAGGGAGTAGTCTTTTCAGACTATCTGAAGAATCCACCTGTCCGATGTGATGCTTTGCCAGTGGTAGAGGTGATGGCTGATCCTGCTACCAACTGGCTGTGCAAGACCTCGAAGGGTCAGACTAGGAAGAGGGACTGGACTGCTAAGAGGGACTGGACTGCTAAGAGGGACTGGACTGATAAGAGCTCCGGCCGCCAGACCCATGGGGTAGAAACGAGATGCGCTCATGGCCGCACAGAGGTTGCTGAAACTGCACTGTTTTGTGGCTGGAATATGTCTGGCTCAGCTGAAACCCCCATACGTGGCCACGAAAGGGGCAAAAAGCAGACTGTGAATGGGTGGTCATTGAAAGGTCCAAGGGCATGGCCGTAGCCCATGAGACCTTAACACCTTGGCTGCTAGGGGTTTTCCCCTCCTGTGCTGAAAATGCTTGAATACTATAGTTTCATGACAAGGTCAGCTCGTCATAAGCACAGCTCAACCGTGCCTCATGACGAGCTGACCTTGTCATGAGCATGGAAGGGGTTAAAGCGCTCCAGGGTCATGTATGCTTGGTCTCCGAAGGGACAGGTGTCATCAAAAGGAATGTTCATAAGGGAAGTCGGGACAGCCCAGAAAAAGCCAGAAGTTCTCAGCCAGGCATGGCGTCAGACACCGTCAATGACCACGCTCTTTCCAGCAAGTAGATGGTGTCAAGTCTACAAAGGATGGTAAACTTTGCTGCATGCATCCCGTCTGATAATGCTCCGGAGAAAATAGCCCGGGTCCCCTGTAGGACCTGTGGAAGGACTTGCGCAACCGTTTCCCACAAGGAGTGGGAGTAATGGCCCAAAAGGCATGCAGTGTTCACCGACTTCAATGTAAGGCTTAGAAAAGAAAACATTGTCTTGCCCAAACTACCCAGCCCCATGGATTCCATGTACTGGGATGCAGAAGAAAACCTGCCTTGTGAGGGAGAGGATGGACCACCAAGCTCTCAGTAGTAGGGTGGTTTGTGAGGAATTTTGGGTTGCCCGGTGCAGGGCTATAGGGGAATGCCCTATTCACAGGACCCACTGTGCTGGGCTTGGACCAGGTTCTCAGAAGGACATCAGTCAAGGCCTTGTTGAAAGGCAGGAGGAGTTCCAAGGAGGAAAAACCAGGCTGCAAGACCTCTTGCAAGATGTTCGTCTTGACTTCTACCAAAGGAACCTGAAGTCCAGGACCTCAGCTGCCCTTCTAACCACCATAGCATATGAATCTCCCCCCTCCATAGCGATGGTAGGGGGAGAAAGCAGGCCAGAATCAGGAAGGTATCCAGTGCACTGGCCGCACCTTATTTCTCATATCAGTCCATTTTGTGCTCAGGCTGGTCTTCGAAAGGGTCCAGCAACCCCTTCCAATCTTCATCCATTCCTAGCCTTTCATAATAAGGCTGAGTAACAGACCTAGGAACAAGGGTTCTGTCGGCAGTGGAATCTCCATTGGTAGGTGTGGATTCAGCTCCAAGTGGTCAGCTATAAGAATGATGCGGTTGCCACCAAGGGGCACCAATGCCATTAGGAGTCTTGCCGCAGGGTCTGCTGCAAGAGAAGGTCGCAGTGGAACAACGATGTGGGTGGCACTGGTACCGGGGCTGGGGTTACCTGAGCGGAACTCGAGGGAGCCACCTCTGAGCCTCAGAGGCCTACAGGCATGCCAGGAGGGTCAGATCACCCAAAAATGGAGGCACATGGCTTCATACATTTCTTTAAGCTGAGTGGGGGTCGCTCCAGCTCCTGGAAAGGCTGGGAAGCACTGAGCTGACCCAGGCACAGGTTCTGCAGAACAACACCTAGAGAGTAGAGACTCCTCCATCACATGAACGGGGAGAAGTTGAAAGGCACTGACTTTTTGTGCTTTATGCCTCGTACGTGACCGCCCTTATGACTGAGTGGAGGACGAGAACTTAGGACTTCTTGGACAGTGCTCAGATGCACAAGTTACTTACTTGTGCAACAAGTAAGTAAGAGACATTAGTGATAGATTACTTACCTTAGAATATCCCCAAGAGTCAGACTGGATCCGGAACATTTTTTGTCAGCAGTACCCATGCGCATAGGTAGGAGTCCTCATACGGCTCCGCGTACGCCGTTGGCTTCATAGTCACCGAAATGACGTCGCTGGAGCTACTTAGATGCATCCACGCATGTTGACGTCAGTTCTGTACACGACTTTCCGCGCCAGGTAAGATACTGACCACTGGTGCAATTAAACTAGGTCCCTAAAAGGATGACTATAACTCTAGAAATCAGTTTGCAGACCTGGGAGGATGGGTGGGGCGGTAAGAAATCTATCACCAACTAATGTCTCTTACAGATATATCGTTACACAAGTAGTAGTAGAAAGCTTTATTCGATTTCAAAACAGATTAAAATCATAAAAGCAACAATCATAATATTCAATTTCATACACAATCATATAAATACAATAAATATAGTATTAAACATTAAATTTACAGAGTAAAGTCGTTCATAACCACAGTTTGCTAATTAAAAATTAGATTTCCACCAAGTACTTGTGCAATTAATATAGACGTTTCAGATTTCAGCCATAACATTTTGTAAAACACGGGGACTACAATCGATCATATTTACAGCGAATTTTCAAGCAATTTTTAAGATACATAGCTATGCATTTAGCATTCGATACTGATTCTAGTTGTTGTAATGCCATGAGGGCAGGGCGGCATCTACGCAGAACCTGGGATTGCAGTAGTGGAATAATCCAACGCTTGCGTGGTGATTCGTAAAATTTACAGAACAGTAGTACATGAATAGTGGTCTGTTCAGAAATACCATCGCAAGGACATCGGATAATTAAAGTAGACCAATCCTGTCTCTTTGGGAATGAAACCAAACTGAAGAACATATTGAGCCTAAACCGTGTCAACAAATATTTTTCAAAATTTTTCAGACAAAAGGCGAGATATGGTTGAATGCCCTCAGTACAATGAATTGTTAAAATATGCCGATTTGACACTTTATTAATTTCTTGAGCTATGCGTAGCTCCCTTAAGTGTGACAAACATAGCGTCCTCAAAGTCTTTCTTGTGATAGAAGTTAAAATAGAGGGTTCATTAAAATAAATAGAATAATCCAAATCCTTTAAAAAGTTATGTACAAAGGACAGCCACGGGATATCTGACCAATTGTCTAGGGCCAAACAATCTGAAATTAGCACACGTGTTAGACTACATTGCTCCGTAGACCAAATACGATGCCATAGTAGTATTGGCTGAATTTTAATGTAATCAGCGATATAATCCATGCCCAGTTCGACATGGCAGGCAAACGTTGGGGAACACTGTGGAACAGCCAACAAGAAACGAATGAAATTGTTCTCTACCCTCTGTAAAATGTCCACGGGTACGTGGCCCCACACCCCAGCACCGTAAACTGCTACGCTGTGACACTTTGCTTGATATATGTGTATGAGTTCTTTTGGGGGTGGTTTCCCTAATTTACGCGCAAAGGCAATAAGGGCAGAAGTAGCTCTCAGGAATAAGAGGTGCCTGCTAACAATGGCCGGTTTCCAGGAAGAAGTGTTATCGAATAAAATACCTAAATATGGATAGGTCTTGGTGCAGTCCAGCTTGGTTTCTTCAACAAATATCGATTTTTTCTTGGCTGTTTAGTTTACCAAAATGCATAGCAAATGTCTTTATTATATTGACCATTAGTCCCAGTGAAGCCATGAATCTACAGCAGGAGTTTAACTGGTTCTGAAGTTGTAATGGGGTACGCGCCATAATCACTGCGTCGTCCGCGTAAAGTAACGCAGGAATCGGACGACAGGCGATTGCTGGCAGGTCCTGACTCCCCTCCAGCAAGGCCTTTTCAAGACCATTTGTATAGAGGTTAAATAAGAAAGGAACACGTGTAGGCTGCCGTGGCACTCCTTAAGTATCAAACGGGAAGTTTGAAGATAGTTCAAAAAGAGGTAATTATTGATTTCTAGGTTCTCAGGGAAACACCTCCTGGTTCCAAAAAGGTGTCAGGCATATACAACAAACGGAAAGTCTTACATCAGGTAAGAACTGTCCTGAGAACTCTTGGTGCACAACAAGTGCGTAACTTTATATCAACTTAACGTAAATCACTTAGTGTTTGGTATTTCGAAATAGTTTATTCCTTCAAGTATTTTTAAAGATGATCAAAGAGATAATGTTCATAAATACATATTCCTTCATATGATTATGTTTTTGGTCAAAAACTCCAACATATTCATGACAAATGTTCAATTTAGGATGATGCGAAAACCCCAATGCATTTCGTGCTGGTTTAGCACTTCTTCAGGGGGATTAATTTCTGAAAAGAAAAATGAACCATGTTCTAGATAATTGCTGAACAGGAACTTCTATACACACACTACATTAATCTAAGCGAAGCCATAAACACGAGTCGAAGCAAAATCAAATCTGAAGATAAACAATTATGACCTATGTTAGAAAAATCGTGCTTAAAAAATACATGCCAACTTGCGTAAAGCAGACCAGTCAGTAGAAGCAAATGCATTCTGTCTTCCGACAAATAGAAAGTAACAGTGCAGCAAAGAAACCAAGGTTCAGAACAACAAAGATGAATACCACGTAGAAAAAAGACCCAGAAAAACGTGTGTATCGAGATTCGGTGAAAACCAAGGTAAAACAGAGAAATACCGGTGCCAAGGAAAATTCAACCCCAATAGTTATACTCCACGATAACAAACCATGTCTCAACCAGAGACCTGTCCACCGAGTGTAACCACCTTAAAGGAAAACAGAAGAACCGCCACCTGGAAAACCACATGGAACGCAAACTTACTCGTCACCCAGAATTGGCATGGATAGCAAAGGTGAGTCCGAGTGAAACCCGGAAGACGCTGAGTCTGCGCACAGAATTGGAAAATGAAGTTAAACAATTGAAACACGAACTAAGCACCAAATTAACATCTGAGGAATTATCTAAATCTTTAGAAGAAGTAAATATTCAACTGGATAAATATGTGAAAGAAATTAATGAACGCAAACTCAGAAAATTCAAACGCGACACAGTCGACTATAAGCTTGGCGAAGTTTATAATTGGGCTGAAATCTATGCAGCCAGAAGACAAAATCGTACTCAAACCAACAGATCCACAGACAGAGATTCTACATCATCTGAAGAACCATCAAGACAGGGTCAATTTCGAGGTAGACCTCGCCAACCAGGTTCTCAACAAAGCTCAAAACCATCAGAACAACCGTCAACATCCAGACCAAGTGGAGAGTCCATCAATAACACTCAAAATACTACTGTTGCTGATCCTTTTTTAGAGGTAGGCCATACACCTGCCGTAGACCCAGGAGGTCCCGCAGGAAACACCACTTTGTTACCTCCAGCCAAATCGACCAGGAGCCACAGAATCTGATCATCAATTTATCCCAGATTCCTCTAACAATGACGCAACAACAAGTTTTACAGAAGGGCTTAAACTTTGTACCCACCTATCAAACTAATCAATTGAACACCACCATATCTTTTTTTACATTTATGAGGACATTGCGTTTGAAATTTTTTTTTACCAACATTTGTGTTCCAACTAACTCTTGTGAAGAAAGTACCCTGATGGGTCTACGTACCAAAAGTTCTTTCATTCCTCCTATCAGTCACAAAGTCCTAGACAATTTTGAAACAGTGGTACAACGCGAAATACATGGCATTTTCCAATATAATGTTTCAAAAAAATCTAATCTTTCAAAAAATGAACTTCAAGCTTTGAAACAACTAGCTGACAACATAGACCTGACAATTTCTAAAGCAGACAAAGGCGGCGCTATTGTGACCCTGGATAAAAGTTACTACACTGAAAATTTGAATTCTCATCTGAACAACCAAGATTTATACTTGAAGATAAATTCAGACCCCACAAATGAATTCAAAACAATCTTGGTAACCATAGTGAATAACGCAGTTCTGGCTAAAACGATTACGGAAAAAGACAAAAGATTTCTCATTCAAGACTATCCTCAAACACCATATATCTACCTATTACCAAAGGTTCACAAACATCCCACAAAACCACCCTTCAGACCGATCGTCAGTACCCGCGGCTCAATCCATGAACCCACGGGTCTGTACATCGACAAACATCTTCAACCAAGTGTAAAAACCATGTCTACATATATACAAGACACCACAGACTTCTTAAGAAAACTTCAGGAAATCAACATTCCCCCTGATCAATCTATCATCCTCACGACCATTGATGTAAGTTCTCTCTACACTTCTATCCCCCACAATTTGGGCATGGAGGCTTTAGAAACTGCCCTTTTACAAACCAAGAAACCCACAGACTTACAGATTTTCATACTTGAACTCATGCAATTTATTCTCCATCACAGTTACTTCAAATCTCCTGACAATCAGTACCATCTTCAACTGTCTGGAGTAGCCATGGGCAACTGTGCTGCTCCAGCATATGCAAATTTGTTTATGTATGATTTTGAATGTCAACACATTTTGAGAAGTGAAAACTGGGAACCATTTTTGTGTTCATATCATCGTTATATTGACGATATTTTTCTAATTTGGAAGGGCACTGAAACTCAACTGACTTATGCTATGTCTCATCTCAATGGCATCAATGATCGGATCCAGTTTACTCACACTTGGAGTAGATCTGAAATATCATTTCTGGATGTTCAGATAAAATTAATCAACAACCAGTTCATTACGGCCATACACACCAAAGAAACTGACCGTAACAATTATCTACACTTTCGGAGTTTTCATCAACCCAGTCTCAAACGCCACTTACCGTACTCACAATTACTACGTGCCAAAAGGATAGCT
The DNA here is from genome assembly GCF_964263255.1 of Lissotriton vulgaris. Classification (NCBI taxonomy): domain Eukaryota; kingdom Metazoa; phylum Chordata; class Amphibia; order Caudata; family Salamandridae; genus Lissotriton; species Lissotriton vulgaris. The sequence goes on along the minus strand of NC_141700.1, from coordinate 409,349,991 downwards.
TCTACTGAGGAAATATACCTAGAAGATAGCCACAAAATCATGTCTAAATTCCAACAACGTGGATATCCCAAACAAGTGATCATAACTGCTGAAAACAGAGCCATGGGCCTCAAAAGAGATGATCTACTCACACCAAAAACTCTCAATCTTGATGATGACAATCGTTCCGTCTTTGTATCTAAATTTTCTGTACAATCCAAGAAAATCAAAGAGGCAATTCGCAAACACTGGCCAATGCTAAATTTGGAAAAAGATTTTAATAACATCTTTGAGAAACTACCCATCTTCGCATACCAACGCTCCAGAAATATACAATCTTTGGTGAAACAACCCACCACAAGAACCATGACTATATATAAGGGGACCCTCCCCTGTCACAATTGTGGACATTGTAACAGCATTATACCTGGGAATACAGTAAGTCACCCCACAAAGGGCACACCTGTTCAACTACAAGTGAATGCAACTTGTGACTCTACCAACGGTGTATATATGCTTAAATGCCCGTGTGGCCTCCCATATGTGGAAAAACAGAAAGAAAAATCAAAATCAGACTTAATGAACATCGCAGTAATATTAGGACCAAGAACATGAAGTCATGCCTTGCTGCTCACTTTGTTTCCCATGCCCACAACCCCAGTCAAATTCGATATCTAATTCTGGAGATGGTTACTAAAATTCCCCACAGAGACAACAATAAATATTTGTTGCAACGTGAACTACATTGGATCTATTACTTACAAGCCCTTCATCCCAAGGGGCTGAATGACAGAATCGAACTGAGTTGTCATTTATGAGTATCTATTGACATTTGATCGCTCTCCTAGCTGTGTATATGATAGTATTTGGATTCACCCACCTTGTTGAACATTTATTGTTTTTATACACCTTTCAGTTTCTCTACATAATTTTGCAATTTATTATGTCTGCAACTGACTGTTGTTGCTGTTTGACCTTTATTTCCTTCCTACTGCCCTGATTTCCTTATGTATGTCACATGTTCGTCCACATTATTATTTCCACATTTGCGTCTGCTCTGCAATTTTCATGTATTCCTATTTCTCTCTTATGGTGTTATACACTTGTCCGTCTCCGTATCTCTCTGTTTATTCTTTAGTCCTACTTCGCACCCGATGATTTCCTTTATTTTCCGGAACGTTAAGTCCTACTTTTATTTTCACTGTCTTCATCTATGGCAGCCTGTGCGCAGACTCAGCGTCTTCCGGGTTTCACTCGGACTCACCTTTGCTATCCATGCCAATTCTGGGTGACGAGTAAGTTTGCGTTCCATGTGGTTTTCCAGGTGGCGGTTCTTCTGTTTTTCTTTAAGGTGGTTACACTCGGTGGACAGGTCTCTGGTTGAGACATGGTTTGTTATCGTGGAGTATAACTATTGGGGTTGAATTTTCCTTGGCACCGGTATTTCTCTGTTTTACCTTGGTTTTCACCGAATCACGATACACACGTTGTTCTGGGTCTTTTTTCTACGTGGTATTCATCTTTGTTGTTCTGAACCTTGGTTTCTTTGCTGCACTGTTACTTTCTATTTGTCGGAAGACAGAATGCATTTGCTTCTACTGACTGGTCTGCTTTACGCAAGTTGGCATGTATTTTTTAAGCACGATTTTTCTAACATAGGTCATAATTGTTTATCTTCAGATTTGATTTTGCTTTGACTCGTGTTTATGGCTTCGCTTAGATTAATGTAGTGTGTGTATAGAAGTCCCTGTTCAGCAATTATCTAGAACATGGTTCATTTTTCTTTTCAGAAATTAATCCCCCTGAAGAAGTGCTAAACCAGCACGAAATGCATTGGGGTTTTCGCATCATCCTAAATTGAACATTTGTCATGAATATGTTGGAGTTTTTGACCAAAAACATAATCATATGAAGGAATATGTATTTATGAACATTATCTCTTTGATCATCTTTAAAAATACTTGAAGGAATAAACTATTTCGAAATACCAAACACTAAGTGATTTACGTTAAGTTGATATAAAGTTACGCACTTGTTGTGCACCAAGAGTTCTCAGGACAGTTCTTACCTGATGTAAGACTTTCCGTTTGTTAAATAAGAAAGGAGCCAGGACACACCTCTGTCTAACTCCCTTGGTGACTGCAAAAGGGGGAGTAAGCTCGCCATTCGCCCAAATCCCACCCTGGCCGACGCTTCCGAGTACAACTCGCGTAAAAAGTAACTTGTGCATCTGAAATACACGTTAGTGATAGATTCCGATACCCCAGCAATATCTCCGGACGTGATGGTTAAGGCAATAATGCTTGTTAAAAATGTGCAGCGAGGCCCACGTGGCTGCCGGACATATCTTGCAGGAGGACACTACATCCCAAAGCAGTAGTATCTGCTGTCGCCCTTGTAGAATGGGTGCGCAACCCCACAGGAGGTTCCTTTTTAGCCAGAGACTAACAAGCCTTTATACACAAGACGACCCAGCGCGATATAGTCCTCTTGTGAAAAGCCCAGCCTTTCTTGGTGCCTACGTAGCCAACAAAGAGTTGGTCATCCGCCCGGAACTGTTGTGTGCGATTCAGGTAAAATGAGAGTGCACGTTTTGGGTCCAGACGGTGGAGCCTCTCGAGAGTGCGAAGGCAGAAATAAAGCGGGCAAGGTGATAGTCTGCCAGATGGGGAAGGCAGTGACAACCTTTGGCAAGAAGGTAGGACGAGTGCGAAGGACAACCTTGTCCGGATGAACCAACAGAAAAGGAGGTTCACAGGAAAGAGCCTGGAGATTACTCACGCGCCTAGCGGAGGTGATGGTAGCCAGGTTAGCAGTTTTTCACGTTAATAAACAAAGAGGACAGTTGTGAAGCGGCTCAAAGGGATCGCACATTAAATAGGTAAGAACCAGATTCAAGTCCCATTGTGGCATTACAAAAGGAATAGAAGGGAAAAGGTGAGTAACGCCCTTGAGAAATCTATTTACAACAGGGGACTTGAAAAGAGAGGGCTGATCAGGAAGCCTGAGAAAGCCTGAAATTGCAGAAAGATAGCCGTTAATAGTGCCCAGAGCAGAGCCCTGCTGGGCTAGAGAAAGGAGGAACAAAAGGACTTCTGAAAGAGGGACAGAAAGGGGATCCATAGCCTTTACTGTGCACCATGCCACAAATTTGTTCCACCTGCAGGCGTATACCGATTTTGTGGAGGGACGCCTGGTGCCAGAATAACATCACAGACTTTAGGAGGCAATTCAAAAGGAATCAACTGTCACCGCTCAATCTCCACGCATGTAGGTGGAGGCTGGACTGGTTCGGGTGAATGACCGTCTCCTGTTGCTGTGACAGAAGATTCTCCCTAAGAGGCAGCTGGATCAGGGGATCCACGGTCATACGGAGTAGCTCGGGACACCAAACTCTTCGAGCCCAGTCCGGAGCCACAAGAATGACTTGGGCCCGGTTGAGCCTGATCTTCAGCACTCTGGGTAGAAGTGGTATAGGCGGAAAAGCGTACAATAGACCGCAGCTCCACTCGTGATGAAAAACGTCGCCGAGCGTGTGCCGCCTTGGAAACTCTAATGCGCAGAAGTGATGACATTGCACGTTCTCTTCGGTGGCGAATAGATCTAACCAAGGCTCCCCCCACTTTTGAAAGAGATCTTGCGGCACCTCAGAGTGAAGACGGCATTCGTGATCCATCATGCACCTGCGGCTGACGTTCAAAGAGCCTGCTAAGTGTTGAACCGCCAAGGAAATCTCTTGACGTTCCAGCCATGTCCATTGGCGCAGAGCCTCTTGACACAGGGTCCACGACCCTACACCGCCCTGTTTGTTGTAATACCACATGGCGGTGGTGTGGTCTGTGAACACTTGCACCACCCTCCCCTTGACAGAGGGAAGGAATGCTTTCAGTGCAAGAAGGATCGCACGAAGCCCTAAAAGGTTGACATGCACCCGGGGCTCCGCTGGAGACCTGAGGCCTCTGATCTCCGCCTCTCCCATGTGACGACCCCATCCCAGAAGGGACGCATCCATCACCACTGTGTGCTCCGGCTGGGGAAGGGAGAGGCATCTGCCACTGACTCAATGCTTATTCGTGGGCCACCACTGCAATTGTAGTGCAGAGCCCTCTGAGATCTGGACGTAGTCGGATAGGTTCCCCTGATGCTGCGCCCACAGGAACTTCAGGTCCCACTGCAGAGCCCGCATATGCCATCTGGCATGGTTGGTCAGCAGGATGCAGGAGGCCATGAGGCCCAGCAGCCTCAAGGTCATCTTGACCGAAACCCAGGACAAGGGCTGAAAGATTGGAATCATAGCCCGAATGTACCGGACTCGCTGTTCGGGAGCATAAACCCTAAACTGAGCCATGTCCAGAACCGCTACTATGAAGAGGAGTTTCTGAGAGGGAATCCGGTGCGACTTCGGCACGTTGATTAAGAACCCCAGAAAATGCAAGCTGTAGTCTGGAGGTGGAAGACGACTGCCTGGGCCGAGCCTGCCTTCAGCAACCAGTCGAGATAGGGGAAGACTGAAACCCCTGATCTGCGTAGGTGAGCTGCGACCACCGCCATCACTTTTGTGAACACTAGTGGGGCGCTGGTAAGTCCAAGGGAGAGCACGGCGAACTGAAAGTGCTCGTGGCCTACCGTGAACCGCAGGTAACTCCAGTGGGCCGGAAGGACAGGGACATGAAAATACACGTCCTGCATGTCTAAAGCTACCAACCAGTCTTGCGGGTCGAGGGCAGACAAGACCTGAGCAAGTGTGGGCATTGACGTTCCGAAGGTTTAAGATAGGAGGTAGACCTTTGTCCTCCTTTGAAACCAAGAAGTAGTGGGAGTAAAAACCACAACCTACTTCTGGAGTTGGAACGCGCTCGATGGCCCCCTTGGCCACGAGGGCTGTATGTTTGTGCTGGAGAAGTGCCAAGTGATCCCCTGACATGCGGTGGTACTGTGGTGGCATGGCTGGGGGGGTTGTTTCGAAGGGGAGGGAGTAACCCCTTTGGACAATTTGCAGAACCCACCTGTCTGATGTGATGTTGCGCCAGTGATGGAGGTGATGACAAATCATGCCACCTACTGGTGTCTGGTGGGTCAAACACCGGACTAGGAAGGTTTGGAGGCAGTGGCAGCAGGAGGGGGTGGTGGACTGACCCGCACGCTGGCCCCGTCACCTGCCTCTGCGGTGCCCACGTCCACGGCTGCGCGGAGACTGTTGCTGCGCAGGCCTGTGGCTCTGAAACAAACGTGTTTGGGCGCCCCTTCCTTGACCAGGGAAAGGAGCTAAAAGCAGAAGCGGAAGGAGTGCGTGTGACCGAAAGGCCTAAGGACTTGGCCATAGCCCGCGAGTCCTTAAAACGCTGCAACGTGCAATCCGCCTTATCGCCAGGGCATGTCCATCAACCTGTTCTGGACATCCCTAGAAAAGCCAGTCGTTCTCAGCCAGGCGTGGCGGCGTACCGCCACTCTCGTGGAAATAGCCCTGCCCAGCGAGTCAGCAGTGTCGAGATCACAACGGATTGTGAACTTGGCTGCGTCTCCCCTCTCAGCAATAGCTTGGGAGAGTATTGTCCGAGCCTCCACCAGACACTGAGGTAGCACCCACGCAACCTTATCCCACACAGAATGGGAATAATAGCTAAAGAGAACATGCAGTGTTCCGCAGTTCTAAACTGGTGGAAGAAAAAATCTTCTTCCCAAACTGCTCCAGTTTCTTGGATTCCCTACCTGGATGTGCGGAAGGGAACGCGCTTGGGGATGCAGAGGCTTGGACAACCAAGCTCTCAGGGGTAGGGTGCTGGGAGAGGAAAACTGGGTTGCCGGGGCGTCGTGCCACGTTCCTATCCTCAGGAGGCCCTGTGTAAGGCCTGGACCAGGTGCCCAGAAGAACGTACAAGAGTGCATCATTGAAGGGCAGCAGCGGCTCAGTAGAAGACGACGCCGGCCGAAGAACCTCTGTCAGGAGGTTAGTCCTGACTGCCACAGGAGGGATCTCGAGGTGGAGAGCCTCGGCCGCCGTACACCATAGAGTAGGGACCACCCTCCTCCATAGCCACGGTAAAAGGAGACAGTGAACCAGGTTCAGGGGTATAATCCTGGTCACCTGCATCCCCCAGATCCTCATCCCAGTCCGGGTCTAACTCGCATTGTGCTGCGAGAGGGTCCTCAGTCCCCTCCCAGTCATCCACAGCTTGCCGAACAGGTGGAACATGAGGAGGTCGGTGAACAAGGGAAAGAAATTCCCAAACGGCGTCGGATGACACCTTTCCGGCACTGGCTCCAAGTCGGAGAGGAGGTCAGGGACGGCGTCGGCCGGCGCCGACTTCGGTGGAGGTCGTATTAGGCCAACCGACATGGACGGGGATCCATGCATGAATCTATGGGGGTCTCTTGGCATCAAGACCGAATTTATCGACAATGAAGATCGAGGACCTCCAGTCAGGCCCGCGGGGCCCGTAGGCGCACCGGCGGGGCAGGACGGTCCGAAGACACTTGCCATTGCAGACAGGAACTCCTGCAGCTGGGCCGGAGTTGCCTATGGGCAAGGAAAAGGCAGGTAGGCCATCGAAAACTGTGGAGGCGGCGCCACCTGCACCCTCAGCCACGTTGCTACCATCAAGCAAAGAGCGACAACGCTTTCTTTGACTTCTTGTGCTTCACCTTACCGGACTCAGAGTGCGAAAACTTCGAATGGTGATGATGGCTCCGCGGCTGGTCCCTCGACCTCCCACGGTGTCAGGCGCTAGCCCTTGCGCCTACTGAACATTGCATCAGAACTACAACTCCCAGAAGTCTTGTAATGTGGGAGGAGCAAACTTTATATCTTTCTGAGATACGCCCCAGGAAGTGTGCGTAATCCTGTGTGTTTTGGCGGTGTACTGTGGATTGAGTCGTAGGAGTTCCGTGCTGGAGTTCTATGTTCTTGGATTCCTGTGTAATGAACTCGTTTTCATTTCGTTTGGGTGCGCATGACAAAGCGCTGACTTTTCCGGTATCGTGCTGGGTTAAGTGCGGATACCCGTTCTGTTTACCTGCTGAGGCCGGAGAGGGGTGAGCATCGAAGCTGTCTCGTCCCTGGAAGGTTGTTCGTTGCCCAGCCGCCCTGCAGATAAGCGCCAGCTCTTGGGGAGACTTTCCGGTCTGGATTGTGTTAGCGCTGATGTCAAGCGCCATCTAGAGTGTCTCTATCCTTGCCCAGATATTATAGCGCTGAAGGTAAGCGCTTTGCTGCGCTATCAGAGACAATACAGTGTACTCATTGGAGTCCCAGAAAAAGCTATCATTCTATCATTGACATTGAGTTTGTTATTTTAATTACCTTGACTTTCACACTCTCTGGAGGAAGAGAGCTCATGGATTATTTTTCACTGGCAATTCCTGTTCACACATTCCTAGGAAGGGAGAAACCTGTGTTGAAACGTGTGCTCCCCGGTATGTGTGGGTAAATATTGATGTGAAAGCAAAGTCAAGCGCACACAACCTGAGTTAGTTCATAGGTACGGTGTAGTAACATTCGATGAAAGGATAAGATCAAACTCCAATGTTATTGTCTTGTTTGTTTTTTATTTATTTGGTGAGAGTATGGATTTCACAAAAAAACAGCCGAAACGTGTTTCGTCAATATCGGGGTGGACCCGTGACTCTTAAGGGCTGTCGAAGTTAGGTTGAGTGTGGTATTGTGGGACCGGTGATAATTCCAACCCGGTCCTAATCGGGTGCGAGTTATAATAGACACAAGATGAAAGCGCTTTTTCAAGCGTCCAGTGAATGTGTTGCGGGCATCTGGGTCCGCCGCCGGGTATGCGGACGGATAAATAAAGGCAAGCCAATCCGCTTGTCCTTGGTTGTCGGCTTGTTGCCGTTTCCGAAGGTGTTGAGATGTCGTCTGTATGTTCTCTGGGTTGGTGAGCTCACACCCGATTAGGACCGGGTTGCAATTATCACCGGTCCCACGATCGTGTCGGCTGGTTTTTTGTGAAATCAATACTCTCACCAAATAAATAAAAAACAAACAAGACAATAACATTGGAGTTTGATCTTATCCTTTCATCGAATGTTACTACACCGTACCTATGAACTAACTCAGGTTGTGTGCGCTTGACTTTGCTTACATGTACACAGAAGGTAGAGCTCTTCTCTCCCTTCTTTTCTCAGAGATTAGGGATATCTCTGACCAAGAAGCACCAACCACCCAAACCTCCTAATCACCCTCCAACCACTACCTGTAGAGCGCCATCGAATTTCTGAACGTTTCCCTTACCCTTCGCTGAACTTCATATAAATATTGATGTGAGTTGGTGTGATAAGTAGGGTGGTATAACATTTCTGGTTTCTCGTTGTAGACTTGCATGTGGCTTGAGAGACGTATCTCTAAGAATTGGTGTATAGGCATTCCCTGCTCTTCGCTGAACAGTTGCCAGGTATAAGTTAGTACTAGTGAGATATTACAAGAGTAGCATTGTGTATCTCTGGTGTTAACCCTATATTCTTTTGTTGCAGGTTTCCCGCTCCCCGCTGTTCCCTCCCTAATACCTTTTTTCCCTCACCTGACTGCCTTACAACTCTGTGTTGTGTATCCAGAGTTGGGGAGGTCTGGAGGTGGACCCCTTTGTGCATCATACGAAACCTAAGGAGTGGACAAGGAGCTGACAGAATTACGCGCCCAAGAAATAAAGCTCCTTCCGTTTCATATGTTGCACAAACATGGCGACCTTAGACAATGTCTTACAGGCGCAGTACAACAGGAGTTGGAGGCATCTAAAGCAGAAACTGCAGCCCTTAGAGAAAGAGTAGACCGTCAAGCTAGGAACCCCTTTGATGCCTCACCGGGTCGTCTCAAATCCAAGTCAATGTTCCTCCCCCTATACCGCTGGCTAGTCCTGAGCGATTTTCTGGAGATCCATTAAAGATACAGACTTTCCTCACACAGATAATGTTACTCTTCTCATGTAAACCGGCCTCGTTTGCCACAAATCATTCCAGAGTAGCTTTTGCTATTTCGTACATGACTGAAGACGCAGCCAATTGGGCAGTTCCTTTGGTCAAGTACAATGATTCCCTTTTATCGGATTGGGATTCATTTCGCAGGGAATTCGAAAGGGTTTTCGATAGACGAGCTACGACCTTGTCAGCTGACAGAGAGCTATTAGACTTAAGACAAGGGAAGAATGATTTGGTATCATATTTAACTAAGTTCAACCGGTTGATCGCAGAAACAGCATGGCCAGAAGAAAAGAGGATGTCATTGTATTACAAGGGTTTCAGGGACGACATTGAAAGACGTTCTTGCTCAAATTGATCATCAGCCCACAACGTACACAGACTTAATGAATCTTACGTTGCAGTTAGACCACCGGTTGGCCGAAAGAAGCGGAGAAAGGGTGTATGGTCAGGCAGAAAAGTCAGAAGGGAAACAAACCTTCACCATCCTTGTCAGACTTACCTTCTGAGCCCATGGAAGTGGGAGCGGTAAGAGCCCTGTTGACTAGAGCAGAATGGGAAAATCGCAGAATGCTTGGTTTGTGTATGTATTGTGGGAAGAAGGGCCATTTTGTACGAGAATGCCCCGTGAAACCTAAAACATTGGGCAGGTTCTATACCAATAAGAAGGTTGCGGTTACTGCTGTACCCCTTTCCCTTCCCTCAGAAACAGTTGTTGCAAAGAAAATAGAACACCCATCGTCACAGGCAATACAGTTGCCATCATTGGCGGGATCTGAGTTGGTTACCTCTTTGTCCCATATTACATTGGTCATGACTCTTGCGGTTAGTCTGAGAACGCACCAAATAGAGGTGATGGTTGATTCTGGGGCTACCGGGAATTTCATAGACAGTGGGTTGGTTCAGAGATTGGAGCTACAACGTGTACCCAGAGCCACTCCCGAAAAAGTAATGGCGGTGGATGGGAAGCCATTGAAGTCTGGTCCAATCACTGAAGTCACCGAAGACCTAATCAAATCAAATCAATCAATCAGTCAATCATAGACATTTATAGAGCGCTCTACTTACCCGGAGGGTCTCAAGGCGCTAGGGGGGGGGGGGGGGGGGGGGGGGGGTGCTGCTACTGCCCGAACAGCCAGGTCTTGAGCTTCTTCCTGAAGGCGAGGTGGTCTTGGGTCAGGCGCAGGTCGGGAGGGAGGGAGTTCCAGGTCTTGGCGGCCAGGTAGGAGAAGGACCTTCCTCCTGTTGTCGTTCTTCGGATGCGGGGGACGGCGGCGAGGACGTGACTGGCTGATCGGAGGTGTCGTTTGGGAGCGTAGAAGTTGATGCGGTTGCTGAGGTAGCTCGGGCCTTGATCGTGTAGGGCTTTGTGTGCGTGGGTGAGGAGACGGAAGGTGATTCTCTTGTTGACCGGGAGCCAGTGCAGGTCTCTTAGGTGTTCGGAGATGTGGCTGTGTCGTGGGATGTCGAGGATGAGTCTGGCTGAGGCGTTCTGGATCCGTTGGAGTCTTTTCTGGAGCTTGGTGGTGGTTCCGGCGTAGAGGGCGTTGCCGTAGTCCAGTCGGCTGGTGACGAGGGCCTGGGTGACAGTCTTCCTGGTCTCGGTGGGGATCCACTTTATTCGATTATTTTAAAATCATAAAAGTATGCTATACAAACACATAATATCAGAATTAATTAATATAAAAAGAATAAAAATAAATTACAAAAAATGTACATTTCATATATACAAAATACACAGTGGTGTCGACTTATTAACTGTTCGTAGAAGCTTACAAATTGAACATGGGAGTCGGCAAGTCAATGCAGATTTAAAATCAGCCGAATTTACTTCATGTGCGTTCTCAATTAATTTGTGGTGTCAATTACGATTTGAGATAATACATAATCCGAGGATGTTTGCCCCAATAATCTGTTCTTGTTGCGGATAGATGCAACCAGGAAGTTTGCTACCCCAAACATGACGACAAGGGATTCCATTAATTGGAGGTAGATTAATGCAGGTTTTACCTGCTAGAACCCCCTATCTTTTAATAGTGGGATGATAAACTTATTCCTGCCTCCAAAATAAAATGGGCAAAAAAACACAAAGTGCATCGAGTCCTGATATGAATGGCCATCACACTTGCAGGTCAAGTCAAGTCAAGTCATAAAATTTATATAGCGCACTACATACCCGGAGGGTTTCAAGGCGCTTGGGGAGGGGAGGGGGGCTAGATATCCTTAGGGAGGGGGATTATTTGTCAAATATCCACGTTTTAAGTTGTTTTCTGAACGCTAGGTGATTCTGGGTGAGGCGAAGGTAAGCGGGGAGTGAGTTCCATGTTTTGGCAGCCAGGTATGAGAAGGATCTGCCTCCCATGGTGGTTTTGTTGATGCGAGGGACAGTGGCGAGTGCTTGGCTGGAAGAGCGAAGTTGGCGGGAGGGGGTGTAGAAGGACAGTCGAGAGTTGAGGCAATCTGGTCCGATGTCGTAGAGTGATTTGTGTGCGTGGGTAAGCAGTCGGAAAGTAATCCTCTTATTGACGGGTAGCCAGTGGAGGTCTTTAAGGTGGCCAGAGATGTGTTCATTGCGTGGGATGTCTAGTATGAGCCTGGCTGAGGCGTTTTGGATTCGTTGTAGTTTCTTCTGGAGTTTGGCGGTGGTACCTGCGTAGAGGGTGTTTCCGTAGTCCAGTCGGCACGTGACCAGGGCATGGGTGACTGTTTTCCTGGTTTCGGTGGGGATCCAGCGAAATGTTTTTCTGAGCATGCGAAGGATGTTGAAGCAGGATGAGGATACGGCGCTGACTTGTTTGTTCATTGAAAGTGAAGAGTCCAGGATGACGCCAAGGTTCCGTGCGTGGTCTGTCGGGATGGGTGCTTTTCCGAGGGCTTCCGGCCACCAGGAGTCGTCCCATGCAGAGGGGGATTTACCTAAGATGAGGACTTCTGTTTTGTCTGAGTTCAGTTTCAGACGGCTTTGTTTCATCCATTCGGCGACTTCTTTCATTCCTTCGTGTAGGTTAGTTTTGGCGGTGCTGGGGTCCTTGGTGAGAGAAAGGATCAGTTGAGTGTCATCCGCGTAAGAGATGATGTTGAGTTTGTGTTGGCGGGCGATGGTCGCGAGGGGGCTCATGTATACGTTGAAGAGGGTGGGGCTAAGTGAGGATCCTTGTGGTACGCCGCAGATGATTTCAGAGGCCTCGGACTTGAATGGTGGGAGGCGGACTCTCTGGGTTCTTCCGGAGAGGAACGAGGTGATCCATTCCAGTGCCTTTCCTTGGATTCCGATGTTTCTGAGGCGCTGTAAAAGGGTGCTGTGGCAGACTGTGTCGAAGGCTGCAGAGAGGTCGAGGAGGATGAGGGCGACTGTGTCTCCATTGTCCAGTAGAGTTCGAATGTCGTCTGTTGCTGCGATGAGGGCGGTCTCAGTGCTGTGTTTTGCTCGGAAGCCAGATTGTGAAGAGTCGAGGGATTTGTTGGCTTCGAGGAAGGCGGCGAGCTGGTTGTTGACAGCTTTCTCGATGACTTTGGCCGGGAATGGAAGAAGTGAGATGGGGCGGTAGTTTTTGAGTTCGGTGGGGTCTGCTGTTGGTTTTTTCAGAAGGGCGGTGAGTTCAGCGTGTTTCCAGTCTTCTGGGAAGGTAGCGGAGTTGAAGGAGCAGTTGATGACGTCTCGGAGGTGCGGAGCTATGACGGAGTCTACTTTGTTGCAGATGTGGTGAGGGCATGGGTCTGTGGGGGATCCAGAGTGGATGGAATTCATCAGGCGGATGGTGTCCTCAGTGGTGATTGGGTTCCAGGCGTTAAGGGTGTTAACGGGGGGAAGATAGTCAGCTGATGGTAGGGTGGGTTGGCTTCCGGGTTGGTTGTCAAAGCTGTTGTGGATGTCAGCAATCTTGTTGTGGAAAAAAGAGGCTAGGGAGTCGCAGAGGGTTTGAGAGGGGGTGATGTCGTTGGAGTTGGCCGAGGGGTTGGAGAATTCCTTGACGATGTTGAAAAGTTCCTTGCTGTTGTGGGCGTTGTTGTCGAGTCGATCCTTGAATGCGGTTTTTTTGGCTTTTCGGATCAGTTGGTGGTGAGTACGGATGGCGTTTTTGAAGGTGACTTTGTTGCTGGTGGATGAGTCTTTTTTCCAGGCCTTTTCAAGGGAGCGGCATAGTTTCTTGGATTTCCTGAGGTCCTCGTTGAACCATGAGGCCTTCTTGATTTTGTGTTGGCGTTTTTTCAGTGGTGCTAAGGTGTCTGCGGTGTTGGATAACCAAAGGGTGAGGTTGGAGGCGGCCTCGTTGGCGTTAGAAGAGAGGGCTGGGGAGGTTTGAAGGAGCGATGAGGAGATCTGTTCCGTGGTGATTTTGTTCCAGTTTCTTTGTAGAGTTGGTTGGAGGTGGATGATGGGTTTCGGCTTGTTGTAGGTGAAGTGGACGCAGCTGTGGTCAGTCCAGAGGAGCTCCGTAGTGTGGTTGAAAGAGACATGGTTGCTAGAGGTGAAGATGGGGTCGAGTGTGTGACCTGCGATGTGGGTGGGGGAGGTGACCAGTTGTTTAAGTCCGAGGTTGGCGAGGTTGTCTAAGAGGGTGGCGGTGTTGCGGTCGTTGATCTTCTCAAGGTGGAAGTTCAGGTCTCCCAGGAGGATGTATTCTTTGGAGGGGAGCGCGTGTGGAGTGATGAAGTCCGTGATGTCTTCACTGAATTTTGCGCGGGGTCCTGGTGGTCTGTAGAGGAGGGTGCCTCTGAGTGTGGTCTTGGGGTCGATGTGGATCTGGAAGTGGAGGTGTTCGGAGTTGGCGAGGTTGGCGTCAGAGCTGGTTGAGATGCGGATTGATTTCTTGTGGACGATAGCGATTCCTCCTCCTGTTTGGTCGGTGCAGTCTTTGCGTGTAATCTTATAGTCGTCAGGGATAGCGATGGCGATGTCGGGTGCGGAGGAGGCGTTCATCCATGTTTCCGTTAGGAAGGCGACGTCTGGAGAGATGGTGTCTAGTAGGTTCCAAAGGTCAATGGCGTGCCTGTGGACCGAGCGGGTGTTGAGAAGGATGCATTCTAGGTGGTTGGGGTCGGGAATCTGTGGTGTGGTCGGAGCGGAGACGTTGACGGTGCCGCTGAATTTGCAGGAGAGGCAGGAGAACGATCCATGGGTGCGTCCTGGAGCGGCTTGGATGCAGTTGGGGGCGCGACCGGGGTTAAGGGCTAGGAGGGCGGCGGCATCGTAGGTAATGCGGGGGGGCTGGGGAGCGCGAGGGGCAGGGGGTCTGGCGCTGGGCGCGGTCCAGGCGCGGACGGCGTAGACGGGCTTACCTTTGGCGCACCTTCGGCGTGTCCGTAGCGCGTGGACGCTGCGCGTGGGGGCATTGGCCATAAATGGAAGGTGGGGGGGAGGGGCGAGGGCGCTTCAGCTGGGAGGCGGGGCGGGCAAAGGACGACAACAACAACAACAAAATGGAGGTGGGGGGGTCAGGGCGGCAGGAGCGCTAGGGCAAACGAATGCTGAAGAGAAAAAGCGGCGAGGTGAACACACAATGAGTCACGCTAGCACAAATGCACTTACAATCGGCAAATCAGTAAATACAATAATTAAAATGCCAAAGCGGCAGTTCCAGCAAGCAGCGTAATGGGGGCACACAGCAGGCAGTAATTGTAAATGCAGACCAGGTCAGGGCTTAAGCGCTGCAGAAACGATACCTGAGCAGCATCAGCAGGGGAGCGACCACTCAGCTTGGAAGCAGGGAGTGAGTCACGGCGCTTCCTGGTGTGGGCGCGCTGTTTGTTGTCTGTGGGAGGGCGCTTCAGCTGGGAGGCGGGGCGGGCAAAGGACGACGACAACAACAACAAAATGGAGGTGGGGGGGTCAGGGCGGCAGGAGCGCTAGGGCAAACTAATGCTGAAGAGAAAAAGCGGCGAGGTGAACACACAATGAGTCACGCTAGCACAAATGCACTTACAATCGGCAAATCAGTAAATACAATAATTAAAATGCCAAAGCGGCAGTTCCAGCAAGCAGCGTAATGGGGGCACACAGCAGGCAGTAATTGTAAATGCAGACCAGGTCAGGGCTTAAGCGCTGCAGAAACGATACCTGAGCAGCATCAGCAGGGGAGCGACCACTCAGCTTGGAAGCAGAGAGTGAGTCACGGCGCTTCCTGGTGTGGGCGCGCTGTTTGTTGTCTGTGGGAGGGCGCTTCAGCTGGGAGGCGGGGCGGGCAAAGGACGACGACAACAACAACAAAATGGAGGTGGGGGGGTCAGGGCGGCAGGAGCGCTAGGGCAAACGAATGCTGAAGAGAAAAAGCGGCGAGGTGAACACACAATGAGTCACGCTAGCACAAATGCACTTACAATCGGCAAATCAGTAAATACAATAATTAAAATGCCAAAGCGGCAGTTCCAGCAAGCAGCGTAATGGGGGCACACAGCAGGCAGTAATTGTAAATGCAGACCAGGTCAGGGCTTAAGCGCTGCAGAAACGATACCTGAGCAGCATCAGCAGGGGAGCGACCACTCAGCTTGGAAGCAGAGAGTGAGTCACGGCGCTTCCTGGTGTGGGCGCGCTGTTTGTTGTCTGTGGGAGGGCGCTTCAGCTGGGAGGCGGGGCGGGCAAAGGACGACGACAACAACAACAAAATGGAGGTGGGGGGGTCAGGGCGGCAGGAGCGCTAGGGCAAACGAATGCTGAAGAGAAAAAGCGGCGAGGTGAACACACAATGAGTCACGCTAGCACAAATGCACTTACAATCGGCAAATCAGTAAATACAATAATTAAAATGCCAAAGCGGCAGTTCCAGCAAGCAGCGTAATGGGGGCACACAGCAGGCAGTAATTGTAAATGCAGACCAGGTCAGGGCTTAAGCGCTGCAGAAACGATACCTGAGCAGCATCAGCAGGGGAGCGACCACTCAGCTTGGAAGCAGAGAGTGAGCAGCATCCTCTGGTTTACACCACCCGCTAAAAATTCCCAATAACAAATGCGTCTGATTAAATCAAAATTTTGTTAACAGCCATCGATGGAAAGCTTTGGTGACAATTGTCAAGTACGGTTGAATAGATATAGACAATATCAACATATAATGAGCCCTCACAGTTGGTTTACTTGTTTCTGTGACTTCACGATCCAGTTCTTTGGACCTTAAAAAGTTTGTTTTTACCCAGCTGATGTCAGCTTTGGTTAAACCTTCTAGGTTGGTGTAAATCTCTGGACGTCCCAGATAATTAGATGTAGATTTAATGAAGGACAGCCATTGTATTTCCATCACTTTATCAAGTAACATACAGTCCCTGATGATTTTATGGTTCAGTGTAAGGTTGGGGTTCAGCCAGGTTCTGATCCATAATAGGATGGGGGCCATGTTTAATATATCAGAGATGTATCCCATCCCAAGCTCCAGGTGTACTGCATATGTAGCAGTAGATTGGGGGAGACCTAATAGGGCTCGCAGGAATTTGTTTTCTTCTCTCTGGATGAGAGCTGTATCTTTATAGCCCCATATTGCTGCCCCATACCTTGCAATGGCCATTGTTTTGGCTTTGTAGATGGATAGTATTGCCTCTCCTGGTTTGCCTCCCAGTCTCTTAGCAAACCCTAAGATAGCAGCCGAAGTTCTTCTCACGGCTGTTACTTTATTCATACCTTGGGGGACCCATGAGCCTATATCGTCAAACACGACCCCTAAGTACATGAAGACTTTTACTCTAGATATTAATGAGTCATTACAAAAGGAGGTTTTAAAGCTATTCCTCCTTTTCCCTAGTGACATGACATGCGATTTCTCAATGTTAATAACTAGGTCCAGTTTTTTCATAAAGTCCCCAAAAGAGTTAAGAAGACGTTGTAGACCGATGGGGGTCCTTGAAAATAACAGTGTCATCCGCGTATAGGAGTACAGGAATGGGCGTTCCTTCCATACGCGGAATTTCTGCTGTTGCAGTTACCAAAATATTATCCAGGGAGTTTATATATAATGTAAATAACATTGGGGCCAAAATGCACCCTTGGCGCACCCCCCTACAGGATTTAAACCCTGCCGTACATCTTCCCTCCTGCGTCATCCTTATAGATGCAGTCAGGTCTCTATGTAATTCCGCCAAAAAGTTCACCAGGGCCTGGTCAAGTCCTAGCTCTAGGAGCATAATCCACAGCTTTGACCGGTTGACTAGGTCAAAGGCTGTGGATAAGTCCATAAAAGCCAGAAAGATTGAACCCTTAGCCACAACCGTATATTTGTTGATTATAAGATGTAAATTTAGGCACTGGTCTTAGGTGCCTCTCCCGACTCTAAATCCGTATTGTGCGTTACTTAAGATGTCAATTTATGTGGCCCAGGCTGTTATCCTGGCTAAAACTACTTTCCCCAATATTTTAATTGAGGAATCAAGTAAAGAAAATGGCCTGTAGCATCTTGGGTCCCCCCTTTGTCCCTTTTTAAATATGGGGATTATAATGGAGCAGGACCAGGAGGCGGAGAAGATGGTAGGGGTAGAGCAGGCTGCTATGTTAAAAACGTTTGTAAGGATTACTGACTAATAGTTAGGGTTAGCTTTATACATGTCGGGAGGCACCCCATCTGGGCCGGGTGCTTTTTGTCCTGCTGTATCTACTATTGCTTTCTGCACATCCTTTATAGTGAATCTCAAGGGGGACACCAATGGCTCACTGTTAAGTGGCTCATAAGTAACAGGCTCTAGGTTACTCCCATATATGTTTTCAAAATGATTTAGCCAATCCCTTTCTGTAATGTTAACTTCTAGCGGGGCATTCTCCTTACCGTTAAACAATGGGGTATTAACGATTGACCAGAATTTGGAGCTATCCCTCAGGGTGGCTTTCTCATATAGCTAGTCCCATGCCTCTTTTTTTAACTTCGTCTGCAGGATGGTTTATTTTTTTTCCTTAACAAGGATACTTCATGCTTATCTGTGGTATTTTTATTGAGTGCCTTCAGGAGCTCACTGTGAATTTTTGTGCATTTGTGGTCAAACCATCCCTGCGCCGGTTTTACTTTCTGTTGTACCTTCACTGTAAGATCACTTGAGACCTGGTGGCAAATTGCTTCATATGAGGTGATGACATCCCAACCATATCTGAGCGGATCACTACAGGTATTAAGTTCTTTCCCGACCTTAGATCTGATTGAGTTAAAAAGGTCCTCAGGGGTAATTTTGTTCCATTTTAATCTCCTCCCCTGGTCCTTTGTTACAACCCCAACTACGGCTTCTGTGGTTTTTGATATATTAAAACAAAGTAGGTTATTATCAAGTTCCAGCACCACTGGATTGTGATCACTAAAAATTGATTGTATGGCATTGTAGAAGATAACTGAACTTAACAAGCCAGGAGATATAAACATATAGTCTATAATGGTTTCACTGTCCCTGGCACTATACGTGGCAACCCGTTCCTTCTTGTCAGCGAACCCTGGCTCGAACAGGTCAATGTCCGAGAACAGGTCTTCCAGGGCAGCCCCCTTTGCGCTGTGTTCAAAGTGTTGGTGCGACGAGTGATCCGGGTAATTATAATCTCTATACTGGCAGTTTAGATCACATAGAAGAACGTTAAAATCACCCATCAGGATGAAGTGAAAAAAAGTGGTTTGAGCTTCCTTGTATGTGATTAAAAATTTGGCTAATGATTGGAGGTGCTCATTTGAGTGCTCTCCCTGTATTGCATTATAAAAGTTGATAAATAGGATTTTAATATTGTTAGGCAGGGTTACTTCAAGTACTAAGTAGTTTGGGGAGGTAGTGTTAAGCACCTTCACTGTACCCTTTATATTAACAGAGATCAGAAACATAAACCCTCCTCTGTCTCTCCCAGAAGTGGACATGCGGGCAGCTACAAAATACGAGGTGAACCCATTCACCCAGAAATTACACTCCCTGTCCCATGTCTCTTGTAATGCCACAACATCATACTGTCTCACAAATTCTAGCCATACTTTGTCTTCCCTCTTGGAGCGTAGACCAGCAATGTTCCAGCTCATCAGTTTTGCTGGTTTCAGCCTACCCTCTTTAATTAAGGGGTTACATTGATACGGATTCATTGATCTTTCTTGGCGGGTCAGTCAATCTATATCTCCCAAATGTGATAGGGGTGAGAACCTATTTGTTAATGCCAGTCCCTCCCTGAGCTCTGTTCTACTAGGGTTTTGTGGTTTTAGTAATTGGCCTCGTTTTTGTGTTGCCCAACTGGTTAGGCAGACCGGATGTCTTACTGGTACTAGAGGACAGCCCACCCCTAGATGGCTCCTAGGTGGCTCTGGCCGTGGATAAAAGAAGCCAAGTGGTAAAGCTCTTATCTTTCCTTCCTTAGCATCCATTTCCGTGGCATCCCAAAACTGACGTGTCGCCTCATAGGGTCTCTTGAAATTCACAATGAGGCAATCCCCCTTTAGATTTTTTTTTGTGTTCCCCAACCATCCTACTCGTCTTCCCATAATTATACTGTCAGATATATTTTTACCCACAGAACAGTTTTCATCACACCATGTCTTGATGTTAGCTAACAGAGTGTCCTGGGGCTCCATCTCTCCTGGTTTCAATGTGGGTACATTTACTAATATAGCTACAAAGGGTGTGGCCTCAGGGGGTAGGTTAATGATGGATTTAAGACCCAAGCCCCTGCCATTATGGTGGGCCCTCCCTGGTATAGTGTCCTTAGGGGAGGGGGAGCTAAAAAGAGCTGTACCCAGCACCTGGCCCGTAGGACCCTTATCTTGGCCAGTGGATACTATACCACTATGGTGCATTGGAGAGGAAGGGGGAATCAAAGGGATTAATGGCGTGCATTCTCCTATCACCTCCGGGGATTGCATTAGCTGGGCTCGGGGGTTAATAATAGGGGGGTCATTGGGCAAAGGGGGATGACGATCTTTTGAAGCTAAAAATGCATTTATACGCTCACATTTACTCAAGATTTCTGCTACACATTCCTTTAAGGTCTCAATAATATCATTGGAGATCTGGGTCAGTATGGTTTCCAGTTTTTCTGTGAGGATACTCTCAACCATGTCTCTCATAGAAGATTCAAAGTGGCTAGATGCAGAATGTCCTTTTTTCTGCTGATTTGTGATTGGCATTTTGTACCTTTTAGACTGCCTCTTGCCGCGTTTCTTAGCCCCTTCGCTGCTGATGACGAGCTCAGCTCGTCATCAGCCACGGGTGGCGTGTGCTGATGACGAGCTGAGCTCGCCATGTAACGCGGTATTTTTAAAAATGCCGCACAGCGCAAAAATCACCGCAGCAGCGATGCGGTTAACTGTATTTGTATCTCCCCTTGAGGGTCCTTGTTCTGTTAAGATATTGGCGGGGTTATCCTCCTCAGGGCATAGAGTGTTGGGAGGGGCCGGGTGTAAAATGTCTTTGCTTGGATTAATTAGAATCCTGGGCTCCAGTGGGATAGCCTGCCTAATGTTCAGAGGAGACCCAGGTGTCCCTGGTTCAGTATTTTCCAGTCCCAGCTCCCGTTCAATATTAGCAATTTCTATACTTAGCTTACCCACAGCGGAAGTAAGGTAGGACATGATGTTAGCTGAAGTAGTGGATTTTCGTGGGACTTTCGCTTTAACACATCCTCCATTAATTGAAGTTTGTAATTTACGCTTACCCATGTTGAGTGGTACGCCTCAGGGGGGTGGCCTGTCCCGTCCCTTGTCGTCCCCGGACGGCCACAGACGGCCCGCCCTCTGCCCGGGCTCGCCCCGCGACGCGGCAGGAGCAGTTCGTATTTATGCGCCTCCGGGCGGGGGAGTATGAGGCGTGATTCAGCGTCCCCGTCAGGCAGGCAGGGGACGCTGGGAAATTTAGTCTTTGTCCTCTCTCCCCACACAGCGGCCGAGAGAGCAGGAACGGCGGCGGGGGAGAGTGGTAAGGTCCCTCGATGTCAGCCACACAGGTCAATGAGCGATGTTACCCCCACGAGCTAGAGCCCACCGAAGAACTAGAAATGGTCAGTAAGGGAGAGGATGTTTTGCATATTGAGAGAATAACGTTCAATAACATTGAGGCTCCTCAGTATGAGGTGATCCCAGGTATGCCCAGGTTATGGCTGCATAATCCCTCGATCGACTGGTCAAAGAAGACTGTGATTTTTTAATCAGAACAGTGTAGAGCTAACTGTGTCCATACTTATCAACCACATGTAGCAGCTTTGACACAAGGGAATCAAATAGTTACAGCCGCGAAGCAAGAAACAGTTCTTCCTGTAGAATACGACAGGTTTCGAGATGTGTTTAGCGAAACCAGTGCTGAATGACTACCCCCACATCGGGAATATGATTGTCAAATCGATCTAATACCCGGAGCATCGCTGCCTTCATGCCGAGTCTATGCTTGATCTGCGAGAGTATTTGGATCACTATATCGAAATCGGGTTTATAAGACCCTCTCGTTCCCCAGCAGCTTCGCCTTTATTTTTTATCAAAAAAGCGAATGGCGAGTTGAGAACTTGTATTGATTTCAGGGTGCTGAATAAAAACACTGTTCGGAATCGATACCCTCTTCCGCTTATCTCCGTTTTGTTGGACCAGGTGAGGAAGGCCGTTGTCTACACTCGACTAGATCCGCGAGGGGCCTATCACCTGGTTCGCATACGGGAGGGAGATGAGTGGAAGATGGCTTTTAAAACTCGTTACGGTTTGTTCGAGTATCTTGTGATGCCGTTTGGGCTTTGTAATGCCCCTGCGGCATTTCAATTCTTTCTGAATGACACATTGAAGGATTTTGTAGACAATTTTGTGGTTGTCTACATAGATGACATTTTGGTGTTCTAACAGAATTAAGACATTCATGTCAGTCATGTGTCTTTAGAGCTGAAGAGACTGTTAGAAAATGGCTTATATTGCAAATTAAGTAAATGCATGTTTCACATGAGCGAGGTAGAGTTTCTAGGGGTGCTTCTGAGTCCATCAGGGTTAAGCATGGCTGAACGGAAGGTGTTGGCGGTGCAAGAATGGCCCATTCCAAAGAACGTCAGAGATGTGCAGTGTTTTCTGGGGTTCTCCAATTATTACAGGAGGTTTATATCACACTTTTCCCAATTGGTATCACCTCTGACACGCCTTCTGAGAAAGGGGGATCCTTTTTGTTGGACTGAAGATGCCATGACCGCATTTGCTTTCCTGAAGAAAGCGTTCACATCGGCACCTATTTTTCAACATCCTAAATCAAGGTGCCTTTTGTGGTGGATGCTGATGCCTCCGATATTGCAGTAGGGGCTGTCCTGTCTCAACGCAATCGTCACACTGGCCAGTTACATCCTGTTGCATTCTTGTCCAGGAAATTGAGTCCAGCTGAGCTCAATTATACCATCGCAGAAAAAGAATTGTTGGCGATCAAGAGGGCATTCCAAGAGTGGCAACATTATCTGTGAGGGGCAGTCCATCCAGTAACGGTGTACACTGACCACAGGAACCTACAATATATGAAAACTGCCAGGCATATTACGCAAAGACAAATGCGATGGATGCTGTTTTTTGCTGAGTTTGATTTTGTGGTTACGTACCGGCCAGGGTCCGAAAACAAAAAAGCTGACTCATTATCCAGACAAGAAGATGTACTTGACTCACAAACATTAGTTTCGGAGGCCATAATCGCTCCAGACAAGGTTCTGTGTTTTATCACTTTGGAGAACTTTCTAGATGAGGTAAAGACTCACAAAACAGTGGAATGGTGAAAAAATGGGCTAGTCCGATTCCACAAAGAACCCTGAAGCATGGATTGCCCTTCTACAAGAACTGTCTGTACTTACCCTCCTTGGCGATCAGCCTAAAAGCGTTCAATTGGTGTCATGATTCAGTCGTTGCTGGCCATTCCGGTTGTAACAAGACACTCCATTTGATGCAAATACAGTTCTGGTGGGAGAACATGAAGTCCGATATCTGTCTTTGGATCAAACAATGTGACACTTGTGCTCGAGCTAAAGGAGAAAGTTGCAAATCCAGGGGCAAGCTGGTTCCGATGCCTACTCCCTCTCAACCTTGGCACACCATAAGTCTGGATTTTGTATTAGGTTTACCGTTGGATCAGGGTTGTGATGCCATCATGGTGGTAGTAGACAGTATAACCAAGATCGGACATTTCGTTCCTTGCAGGAATTTACCCACTACCGGTCAAACGGCTCAACTGTTACTTTCTCATGTGGTGAAAATACATGGATTGCCCAGAGTGATTGTTTCAGATAGGGGCCCACAGTTCATCGCGCGTTTCTGGAAAATGTGGTGTAAAGCTCTTAGGATTGAAGCAGCCACGTCGGCAAGTGTCCATCCTCAGACGGATGGTCAAACGGAGAGGTGGAATCAAACTCTCAAGACCTATCTCCGATGTTATGCCAAAGAAGCCAGTGAATCTTGGGTTGCCATGCTATGGTTGGCGGAATTGTCTTATAACAACTCTTGGCACAGTTCTATCAAGGAGACCCCGTTCAAGGCCAATCATGGGTTCCATGCTCAAGTTCTTCCACTGTCAGTACCCAGGGATGTTGCATACCAACCGGCGGTTGCCACTCAGGTGGAGAGATTGTTGGACTTACACGGCAGGATACGGATGAATTTGGATCGTGCAAAGAGACTGTACAAATCGTGGGCGGATCGCCGACGTCAGGTGGGTCCAACCTACAAAGAAGGGGATCGGGTGTGGTTATTCACCAAGAACGTTCGCTTCAAGTATCGCAGCATCTTCCATCCTAGGTTCATCGGTCCCTATGCTGTGGTGAGGACGGTTGGCTCGGTGGCGTACAAGTTGAAGCTCCTTACGCATCCGGTTTTTCATTGCAGCCTGTTGAAACCAGCTGTGGATGCTGGGCGAAGGGTGGCGCCGCCTGTGGTCCGGGATGGGCAGGTAGAGTATGAAGTTCGGAAGGTGTTGGATTCGAAGTATCGAAGAGGCTGCTTGTGGTATCTCATCGCCTGGAAAGGGTACAGTGCAGAGGACGATTCCTGGTAACCTTCTGCGAACGTTCATGCTCCTCGGGCGGTGAGGGCATTCCATAGGTGTTGTCCGGATAAACCAGGCTCTAGGAGGCGCGTGAGAGGAGGGAATACTGTCAGGCGCTAGCCCTTGCGCCTACTGAATATTGCATCAGAACTACAACTCCAAGAAGTCTTGTAATGTGGGAGGAGCAAACTTTATATCTTTCCAAATTTTCTACTCAATCCAAAAAAATCAAGGAAGTAATTCGCAAACACTGGCCTATGCTACGATTGGAGAAAAGATTGGAGAAAGATTTCAATAACATTTTCGACAAACCGCCTATTTTTGCATACCAACGTGCCAAAAACATACAAACTCTTTTAAAACAACCTACTTCGTCAAGTGTGATCATCTACAAAGGTACTATACCATGTCACAATTGCGGACATTGTAGTAGTATTATACCTGGAAATATACTGTGTCACCCTACTAAAGGAACTCCCATCCATCTTCAAGTCAATGCGACCTGTGACTCTACTAATGCCATATACATGTTAAAATGCCCATGTGGCCTCCCATATGTGGGAAAAACAGAGAAAAATTAAAACCAGACTCAAGGAGCACCGCAGCAACATCCGCACCAAGAACTTGAAGTCATGCAGCACAAGTTACTACTTGTGTAACGATATATCTGTAAGAGACATTAGTTAGTGATAGATTCCTTACCTTAGAATATCCCCAGGCGTCAGACTGGATCCGGAAACTTTTGCGTAGCAATACCCCTGCGCGCTGGTAGGCGTCGTCTGCGGCTCCGCGTCCGTCGTCGGCGTCGTGAGCGCCGGGATGACGTCATCGGAGTACTTAGACGGCGCCCATGCGCGCTGACGTCAGTTCTGATAACACAGCTTTTCCGCGCCAGATACGCAGAGCCATGATAGAACTAACACTGGTGCCATGAAACTAGGGCCCTGAAAGGGGATGACCTTAACCCTAGATATCGGTTCGCAGAACGGGGAGGATGGGTGGGCGGTAAGGAATCTATCACTAACTAATGTCTCTTACAGATATATCGTTACACAAGTAGTAACTTGTGCATCTGAAAGAGACACGTTAGTGATAGATTCCTTACCTTAGAATAGATACCCCAGCAATACCAACCCCGGAGGTGGGTCTGCGAACCAATATCACACCAGAAAGTCCTGGAGGACGGAACGGCCAAAGAAGCCATCCCTCCGGACTTGACTGTCCAGGCAGTAGTGTCTTGCGAACGTGTGCAGCGAGGCCCACGTGGCTGCCTGACAGATGTCCTGCAGGGGGACACCGCGGCCCAGGGCAGTTGTCGTTGCCGTGGCCCGAGTGGACTGAGCCCGCAATCCAGCCGGGGGCTCCTTCCTCGCCATGGAGTAGCATGCCTGAATACACAAGATGATCCATCTCGAGATGGTCCTCTTGTGCACAGCCTTTCCCTTCTTCGCGCCCACGTAACCAACGAAGAGTTGGTCATCCACCCGGAATTGGCGTGTGCGATCTAGGTAGTAGGAGAGCACACGTTTTGGATCCAGACGGTGGAGCCTCTCCTCCTCTTTCGAGGGATGCGGAGGCGGAAAGAAGGTGGGCAAAGTGATGGACTGCCCGATGTGGAAGGCCGTGACAACCTTGGGCAGAAAGGAAGGCCGTGTACGTAACACCACCTTATCAGGATGAACAGACAGGAAAGGTGGAGAAGAAGAAAGAGCCTGGAGCTCACTCACCCTCCTGGCAGAGGTGATGGCAACCAGGAATGCCGTCTTTAGAGTAAGGAGACGAAGGGGGCAGTTATGAAGTGGCTCAAAGGGAGCACACATCAGATAGGTGAGAACCAGATTCAAGTCCCACTGGGGCATCACGAAGGGAACAGGAGGAAACATGTGCGTGATGCCCTTCAGAAATCTACTCACAATAGGGGACTTGAATAAAGATGGCTGATCTGGTAGCCTTAAGAAGGCTGATAGAGCAGAAAGGTACCCTTTAAGAGTGCCCAGAGCAGAGCCCTGCTGGGCAAGGGAAAGAAGAAAGAGCAGCACTTCCGAAAGGGGTGCAGAGAGAGGATCTACAGCCTTTGCTGTGCACCATGCCACAAATCTGTTCCACCGGCAGGCGTATACCGACTTTGTGGAGGGACGCCTGGCTGCCAGAATGATATCGCAGACTTCGGGAGGCAAGTCAAATGGCCTCAACTGCCGCCGCTCAATCTCCAAGCTTGTAGGTGGAGACTGGACAGGTTCGGGTGCAGGACCGTCCCCTGCTGCTGCGACAGAAGGTCCTCCCGAAGAGGCAGACGAATCGGGGGATCGACTGACATGCTGAGTAGCTCGGGATACCAGTATCTTCGTGCCCAGTCCGGAGCCACAAGGACGACCTGTCCCCGGTCGCGCCTGATCTTCTTCAGCACTCTGGGCAGAAGTGGTATAGGCGGAAAGGCGTACAACAGACCGCAGCTCCACTCGCGACGAAAAGCGTCTCCGAGCGAGTGCCGCCTTGGAAACTCCAACGCGCAGAACTGCTGACATTGCGCGTTCTCTTCTGTGGCGAATAGATCTAACCAAGGCTCTCCCCACTGTCGAAAGAGACCTTGCGCCACGTCCGAGTTCAGACGCCATTCATGATCCATCATGCACCGGCGGCTGAGTTCGTCCGCCCTGGCATTCAGAGAGCCTGCCAGGTGTTGAACCACCAGGGTCACGCCCTGATGTTCCAGCCACTGCCAGAGGCGCAGAGCCTCCTGGCATAGGGTCCACGACCCCACACCGCCCTGTTTGTTGCAGTACCACATGGCGGTGGTGTTGTCGGTGAACACTTGCACTACGCTCCCCCTGACAGAGGGGAGGAATGCCTTCAGTGCAAGACGAATCGCCCGCAGCTCCAGAAGGTTGATGTGGAGCCGGGACTCCGCCGGAGACCAGAGGCCTCTGATCTCCGCCTCTCCCATGTGGCCACCCCAGCCCTGGAGGGACGCGTCCGTCACAACTACGTGCTCCGGCTGGGGTAGGAAGAGGGGTCTGCCACTGACCCAGTCGCGGTCCGTGAGCCACCACTGCAGTTGCTTCGCAGTGCCCTCCGAGATCAGGACATGATCGGACAGGTTGCCCTGATGCTGGGCCCACTGAAACTTCAGGTCCCACTGCAGAGCCCGCATCCGCCACCTGGCGTGACGCACCAGAAGGATGCAGGAGGCCATCAGCCCCAGAAGCCGCAGCGTCAACCTGACGAGACCCGGGATAACGGCCTGAATACCGGAATCAGAGCCTGAATATCCCGAACCCGCTGTCCGGGTGGGTAAACCCGAAACTGCGCCGAGTCGAGAACCGCTCCGATGAAGAGGAGCTTTTGAGAGGGACACAGGTGTGACTTCGGCACATTGATGGAGAACCCCAGCAAGTGCAGGAGGTCGGCCGTAGTCTGGAGGTGGCTGACGACTGACCGGGGCGAGCCCGCCTTCAACAACCAGTCGTCGAGGTAGGGGAAGACTGATATCCCCTGCCTGCGCAGATGGGCTGCGACCACCGCCATCACCTTCGTGAACACCCGTGGGGCGCTGGCAAGGCCGAAGGGGAGCACGGTAAACTGAAAGTGCTCTTGGCCTACCATGAACCGCAGGTAACGCCGGTGGGCCGGCAGGACGGGGATGTGGAAATAGGCGTCCTGCAAGTCCAACGCTACCATCCAGTCTCCCGGGTCCAGGGCAGCCAGGACCTGAGCCAAAGTGAGCATCTTGAACTTCTCCGTCCGGAGGAAGCCGTTGACGTTCCGCAGATCCAAGATAGGGCGTAGGCCCCCTTTGCCCTTCTTGGGTACCAGAAAGTAGTGGGAGTAACAACCACGTCCTACTTCTGGCCCAGGAACGCGCTCGATGGCCCTCTTGGCCAAGAGGGCCGAAACCTCCTCTTGCAGAAGTTGCAAGTGATCCCCCGACACACGGTGGTATTGAGGTGGCATGGATGGAGGGGAAGACTCGAAGGGGAGGGAGAAACCCCTTCGGACAATTTGCAGCACCCACCTGTCCGAAGTGACTGTATGCCAGTGGGAGAGGTGATGGCGAACCCTGCCTCCCACAGGCGTCACATGGGCCTGAAAACTCGGACTAGGAAGGTTTTGAGGCGGGGGCTGCTGAGGGAGGTGTGGACTGGCCTCGCCGTTGGCCCCGACCACCGCCACGGCGGTTCCCACGGCCGCCACCGCGTTGCTGAACATTCTGCGGCGCGTGGCTGACGGTCCGTGGTGGGGCGCCCCTTCCGTGGCCACGAAAGGAGCGAAAGGCACCCGATTGCTGGCGTGGGGCCGTAAGGCCCAAGGACTTGGCCGTGGCCCTGGAGTCCTTGAAACGTTCCAGCGCATGGTCTGCCTTGTCGCCGAAGAGGCGACGGCCATCAAACGGCATGTCCAGGAGGGTGGCCTGGACATCGGCCGAGAAGTTGGCGGACCTCAACCAGGCGTGGCGTCGAACCGCCACCGTCGTTGCCATCGCCCTGCCCAGTGAGTCCGTGGTATCCAGCCCACACCGGATAGAAAAACGTGCCGCATCTCGGCCGTCCGCAAGGGTTTGGCTGAGTTTAGCCCTGACCTCCTCAGGGCATTGTGGCAGCACCTCCGCAACCGTGTCCCACAGGGTGTGGGTGTAGCGGCCCAAGAGACAGTTGGTGTTCACAGACCGTAGCCCTAGGCTCACAGACGAGAAGACCTTCTTCCCGAACTGCTCATATCTCTTGGATTCCCTGTCGGGCGGGGCCGACGAGAATGCGGTTTGGGAGGTAGAGGCCTGGATGACCAGGCTCTCGGGGGTGGGATGGGTGGACAAAAAGCATGGGTCGCCCGGTGCCGGGCGGTAGCGTCTGGCCACGTTCCTGTCCACAGGGGGGCCTGTGGCGGGCTTGGACCAAGTGCCCAGCAGAACGTCACACAAGGCCTCATTGAACGGCAGGAGGGGCTCCGCGGAGCCGGACTGCTGTTTGAGGACCTCAGTGAGGAGATTAGTCCTCACGGCCGCGACGGGGAGCTGAAGGTTTAAGGCCTTAGCTGCCTTCGTCAACACTACGCTGTAAGCAGAACCCGCCTCCGAAGCCACAGTCGGGGGCGACGTAAATCCAGTGTCTGGCGAGGTGTCAATACCACTGGCCTCCCCAAGCTCATATGTCCAGTCCTGATGCGACTGGCAATCACGTGCCAGAGGGTCCTCGGACCCCTCCCATTGCTCCTCGTCACCTGGCTCCTGGAGACCAGGAGTAACAGCCAGGGCCTCCTCGTGGAGATAGAAGTCTCCAAAGGCCGACGGAATCGGCGCCCAGCGGCGCCTCTCCGACTCCTGAGTAGGACCGTAGGAAACATTGGGGTCGGCAACCACATCGGCTGCCGGGGACGACACCTGAAGGGACGGCGCCGGCGAGGTCGTAAGGTCGACCGGCGAGGTCCCGGATCCGGAGCCGGATCCAGCGAGGTCGCGCGGCGCCGGGACCGAAGTCGCCAGCGGCGCCGGGCCCGAAGTACCCGACGTCGTCGGGGCCGAAGCGCCCGACCCGGAAGGACCTCCAGACGGAGCCGATCGGCCCGAAGGCGCCACGGGAACCGACTGAGGAGGGAGGGCCCTCATGGCCATGAGGTACCTCTCGACCTCCTCCTGCGACGCGCCGTGCCCAGGGACCCGAAGGTGTGGGGCAGGCGGCGACGCTTGCGACTCCCGCGGAGCCGCGTGGGCGGTGTCGCCCGAGTCCCCGGCCGCATCGAGCGAGCGTCGGGGCGGGTCGGAGGACCGATGGTGTTGCTCCGACCTCTCATGCCTCTTACCTGAGGACTTGGAACCAGACGATCGGTGTCCACTTCCGGAACGTCGATGACTCCGACCTCGCGACCTGTCCCTCGACCTCCCGTGGGACCGGGACCGGGACCTGGAGCGGCGCGGGGCCGAGTGCCTCAGCTCGAGACGCTTGCGGGACCGCTCCCGCCTAGC
This sequence comes from Lissotriton vulgaris, assembly GCF_964263255.1. NCBI lineage: Eukaryota > Metazoa > Chordata > Amphibia > Caudata > Salamandridae > Lissotriton > Lissotriton vulgaris. Next base: position 409,320,230 of record NC_141700.1, on the reverse strand, counting down.
CTTCGACGTCAGGGCCCGGCAGTCGACGCAGGTTCGATCGTCGTGGTCGAGGCCTAAGCACTTCAGGCACCGGCAATGGGGGTCCGTGACCGACATGAGTCGGCCGCACTTCGAACAAGGCTTGAACCCGGGCATCCCTGGCACCGATAGTCGAGACAGTCGACTAAGAGAAGATCAAAAAGGATCAAAAACAATTCAGTCAAAAAGTGACTGGGGGTAGAGCTTCTTCCGGATCTGCGCTAGCTGGCGCGGAAAAAAGAAGAACTGACGTCAGCGCGCATGGGCGCCGTCTAAGTACTCCGATGAAGTCATCCCGGCGCTCACGACGCCGACGACGGACGCGGAGCCGCAGACGACACCTACCAGCGCGCAGGGGTATTGCTACGCAAAAGTTTCCGGATCCAGTCTGACGCCTGGGGATATTCTAAGGTAAGGAATCTATCACTAACGTGTCTCTTTCAGATTAGCAGCACACTTTGTCACACAATTTAACAATCCCAGTCAAATTCGATTCTTAATTCTGGAAGTGGTAAACAAATCACCACACAAAGACAATAGTAAATTTTTACTACAGCGTGAACTTTATTGGATTTATCATCTACAAGCCCTCCAACCTAAGGGACTCAATGACAGAATCGAACTTAGTTGTCATTTATGAACATTGTCCGTTTTCCATTTCTCTCTCACTTGATCTCTCTTTTACCTGTGTTTTAAACAGGACCCATGACTAAGTCTGTTTTCTTTCTTTGTACGTGTACATTACACTGTGATTATTTGTACTTGTTTTGTTTGGATCATTTGTTTTGTTTTTCAACCATTTATGCAGTGATAGTTATCCTGTTTTTATTGTTTCATTACCACCCTTTTCTTTGTGGTACCTTGAACCATTTATTTTACAATTCCTGACTTGATCTTTCTCTTGGTATCTTAGTTCCCATTCGTTTCTCGCACTGTTCTCTTCAACCTCCATAGTCCTGTTTCTATCACCACTGTTTCCTTTCTTCTTCGGACGCCTGTGCGCATGCTCGGCGTCTTCCGGGTTACGGCTCGGTTACACTGGATTGATTCCGCTTTTTCACACGAACATTCATCTTGGTGATGGGTAAGTCACGAAATTATATATATAATTTTCCCCTTTTCAGGTGGTTTATCTTCTGCCTCACGAGCACATCGGTTCTACTATTTCCATACTTATTCACGGGGTTTTCATTCAGTTTCCAGACTTTCACGTTCGAAACACGATACTCTATATGTTGCTGGTACGTGACATGGGAATCTCCGGTTTCTTCTAATCCTGACTCCTCATTTCGGTTTACTCTACGCTCTTGTACATAAGGGCTCTCAGGTTTCTTTCTGCACATTTTCCACTGTCCACCCGTTTTTCAGTGGCATCACTTATTCTCTTTTTCAGTAATTTTGTTGTGCTTATGTATTCGCGCTCCTGTTTATCAGCGAACTATATCGTGTCATTTTTTCTTCATAGATATATATTCCCCTGAAGAAGTGCAATCCCAGCACAAAATGCATTGGGGTTTCTATTCACTTTGAGATGAATATTTGGTATGGATTATAATGGATTTGTCCACATTTGAAGTTCAATGAACATATGAAGCGAATATGTGATATTTGACATCGTTTGGATTTACCTGATATATTGAAATAAACAAACCATCGAATAACTTCTGAAGATTACGCAAGTTACTCGAGTTTACACGCAGTCACGCACATTTTGTGCGCCAGAGTGCTCTGGGATAGTTCTTACCCACCGTAAGACTCTCCACATACTGTGGATTGAGTCATAGGAGTTCCGTGCTGGAGTTCTATGTTCTTGGATTCCTGTTTAATGTACTCGTTTTCGTTTCGTTTGGGAGCGCATGACGAAGCGCTGACTTTTCCGGTATCGCGCTGGGTTATTTATTTTATTTATTTATTTATGGGCTTGTAGCGCGCCGGCATCACACCCGAAGGTGTATCTCCGCGCGGTGCTGTGAAGAACAGGACGGGCAGCGCTCCAACTAGAATAGGGTTGTCTTTAGGCGTTTCCTAAAAGCTAGATGGCTCGGGCACTCTCTAAGGGAAAGGGGGAGATTGTTCCATAGGCGAGGGCCCATAATGGAAAGGGCACGACCTCCCTGTCTGGTCTTGTAATGTCTAGGAACCTGGAGTAATAGCTGGTTGCTGGACCTAAGATTGCGGCAGGGGCGGTGGTATACAAATTTCTCGGCCAGGTAGTGTGGACCGAGGTTGTGGAGACTCTTGTGTACCACACAGCAAATCTTGAATTCCACCCGTTTCCGGATGGGAAGCCAGTGGAGGGCCTTGAGAAGGGGCAAAGATGGAGTTCTTGGGGGGGCATTGGTCACCAGGCGGGCCGCGGTGTTCTGAACCACCTGAAGTTTATTAAGCACTCCTTCGTTAGCTGCCAAGAGAAGGCCATTACAGTAGTCCAGGCGGCTCAGAACGAGGGCCTGGACCAAGGTCTTTCTTGTATAGTCTGGTAGAAGGGGGAACACCTTCCGAAGGAGGCTTATAATGTGGAAGCAAGATCCCGCCGTGGTGCTGGCATGATGGGCAAGGGTGAGGTCGTGATCTAGACGAACCCCCAGGTTTTTCACCACCTGTTTAGGGGAAGGGGCCTGACCCAGACTGGAGGGCCACCAGTCAGGGGTCCACAGGATTTTTGCCTCTCCGAATAACATGACCTCAGACTTTCCCCCATTGCACTGGAGAAAGTTCGTGGCCATCCAGCTGGCGGTCGCAGTCATGCCGTTGGAGAAAGATTGTCTTATCTCCGGGGTAAAGTTTTTAAAAGTGAACAGCAGCTGCGTGTCGTCAGCGTAAGAGATGGGCATAAACCCGAAGGACCTCATAATATTAGCCAAAGGGGAGACATATACGTTAAACAACGTAGGGCTAAGACAGGAGCCCTGCGGGACTCCTCTGGTGATGCTGGCCGAGGGGGAGCTAAAAGAGCCCATATTCACCTTCTGGGTACGCTCGGAGAGAAAGCTGGTAAACCACGCCAAGGCAGATCTATCAATACCAATCTCCTTTAATCTGGTAAGGAGGATGGCGTGGGATATGGTGTCGAATGCTGCGGACAAGTCCAACAGCACCAACACCACTGACATCCCTCTGTCCAGGGACAAGCGTATAGCATCCGTGACGGAAAGGAGAGCCGTTTCGGTGCTATACCTAGGCCTGAACCCCGACAGAGTGGTCCAGACTGCCGGTTTGCTCAATGAAGCTGGAAAGGTGGTGATTCACATGCTTCTCCATCAATTTGCTGATGAACGGCAAGAGGGAGATTGGCCTCAGATTTGTCATATCTGACCAGGTTAAGTGCGGATACCCGTTCTGTTTACCTGCTGAGGCCGGAGAGGGGTGAGCATCGAAGCGGTCTCGTCCCTGGAAGGTTGTTCGTTGCCCAGCCGCGCTGCAGATAAGCGCCAGCTCTTGGGGAGACTTTCCGGTCTGGATTGTGTTAGCACTGATGTCAAGCGCCATCTAGAGTGTCTCTATCCTTGAACAGATATTATAGCGCTGAAGGTAAGCGCTTTGCTACGCTATCAGAGACAATACAGTGTACTCATTGGAGTCCCAGAAAAAGCTATCATTCTATCATTGACATTGAGGTTGTTATTTTAATTACCTTGACTTTTACACTGTCTGGAGGAAGAGAGCTCATGGATTATTTTTCCCTGGCAATTCCTGTTCACACATTTCTAGGAAGGGAGAAGCCCGTGTTGAAACGTGTGTTCCCCGGTATGTGTGGGTGTGTGGGTAAATATTGATGTGAGTTGGTGTGATAAGTAGGGTGGTATAAAATTTCTGGTTTCTCGTTGTAGACTTGCATCTGGCTTAAGAGAGACGTATCTCTAAGAATTGGTGTATAGGCATTCCCTTCTCTTCGCTGAACAGTTGCCAGGTATAAGTTAGTACTAGTGAGATATTACGAGAGTAGCATTGTGTATCTCTGGTGTTAACCCTATATTCTTTTGTTGCAGGTTTCCCGCTCCCCACTGTTCCTTCCCTAAAACCTTTTTTCCCCTCACCTGACTGCCTTACTACTCTGTGTTGTGTATCCAGAGTTAGGGACGTCTGGAGGTGGACCCCTTTGTGCATCATACGAAACCTAAGGAGCAGAAAAGGAGTTGACACACGGGACCGGGACTTGGTATGGCGCGGAGTCGACTCCTGGGCCTCTAACCACTTTCGGGACAACTCCCGCAAAGTTTTTGGAGCCATAGCCCGACAGTGGGGCACGATTCAGAGTCGTGGGCGTGCCCCAGGCAGTAGAGACACTCACAGTGCGGGTCCGTCACTGACATCGTGCGGGGACAAGCCGCGCAAGACTTAAAACCGGGCATCCCTATACACCAGGAGTCAAAGACTCAAAAAACAGAGACAAAAGTCCCGAAATAACTCAGTCAAAAAGTAACTGGGGGTACCAGTCTCTCCGGATCTGCGCTTGCTGGCGCGAAAAAAGAAAGAATGGATGTCAGCGAGCGTGTGCGCATCTAAGTAGCTCCAGCGACGTCATCTCTGCGACTAAGGCGCCAGCGACGAACGCGGAGCGGTATGACAACGCCTACCAACGTGCAGGGGTACGGCCGACGAAAACTTTTCAGATCCAGTCTGATGCCTGGGGATATTCTAAGGTAAGGAATCTATCAATAACGTGTCTCTTTCAGATCTTTCTCTTGACCAAGAATGAGACACCTCTGGGCGAATAGCATAAAGCCGAGCATTAGGCCGTAAGCAGCTTTAGGGACCCATCCCTGAAAACCTTTGGAGCCATGGCCTGGCGTTGGAGTTAGACTTCGAGCCGTGGTCGCACTCTAGGCACGAGAGACAAATTAAGTGTGGATCTGTCACCGACATGGTGCGATGGCAGGCATTGCATGGTTTGAATCCAGAAGTCTTCTTCGACATTGTGGATAAACATACACACAAAAAATCATTGACAAAACGTCAAACTAAGCTTGTCAAAAAGAGACTGAGGGTACCTCTCTCCACAGATCTGCGCAAGCTGGTGCAGAAAGAAAAGAATGGATGTCAGAACTCTGAGGTGACACCTATGTAGGTGACGCAGCGGTCACGTGGAGCGGCCAATGCCACCTACTGGCACGCAAGGGTATTGCTGGAGGTAAAGTCTTCCGGATCTAGCCTGATGCCTGGGAAATTTTAAGGCAAGGATTGCGCAGCTAGATGTATATATCAGATGTGGGATGTCCAGACACAGCTCATGCGCACTGGTGGCGTGGCTATTACGAATTTTAAGACCTACTACTTAGTGGCACTAGCACATTATATTAACTACTGCATTCTTGCCTAGAATTGACTGTACAATGGCACGCCCTACATTCCTTTTAGCCATGGTTTGCCAGCATGCCTCTGTGCACATGGACAACATATATGTTGTTAAAATGAAAGATGCGGTTGGGACGACGTAGGGGCGTGGCGATTATGCTTTTCCCCCTATTTGAGACCTGGGGGTGCTCCTGGACCGTGAAGGGGCATTGGCTCCGCTTTCCCCCTCCTCCGGTCCCTCCTTTGGCATGGCCTGGGCGTTCGGCTACCCTGGCAGTGTATTTGATGATCGCTGGCCTGACCTTCCTGTGGGCCTCTATTTCAAGACGTGGCTGCACCTGGCGACCACCTGCCTGTTGCCGGCTGGAGTTAACCTGCAACTCCCACGCCATTTGAACTCCACACTGGCGCAGTAACCCCACTTGGTGCCTTGCAGACATTGACAACCACATTATCCTGGTGGCGCCCTGCTGGGCATAGAGCATTGCACGCCCTGTGACCGCAGCAGACCTGCACCTCTGTCCCCGGGACTGCCCTCCTACACCCTTCCTGCGACCTGTGGTTCCGACACCATCCCAGCTGCCCGCCTCAGATAGCGCCGCTTTACCTGGGCGTCAACTCGCTCTCCACAATGGTTAAAAAAGATCCGAGACACCCCAAACTCCAATTTGATAAGCCTCCAGATGCATCTATGGACCCTGCGGCGGACCCTCCCGCCGCGGCGGCCCCTCCTACAGAGGACTCTGGCTCGAACTCTCTGGCCACCGCCATGATAGCCGAAAGGCCCTGGACGCCCGCTTTGATGACCGACAAAAATGCAAATGCTACTTACCAGTATGCATCTGTTCTTGGCATGTAGGGCTGCTGACATTCATATCTGTGCATAGATCGCCGCCTAGTGTTGGGTCCGGATGATTGCACATTGTTGTCCTGGAAGAGTCTTCGAAGTATCACGAGATAGGTGGCTCCTCCCCTGGACTACAGTGCGCATGGGCATCGGCTCCATCCCCAGATTGTTTTTAGCCATTGGCAGAGATGGAGTGAAGAATGTGAGTGATGACCATGCTATGAGCATATATATATATATATGAAGACTGCAGCTGCTACAGGCGCCGGGGAGGAGGGTGGGCGATATGAATGTCAGCAGCCCTACATGCCAAGAACAGATGCATACTGGTAAGTAGCATTTGCAGTTCGAGGCATGTGGGCTGCTGAATTCATATCTGTGCATAGAATACATAGCAGTCCCTCCATTAGCGGCGGCCGCCTGTGCCAGCTGCAGCAGTCTGAAAAAGCGTCTTGAGAACAGCCTGACCAACAGCTGCCTGCTGTTTGGAGTGCACGTCTACACAGTAATGTTTAGTGAAAGTATGTGTGGTAGACCATGTGGCTGCTCTACAAATATCTTCTAAGGGAATGTTACCTAGGAAAGCCATAGAGGCCCCCAACTTCCTGGTGGAGTGGGCTCTCGGTGGGATAGTGAGAGTGCGTTTAGCTTTAGCGTAACAGATCTGAATGCATTTCACAATCCACCTAGCGATCCCAGCTTTGGAGATAGCGTTTCCCTTGTGGTGTGAGGCAAAAGCAACGAAAAGCTGCTTGGTTTTGCGGAAATCTTTTGTCCTGTCCACATAGTACATCAAGGCTCTTTTAACGTCAAGGGTGTGGAGCATCCGCTCCGCCAGTGTCTCTGGGTTTTGGAAAAACACCGGCAACTCAATTGTCTGGTTCATATGGAATTGAGACACAACCTTGGGTAAGAATTTAGGGTTAGTGCGGAGCACAACCCTGTTAGCATGTACTTGGAAGAGAGGTTCCTGGATGGTGAGCGCCTGCAACTCGCTGACCCTCCGTAGCGATGTAATTGCTACTAAGAAAGCAACCTTCCAAGTCAGAAACTGAAGCTCACAAGAGTGCAGTGGCTCAAAGGGAGGACCCATCAGTCTTGTAAGAACCACATTGAGGTTCCATTCTGGAGCTGGTGGGGTCCTTGGTGGAATGACTCTCTTGAGTCCTTCCAGAAAAGCCTTGATAGCAGGGACCTTAAAAAGTGACAGGTGTTGCCTATTCTGGAGGTATGCTGCCATAGCAGACAGGTGAATGCGGATGGAAGAGTACGCCAAATTGCATTGATACAAGTGGAACAGGTAACCAATGATGTTTTGAATGGAAGCATCGAGCGGGTCAATATTGTGGTTAACACAGTAAATGACAAACCTCTTCCATTTAGCCGCATAACAAGCTCTAGTAGTGGGCTTTCTTGCCTCCCGAATGATGTTCATGCAATCGGGAGGAAGATTGAGGTAGCCAAACTCTAGGACTTCAGGAGCCAGATCGCCAGGTTGAGCTGTTGCGGATCTGGGTGCTGAATGTCGCCATGGCTCTGCGTCAGAAGGCTGGGAGTGAGATGAAGCCTTTGATGCGGTACCACGGAGAGTTCCAGAAACGTGGTGTACCACGGTTGGCGAGCCCACGTTGGAGCAACCAGGATGAGAGTCATCGAGTGCTGCCTGAGCTTGCGTGCCACCAGCGGTATCAGAGGTGCTGGTGGAAAAGCGTACGCAAATCTGCCTGACCAGTTCATCCACATCGCATTGCCCTGTGATTGCGGTGTGGGAACCTGGCGGCGAAGCTTTGGCATTTTGCGTTCTCCTTTGTGGCGAACAGGTCTATCTCTGGATGACCCCACCTTTGGAAGTACGGTTGGAGTACGGATGGATGTATCTCCCACTCGTGCATTTGATGGCTGTGCCTGCTGAGCAGGTCCGCCATCTGGTTGTCCTTGCCCGGGAGATGCTCCGCCATGAGGAAGATGTTCCTCTGAATGGCCCACTTCCACATGCTCTGAGCCAGATGAGACAGCTGCGGAGAGTGTGTGCCTCCCTGCTTCTGAATGTAGTACATGGCTGTCATGTTGTCCGTCCGGATCAACACGACCTTGTTGCACAGATGTACTTTGAACGCCTTTAAGGCCATGAAGATTGCCATCAGTTCCAACACATTGATGTGCATCTTCCTTTGCTGTAGCGTCCATAGTCCCTGCACCGTGTAGTGGAGTACATGCGCTCCCCATCCCTGGAGAGAAGCGTCCGTTGTCAGGATAATCTGCGGCACAGGCTCTTGGAATGGTCGGCCCTTGCAAAGGTTTTGTGGATTCCACCAATGCAGAGAGTTGTATGCCCGACCGCTCACCAACACTAGGTCTGTCAGGTGCCCATGAGCCTGAGTCCACTGACGTGCCAGGCACTCCTGAAGCGGACGCATATGTAGCCTCGCGTGCGGGACAATGGAGATGCAGGAGGCCATCATGCCTATCAACTGCATGGACACCTTCGCTGGAAGCGAGTGTTGAGGTCTGAATCGTTGGATCAGCGTTTGGATACTGGCGATTCTCACTGAAGTTGGCTGCGCAGTGGCTGCCAGAGTGTTTATAGTCGCGCCCAGATACTGTCGTACATGGGCGGGCTGGAGATGGGATTTCGGGTAGTTCAGAGAGAATCCCAGATCGTGCAGGAGATGAATGGTGCGGGACACGTGGTCGGCGCACTGTTGTTCTGTTTTTGCTTGAATGAGCCAGCCGTCCAGGTAAGGATAGACGTGGACGTTCTGGCGTCGCAGATGCGCCGCCACAGTCGCCAGGCACTTCGTAAAGACCCTTGGCGCTGTGGTGACCCCGAACGGCAGAACCCTGAACTGGTAGTGCTGGTTTTGGATCGTGAATCTGAGATACTTCCTGTGGGAAGGATGCAGGGGGATATGAAAGTATGCGTCTTTTAGATCCAACGTAGCCAGGAAGTCCCCCTGTTGAAGCAGAGGGAGTACCTGCTGTAACGTGAGCATATGGAAGTGCTCCGAGAGAATATACCAGTTGAGGGGCCTGAGGTCCAGGATGGGCCTGAGGGATCCGTCCTTTTTGGGGATTAGAAAGTACAGAGAGTAAACTCCTGTACCCCTTTCCTACAGTGGGACGAGCTCTATTGCGCCTTTTTGCAGCATGACCTGAACTTCCTGCTGCAACAAGAGCAAGTGCTCGCCGGACATAGGACGGCTTCTTGGAGGTATGTTCGGTGGAGTGGAGGTAAGTTCCAGACAGTAACCGTACTGGATAAGAGACTTGACCCACCTGTCCGTGGTGATGGATTTCCACGCGGGCAGGAACTGCTGGAGTCTCCCCCCGACCGGTGTTGTGTGGTCGGGGGGCAGTGACAAGGCGTCACTGCTTGTTGGCGGCGGTGGACCTGGAGCTGTTGTTTCCACGTCCCCTGCCTTTGATGTGGTTGCCTCTGTAGCCACCTCTACCCTTGTTGGTGTACGAGGTTTGGGTATTGCCTTTGTAGTACTGGGTGGATTGCGATGCCTGACCCCTTGAGGTGCCTCTGGTATTGGAGCGGCGAAAGGACCCACCCCGAAACTGCTGAGACTGAAGGGCCCCCATAGACTTAGCAGTGTCTGTATCTTTTTTCATTTTCTCAAGCGTCGCATCCACCTCAGGGCCGAACAAATGGTCAGGATTAACCATCTGGTTCAGGATGGTCGTTTGTATATCAGGTTTAAACCCTGAAATCCTAAGCCATGCATGCCTTCTGAGCAACACACTAGTGTTGATTGCCCTGGATGCCGTATCAGCCACATCTAGCGCACATTTTATGGAAGCGTTTGTGATGAGCTTTCCCTCTTGAATTAACATCTCCCCTGCCTCCTTGTACTGGTCAGGCAAGTGCTGCAGTAGTGCTTCTAGGGTGTCATAATGAGCCCTATCGTAGCGTGCAAGTAGGGCCTGCGTGTTAGAGATGCGCCAAATGTTAGCTGCCTGTGCAGCAATCCGTTTCCCTGAGGCCTCAAATATTTTCGACTCTTTGTCCGGGGGAGGAGCGTCACCAGTTGTCTGTGAGTTCGCCCTCTTGCGAGCGTTGGAAACAACCAAAGAGTCTAGTGGCAAGTGTCCCTTGATATATGTTGGATCCGAGGGCGCTGCCTTATATTTTTTATCAATGCGTGGATTGATGACACGTGCCCGAGTGGGCTCCTTGAAGACCTCCCGCGCGTGCTTGAGCACTCCCTTGAGCATTGGCAAAGTTTTGATTGACTTTTCGGCCACAGAGAAAGTGTCAAATAAATAGGCCACATCCACAGGATCGGAGTGCAGCTCGACATCGTGGTTAGCCGCAGCTCTTTCTATTAGCGCGTTGAAGGCAGCAGAGTCCTCCGTTGGCGAAGGTTTTGCCGCAAAGAGATGCGGTTCCTGACCCGACTGCGGGTCCTGAGGGTCGCCTCCGGCCGACCAAGGTTCATGTTCCTCCTCCGGATCCGAGTACGCTGGATAGTTGTACTCGACCTCCTCCTCGTTGTCATCCCCCGCGGTAGAGCGAGTTGGGGAACGCGGCAGGTCACTTGGGGACGCCGGCGTCAGAGGCGCTGAAGTACCCGCAGAGTCCTTTTTGTTCTTTAGAGGAATGCGAAAGTGTTCCAGCACCGGCTCCGTGGTGATTTTTCTTTTGAGGAGGGACAGTTTCCCAGTATTGGCGTCGATGATGACTTCACGACGTTCTTCCTCCGCGAGTGGCTGGAGCCGAGGTTTAGACACTACCTGAGACGCTTTGGGCGTCGACACCTCCTTCGAGGGCACCCCCGCCCCCTTGTTCGAAGCGAAGGCCTTCGGCGTCGACTTCGGCGGTAGGGTGAAGCGGATAGGCGTCTGTGCCTTGGACGGCTTCTGCGCGGGCTTCGACACCCCAGCCTCAGGGTCGGTAAGCACTGCGGCCTTTCGAATCCGTTGCAGGGACTCCTGGACCTTCTTCGTAAAGGCTGGAGAGGGAGTGACCGTCTCGTTTGATTTCCCAGATTTGGGAGTGGTGTCGGCGAGGGGCACCGTCTTCGGAGTCGACGCGGCACCATCCTTGGCTCCGACGGCCGGGGCCGGGGAAGCCAGAGCTTTGGGATCGCCTTGACGCTTCTTCGAAGCTTTCTTCGGGTCGTCGACCGCGACAATCTTCGGCGCCGACGCAGCCGCGTCGGACGACTTTGCCTTCGGCACAGACCCTGAAGCCTTCGGGTCGGCCATGTTGGCGGGACTGTCCATGTCGGCCATTTTGGATTTTTTAGGTTTTGACGCCTCCAGAGCCTTCTGTACGGCTTTCACTTTCGGTTTCGAAGCCGGAGCTGTTGAACCCGAGGGCTTCACTTTCGTTTTTGTAAACGTGAGTGGCACCTCCAAAATGTCCGTGGCTGGGCTCGTAGGCGGGGCTGCTGGACTAAGAACAGGGTCTTGGGTAAGGCCCGAAGGCGATCCCTCGACCTGGGCCGCAGAATGGGGGTCGACCCCTGAGTCAGTCCGGGGGTGCTCCTCCTCGGAGCTATCCCCCACGGTGGCAATGGCCGTATCGTCGTCCCCTACCTCGTCGTCGGCTTCGTCAAACTCCTCGTCCCCTGCGTCATAGGCCTCCCCCTCGGACGCGGGGCTAGAGTCCGAAACCTGCAGGACATCGTCGTCTCCGACTTCTTCCTCGAAGATGTTGTCCGGCGGGGGCGCCGACAGTTTGGCCTGGAGTCTCGCAGCCCGACGAATCTTGAGGGTCTTCTTGCACCGGAACTTTGAGCAGGCCATGCACCTGGCCTCGTTGTGGTCCGGCGACAGACAAGTGTTGCACACTGGGTGCACGTCGAGGTGCGAGTATTTCGCGTTGCAAACCGGGCACCGTTTAAACGGAGTCCGTTCCATGTCTGGAGCGTCGTGTAGGCCCGTCCGCGCCGACAGCACGCGGAAGGGCAGCGATAGTTCGGAGCTGGAGAAAACAGTAAACCCGAACGAAAACGATACCGGCGCCAAGCCTAAAGACCTTTTGGTCTCGAGTGAAGAAAGTTAATAACTATCGGTTCCGACAGAGGGAACCGACGCACATCCGAACCCAATGGCGGAAAAAAACAATCTGGGGATGGAGCCGATGCCCATGCGCACTGTAGTCCCTGGGAGGAGCCACCTATCTCGTGATACTTCGAAGACTCTTCCAGGACAACAATGTGCAATCATCCGGACCCAACACTAGGCGGCGATCTATGCACAGATATGAATTCAGCAGCCCACATGCCTCGAACATTGGCCAACATGAACGCCAAAATCCAGGGTCACGACCGCAAGCTCGATGTGGTGGAGTCCAGGGTTTCTGACCTCGAGGATGGCGCCTCTTCTTCCCTGAAACGACTGGAGAGAGTCGAGAAGATCCTCAAGGACGTGGCGGTAAAGAACGAAGATTTGGAGGCAAGGCGTACCGGAGACGACGCCCACTGGTCGACTGGGCTTGTTCGAGGAGGAGCTCTTGTCTGAACTATTTGGTGGGGAAACCTTCACCCAGGGCTTCGTGGTTGAACGAGCGCATCGGTCACTGGGCCCTCGCCCCCGTCTGGGCCAGCCCCCCAGCCCGATTATTGCGTGGCTTATGAACTTTCGTGATCAGGACGCTGCCCTCCGGGTGGCTTGTGAGAAGGGAACCATCCAATGGCAGGGTAACACTTCCCAGACTTTATGCTCATGGTGCAAGAAGCTAAAAGGAAATATCAGAGCGTCAAGGCCATGTTGAGAAATCTGGGGCTCCGTTATGGTATGCTCTACCCGGCCCGGCTCAGGGTGGACTTAAATGGCAGATCTAGAATTTTTGACTCTCCGCAAGCTGCACAGGAATTCTTCCACAACTTCAAGCATAAGAAAAGTGGTCCGCCGGGTAATTCACATCCATACTCCCCGCCACAGCAATCTTCACAATCCAGCGTGGACCTCTTTGCCCAATCCGAGAGTCCTGAATAATTGCTTTGTTTTATTCCCTGGTTCACCAAATGACTGATGGTTGTTGCTCGTTCTAATGCATATTTTCCATTCTACTGTTTTAATTCTCCAAATGCTGGTTGCCCGGCTGGCGTGGTGTTGCCATGCCCCATGGTGAATACCTCCATGGTTTGTTTTTGTGGGAACGGTACTTGGGTACTCTTCTTTCTAGATAGGGAGAAGGTGGGTGGCGGGTGGGAGGGGTTCATCGAGTTTTTTCTTCTGGTTAACTACTGCAGATTGCAAAGTAGGAGGATGTTTTTGAGTACTATGGGTCCCTGATGCATTCATTCCAATTGTGAATTATTATTGATATGGTTGTGCTAGGAAATGTGCCCGGTCCCTCTGGATTATCCTTGTTAACTTGGAATATACGGGGCCTGAACGATAACCGGAAGCGGAGACAAGTCCTGAGTTATGTCACACGTCATAAAGTAGACATCCTCTTTCTGCAGGAAACTCATTTGACAGTCGCCACGGCTGGTGGCCTGGCTTCGGGCTGGGGCCCGCATAGGTATTTCTCCGGTTATAGCTCGTATTCAAGGGGAGTAGCTATCCTAGTACATAATCTTATCCAGTTCGCGCCCCTCGCCACACACTGCTACCCGGAAGGTCGTTTTTAGATAGTCACTGGTCAACTAGGTCATAGGATGTCATTGGTCAGTGTTTACGGCCCGAATACTGATACTCCCTCTTTTTATCAATTCCTTTCCGCCCACCTCCTAGCGATTGATACTGGCCTCCTGATTATTGGTGGGGACTTTAATCTGCTCCTGGATCACGATAGGGACAGTACTGCCTCCACCCCGGACTCTAAACCCCATTCCCGCCAGGCCCTTCAAGAAATCTGCACACATTATTCCCTTGTAGACATTGAGGCGCATTTACACCCTATAACGCCCGCCTTCACCCACTACTCCGGGTTCCACAACACATGGACCAGACTGGACTACTGGCTAATCTCTCCCACGATTGCTAGTTGGTTGGGATCAATCCACACTCTCCCTCGCATTCTCTCGGATCACTGCCCGGTTATTCTTCAACTGTCGATTCCAAGGGCAGGAGGTTATGAGAGAAGGTGGCATTTCTCTGGACGGGCATTATTGGATCCCGTTTTCACAGAAGAGGTGCGTCAAGCTATTGAGGACTACTTTGAATTAAACACTGGCTCCGTCGACACATGGGCGGTTCTTTGGGAGGGCTTTAAAGGCATATATCAGAGGGGTATGCATCTCAAAGCATGCTGGGATCCTCCGTGACCTGCGTTCCACCTTAGATAAGATCGAAGAAGACATTGCCGCCGTAGACCGCGAAATTCTTATTGCCCCCTCAGACACCTTGTCCGACACTCGTCTAGCACTTTATCTTAAGTTCTGTGACGCGGCGGATAGGGAACTTTCCTTTCTAAACAAACACTGCGTAGCACGGCATTATGGAGAGGGCAAACGCCCTGGTCGCCTGTTACCAAACACTCTGCGGCCTCCTAGAGGCCCAACCTGTATCTTTTCCATGTCTGGTCCGGATGGCTCCCCAGTACAGTCCACACCGGCGGTCTGTGAGCTCTTCCTCACGTACTACAAGACCCTTTACACTTCACGCCTCTTCGGGAATCAGGCCGATCAGGAAGAGTATCTATCAGAGGTGGCCCTTGTGTATCTGGAGCGTTACATGCAGGAGTTCCTTATAGTCCCTATTACCACAGACAGCATTATAGAGGCCATCGACGCCTTACGTGGCTCTTCTGCCCCCGGACTAGACGGCTTCTCTGCAGACTTTTATAAAACATACAAAGACCTCCTAGTGCCTCGCCTGGTTGAAGTCAACGCGGAGGCCCTGGATATCGGCACCCTCCCCCCGGACCTTTCATGAAGCTGTGATAATTTTATTGCCTATACCGGGGAAGGACCCTCAACTTTGTGGTTCATATAGGCCGCTGTCACTATTGAACACAAACTACAAAATTCTAGCCAAGGTAATGGCTATCAGACTGTCGCTTCTGATGGAATTCATCTTCTCTCCCACACAATCGGGGTTTGTTCCACTTTGATCCACCTACCTTAATCTCCGCACCTTATTTACGACCTTACACTGTATCGACCCTGATACTCCAGCCGCTGCGATCTTACTGGCTGCAGAGAAATCATTTGATTCATTGGAATGGCCTTTCTTCCTCTCGGTCATGCGCTGTATGGGCATGCCAGAGTGCTTTGTCGCGACCATAGCCCTTTTGTATACCAGGCCCTCCGCACAGTTGCGACTCAATGGCATATTATCAGATCCCTTTCCTCTGTCGCGGGGTACAAGGCAAGGTTGCCCCCTTTCCCCTCTTTTGTTTATTTTAGCTCTCGATCCATTAGCCAGACAGTTCCAGGAGAACCACTTCCAGCGTGGGTTACAGTTTCAAACTGGCCCGTTATTGATGTCTATGTATGCCGACGACATGATTCTATACGTCAGACACCCCAACAGCAATTTATCCCTGGTAATACGGGAAATTATACGATTCGGAGCGTTCTCAGGACTAAATATTAACTTGCACATATCGGTCATTTTTCCACTTACTACCAGCACTACTCCTTGGCCTTTTGAATTTCCCTGGAATGGTGCAAAGATTCTGTTAAATATTTGGGAATACATATCCATCTAGACACTGCATTGCTGATACAGCTAAATTATGGCGCTGCAGTTTCCAGGCTAGAGACGCAGATCAGCCGCTGAATTAGTTTACCCCTCTCCATGGCTGGGAGGGTCGCAATCATTAATATGGTGGTGCTCCCACGATTTCTATATTACTTTTACAACATACCGGTTCCCCTAACTAATGCCTTCTTCAAACAACTTCGCTCCCTTCTTCGCTTGGTGTGGGGTGACCACACTCCCCGCGTCAGTTGGAGGGTATTGACCATGCCCGCCGACAGGGGTGGGCTGGGTGTTCCAGACTTCTATTTGTAATATTTGCTTGCTCAATGTGCCTACGCCTATTCATGGTTCCACCCAGACGCGCGTATTCCATATCTGCGCCCGGAGGCAGATCTGCTTCTCCCAAGACAGCTTCTTACACTTCTCCCCAGGCGATGATCCACGCGACATACAAACCATATCCACCACAAGCTGGGCCTGGGTCAAACTACGTAAACTTCTGTGGCTGGCTGTGCTTTACTCGCCAGTGCTGCCCCTTCCCAATGCCTCCCTTTTCCCCATCACAGAGAAGTTGGTGAAAAGCACTTTGCGTAAATTTGATATCGACACACTCGGCGATCTTTTCCACGATGGTCATGTGTTCTCTGTGACGGAGGAAGCCCGATTATCTGACCGCTCCTTCATGGATACATTTGTTCTCACACGGCTTCGATCCGCATTACATGCCTGTTTCCCTTCCTTCCCTTTAGCCCCTGAAGAGGTCCCCCCACTTACACTAGTGATACAGAGCACATCCAACGCACACCTGATATCAAAGTTATACAAACAATGCGCTGCACTTTAACCTAACGATGACTCCAAACTTAGGGCCGACTGGGAGGCAGATCTGGGCGGTCCTATATCGGATGAGCAATGGACATATTGTTGTAGAGCCACAACAGAGGTCTCCTTGAATAGTCAACATAAGTTGCTACAGTTTAAGTTTCTCCGGAGACTGTATTTTACCCCAGCACGTGCCCACAGGATAGACAACTCCCGGCCCCACCACTGCCAGAAGTGCCATTCCCCTTTTGCAGACTTTGCACACTTAACGTGGACTTGCCCCAAGATACAGCAATATTGGCTAGACGTGCCCTCTATATTAGGGGATATACTCTCTATACCTCTTCTGCCCACGCCTGAGATTGCTCTGCTGGGATACGTCGCGAAGTTTCCCAAAAATATTCGTAAGTTGGCAGCAATTTGCATCATGTTGGCCAAGAGGGAGATAGCTCTGCACTAGGGCAGTAAGAAGGTCCCCTCTCTCCGAGCATGGTTACATAGTTTGGCATTTTGTAACACTAACTGCGAGGAGTTCAGCACCCTGCTCCCCCCCACCTCCAGACCTGTCGATATATGGGAACCCTATCGCGCCTACATTTCCCGGCAACAAACGGCCCAGGAGACTCCAACACAATCCGGCATCACCCCAACCGGGGTAGGTTGAGCCTCCCCAGTCTCTGTGTAGGGGCAGTGCGATCCTGGAGTCTGCATCCCTATCTAACTGATATTACATTTTTGTTGATACTAGATTATTGTAAGTCATTGTAACATTGGAATGATTTCCAATCAGTGGAATGTCTAGGACGTATTTCAATACTGAGTTATCATGGTACTCCCTCTGCAGAATCTACTTTGATATTTGTCACTTCTGTTTATATTTCCTGGACATGTACTGCTCCATTATTGTTATTTTCAATACCCGATCTACTTTTGCACTGCTACCGTTTGATTATGATTTCATTGGTTTATTATGTTTTATTTCCTATGTTTCTGCGCTATTTTCATCTTTTTTGTCATTCATTTGCCTGTATAACTTTAAATAAAGGTTTAAAAATAACAAAAAACAATGGGAGTGACCTAGGTCCACAAACCTATTCCTCACACTTTGAGAATGTTTGATATTATGTACACTCACTGTAATTTTCAAGCAAGTGGTTTTTCAAAATAAAAAAAAAAGATAAATTGGATTAAATTCTTAAATACTCCCAAAATTATGAAAAAGCATTAAGTATTAAAAGATGCTAAAAAGAAATATATGTTCCAAAAGTCAATCTTAAATGTCTGTTTGGGGGACCTTGCTCTTAAAGTAGAAAAAATAACTGAGGCAACTGTAGTTTTATTTTTTAATTGAAATGGGCAAATTATAAATAGCCAAGAAATCCTTTCAATCACTTTATTGCAATAACCTATTTACATGAATTTGACTACATGAAAGTTTAATTTTTCGCCTACTTGCTTTATAAAAGTGTCCAGACAGGATCTTTTTCCAAATGTTATTTTCATTTTAAACTTTATATCAAATTCACAGTGATAGACACCAGATTGTACTTCTACAGTCTGCAGATAAGTGGTATATAAACATAAACCAGAGCTAAACACTGGATATTACATCACATCCATGTCATATACATTTTGTGTGTTGGTGGGGGGGGGGGGGTGGGGGGGAGGGGAGTAAGCTTCATTCATTAATCAGTGCTGCTCTTTGGGTGTTTCCCTCTCCTACTTGTCTCCCACCAGCTCCATCCAACTTTTACAGAACTTTCTTTTCTGTGTCTCACTCCTGTTACCTTATGTCACCCCAGGTGTGTGCCTAACACGTGCTATGTATATTCAAGGTGGACTACTATATAGTATGCCAGAGAGCTGCCACATCTTCGGGTTAGCCGGTCATCTTTTCTCGATATTTCATCAGTCCTTCTGCTATTGCCCACTCTACTAAGCTAGGCCTTTTTTTCCTAATTTTGCAGCTCTAGACCCATCAGCTGCAGCCACTGAATAACTATAGTCTGACAAGAACTGTGCTCAGCATTACAATCTTAACCTTTTTTCTACTCTTTTTATGCTTGGAAACTGCTCCAAGCAGGTACTGTTTAACTGTGTATATGAATTTCTTGTCTGCATTGCAGTGCTATTTGGCTAGTTTCAGGCAGCGCCGGGAAACCCTTGGGTAGCTGTGCGCCTTATAAAAGCAAAATAACAATAGTTTATCCATCTAATACTGTCCCATTACTGAGATAAGACCAGACCATATGCAGGAAGTTGGCCTCCCCAACACCACATATTAGGCAAGCCAAGGCAGTCCAAAATAGATAATACCCAGTTTCAATGGCATCAAGTAGGTTCTCTTGAGGTACCAAAATGCACTAGTTTAAATATTGCTATTCTTGATATTGTTTTGACATGCAAACATGATGTTGAGTCTTTTTCTCCAATAGTCTCAGGACTGTTGTATGCCAACTGCGTTTTGGTTTGTGTGGAGCTCCCACTTTTGTTAACTGTAAGGGCTTTGTTTAGGTTGAGGCCAGCTTTCTTTCCTGCTTCAAATTTTGCATCACAACTAAAGTTTGGGTCGGTTCTGGGGTATCTGGGATATCAGACTATATCACCCAAACAGTCTGTGCAAGTTTGGCCTATTGAAAGAACTGTGCAGGTCCAATCCAATCTTGCCTTTGCTTCTTAAAGCGCAATAAACCTGTTACACTGGTAGAGGGAACCTTACTGTATTACAATCCCCTTCCCTCAACTATAATACTGTAATTTCACTGCTGATGCCTTCAAAAGGTTCACACACCAAATATCTAGGTCCACCATAAATGGGAAGCACCTCATGAGAATTAACTGCTCAATCACAGACTATACCCACCTGTTGATTTATAAATGGGCATTGAGACAGAGTTTAAGTCCTCATGATTTGCTACTAAGGAGTCGTCTGCCTTAGCATCCACTCAAGCAATAATTTTTCCCCCATTACTAGCCTTCTTCATCTATTTAAACACAAGGGTATCCACATACATTTAAATGGTTTTCAATAGATACCCTCACTTATAAAGCGTGAGTTTCATAAACTTTATGAAACACACACATTACAATTGAGGGTATCCATTGAAAACCTGCTTATTTACTCCCATGTCCTGATTGTCAGTTTGGATTTTATAGCCCTTCTGTATTCCCCAGCTCCCAAATACTACTTATTCGGTCATGGCCCAGAGTTTCATACAGAACACTATCCAGCCCATGAAATTCAGCCCAAACTCCAATTGCTACAATACTCTAAGCCTGTATACTCACATCAGCTTATCAAACGCTTTTTCAGTATCAAGAGCTGCAAGCACCAAGAACTCTATGCAGTCTCAAGTGAGCAAAACATATGTGCAAGTCATCTTATACTTAAAATCTGTATTAACCATAGATAATGATGCGTAAGCCCGTGGATCTTTATCATGCATTGGGATCACTTATTGCCACCTCTCATGTTGCCCTGTAGCAATCTGGATGTCGGCGACTCAAAGTCAAACCTATATTTATTCGGTCATAGTTTGACCATAAAAGCATAGATTTACACCATTTACATCTTTAAAAATATAAATAACACGTTAAAAGCATTGTGAAAACAATGTTATCAAAGTACACAGGCTCTTCTCAATTTGATAGCAGCAATTAGATGACTAAGAACAGCAGTGTAAACTTCAAATGATTGTAAAGTTTGCAAATAGATCAAACCCTCTTTATAAGAATTAAGAGGCTTATGCATTAGGACAAGGAATAAAAAGCACAATCTAATGGAGTGATATAAAGTACAAAAGAACAAAATGTGCAGTGATTGGACAGTAACAGAGTAACAAGGGCAACATGGGAAGGTGGCAAACTAATAGTGGGAAAGCCATAAGAAAGTGAACTGTGTTTAATCTCAGCCTGGTGAGATAACATCTATGGTCCGGATTTGCTATCCAATTCAAGTAAGGCTCCATATCGGAGGATGTAGAAACCTCCATATAGCTTGTAACTTTAGGCATTATCAAGAGATTTTTCTAGTCTAGTTCCCACTTTATAAGTTTCATAGCTACCATTGACTTTCATTTTGAGGTTAGGATTTATATTCTGCAGTGACTCACAAATAAGACAGCACACGATGTTGTCAAAAGGTGTTTTGCACATAAGCCAACGACGAGCCAGCAGTCATGTTATTTCATTTTAGACAATATGATAATACCTTCCTCGAAAGGTCTGCTTTCTGGGAGCTCCATAACTTTATCGATAATAAAAGAAGTGCTATGGAAATGTGATCTGTGAGACTGTGGGGATAACATCACGCTGCAGCAGGAAGCTTAGATACCTCGTTCTGGGATCTGTTTTTAATAATAATTTCTCCATGAAAAAGCTAGCTCTGTTTTCTTAAAAATTGAATTTGCACACTTCATATTACTTGCCAGGCCACATACTTACATAAAAGAACTATTTACTCACCCGCTGCTTGAGCGGGGCAAAACAACATCCTTTTTGGGCAGTAGCGCCATCTTGGATGAGGGAGACACTGTCCTGCCTTCCTCAGCGCCATCTTGTGAGGTGCTCTAGGTGCTAGGCAGGGCTCTCTGGCTGTTTGACAGCATAAATACGTGGAAATGCTAGCGCTCAGCGGGCGTGCCAGAGGCAAGCCCGTCTGCGCCCGTCCGCGGCCAGGCCACGCCTAGCGCCATCCACACTGTCCGTTTGGATGCAGTTCAGGGACGCTTGGTCTATGATAGGGATCAACTTCCCTAATGGATACAAACTCATTCATAAACCAAGAACTACAGGCAGAGGGGAAGGTGTGGGAATAATTTTTAAGGAGGAATTTAACCTTACGTCCCTATAGGTAGAGGAAGTAGAGAGAATAGAAACTATGGGTGTTACGTTGCAGACAAACCTATGGTCAGGATTGCTATGCTACAGACCCCCTGGCAGCAACACGCAATATCATAACCTCCTAGATATAATTACCAGCCTAACCTTGACACATACTAGGATGATTGTACTGGGAGATTTCAATCTTAGGGAGGAGTGGAATCTTAGTAACCATCTGAGAGACCTAAATCACACATGTGCTAACCTGAATCTCGTACAGCTAGTGGAACGGGCCACGCATCAAGGGGGCCACATTCTAGACTTACTGTTTGCCAATCAGGACACCTCCAAGATACTAAATATACTACCCCAGACTTGGACGGACCACCACCTAATTCAGTTTGAGATTAAGCAGCCTTGCCCAAAGGCCAAAAATACCCAGCAGAATTCCTACAGAAGCAGTTGGGACTGGGAACAATTGGATAAGTCGGGCTCACTCCTATGTGATAAGGGAGAAAATTGACTTTCTTCTAGGAGGACTGTTGAAAAGAACTATAAAATCTATACCAGCTATATTACAGATTCTCTAGATCAGATAATTCCTATAAAGATGTTAAAAAGTAGGAATAAAATTACGGCCCCTTGGTACAACGAAGAGCTGAAACAGCTACGTACGCTCCGCAAGCGGGCGGAAAGGAAATGGAGAAGGGGATACACTGAGGAAGGCAAAAAAGAATTGAGACTAATACAATTGAAATATAAAGAACTCATTCTCAAAACCAAGGCTGAATTCTATGCCACCTCCATCATACAAGCTCCGAATGGAGCAAAAGCTCTTTTTAAAATCCTCAAAGACCTGTCTGCTCTGACATGTCTAAACAATAAGGTAGCTGCATCACAAAAATTATGTGATGATATTTCTCGCTATTTTCAGGACAAAATTATAAACATTTTTAACACTCTTTATCCTAATAATGAAGGCCTTGATGACTTAGAACTACCGGGGGAAGAAGATCCTCCTCAGCAAGCAGCCCTGGATGATTTTCCGGCTCTTACTGCTGATGTTTTTAACAGTTTGGCTCAGTGCCACATCGGGGTCTCCCCTTGATCCCCTCCCCCCGAAAGTCTGGAAGACTTTTGGCAAAGAAACCCTCCCGTGGCTGAGACAGATTTGTAATCAATCACTGTTGGAGGGAACTGACCCTGACAGTTGGAAGCAGGCGGTGGTGACCCCGCTGATTAAGAAACCTACCCTCGGGGGGAGGAGCTTCGCGCGTATCCAAGATGGACGCGTGAGCACAGGGCTCCCGAGACCCTCTCCGCCTCCCGCATCTATCCTGCAAAGTATCCCGATTTGGACGACAGGTGCTTTTCGCTGATGCCCTGCCGATACAAAAACTTTTTTCCAAAATCGATTTGCCCACCGGGAACCAGACTTACTGCACTTTGAAACTTGCGGCCTACACTGAAGACCATCCACGGGCTTGAGTTCCCGAGGTACCCAGGTGGCAATTGAACAACAACGGCTGGTGTGACACGTCCACTGCCCCTGTGGTACTTTCGGTTTCGCTCTTGGTCATTGTTGACGGCAACTTGCTGCCGATCGGCACGGCTGACCTGATTCTGCTGCCAGTCCTACGCTTGCTTTCGATCCTCGCCCTCTCGCCTCTACAGGTTTGCCGTGAGGGGAATCATTCTGACCAGATCCCAAAGGTTCCGTCAGATCTCGTCGCCCATCATGGCGGGCAAGGCGGATACCGAGAAGCGTGCCACCAGAGGCTCATACCGAGGAGGGGTTGCCCAATCCCAGACCATAGATCGCTTTATCCGCCCGAAAGGATCCCTTGGCGGAGTGAGTAAGGTCTTTGAGGAGACTGGTGATGGTCATCCTGCAACTGAGGAGCCGACTTTGAAGGACGTTATGGGCGCCATTGCAAGTGTTCGGACAACTATGGGCCAGCAGTATTAAACTCCAGACCGAAGTCCGCAATCTCCGAACGTCCAATGACTTCGAGAGCCGGGCCAGACGCAACAACGTCCGCATCGTAGGTGTTCCGGAGAACTCCGCAGACTTATCTACAGACCTTGTGGTGGAGGACCTTGTTTTAAATCACCAAAGGGCCTCAGTAACTTTTTCACGGTGGAGCGTGCTCATAGAGTCCCCGGTGGGAAGCCCAAGCTGGGGGCCACTCCGAGGCCTATAATAGCCAGGATTTTTAATTTCCGGGACAGAGACGCTATCCTCACGTACCAATGGTCCCACTAAATTTGAAAATGCGTCGATCAGTTTTTATCCAGACTTCACACAGGCGGTGCAGAAACAACGCATGGGCTTTACGGGGGTGAAAAGGCGACTCAGGGAAATGGGACTGAAGTACGCCATGCTTTTTCCGGCCCGCCTGAGGATTGAATATGAAGAACGTGCGCTCTTTTTTGACCGCCCGAGGTGGCCAGTGACTGGTTAGACACTCTGCCAACACACCGTACCAGGCCAGAAAGTTCGAGGGGCGCCGAAGGTGGCTTGGAAGAGCAGGAGTAGTGAGTCTGCGCCGGCGAGCCAACTTTATGGACTTATGGCAGTGGCTCTGTGATTGTTATGTCTATATAGTGTGCATACCCGGGGGTGGGGGGGAATCGGGACTCTTCCTCCTCTGGGGACTTTTTTCTCTCGTCTTGTAGGTTTGTTTAATGGGGCGACAGGCACACTGCAAGTTGGGGTGGCTTTTTGGTCTACCGCAGGGGTACAGGGTGGGGGGGTGTGTTTTGAGGGTTCTTTTGGGGGTGGTGGGGGGGTCTTTTCTTTCTTGTTTGTATCGAGGCTGCGCGTTGTTCCATATTTTATCCTATGTGCCTGTTTTGTGGCGGGGGGGGCAGAGTGCTCATTTCTGGGATGGGGGGTAGGGGGCTGAGGGTGCTGAGCTGGAACGTCAACGGTCTTGGTGATAGGATAAAACGGGGAATAGTTTTGCAATACTTGAAGCGATGCTCCCCAGATATAGTTTTACTCCAGGAGACACATTTAGTAGGAAATACGTGCCATGCACTGAATAGACGGGGCTACCGCCTGGTGGCCCATTCTGGATTTACCACTGGGTCGAGGGGGGCGGGCGTCCTAGTCAGGAACTCCCTCCCCCTGGAGATAGATGACACGGTGCTGGATGATAGAGGCCACTATGCGGCTATTACGGGTCGGTGGGAGCGGAAGACGATCTCCATTTTGTCTGTGTATGTTCCGCCCGGTCTACAGTCCACCACTTTTTCTGATTTGGGTAGGGTGGTCCTAGGGTTCCCTGAAGGCATGTTGGTTGTGGGTGGCGATTTTAATTCGGTTATCAGTGGGGATGAAGATCGTAGCCCCCCCCCAGACTCCTCCCCGCATCGCAGCTATGGCTGGGGAATTTTTTGGACATGTTGGGTCTAGCGGATTGTTGGAGGCAACTGCACCCTGGACAGCTCCAGTATACCTTCTACTCGGGAGCTCATGGGAGTCTCTCGAGACTCGATCATATCCTCATACCAGCGGTGCAGATGTTCTTTGTAAGGGAAATCAGGCATTTAGCTAGGGGGATCTCGGATCACTCCCCACTCTGGCTCACTATTGACGTACAGCTGGGGGCCGGATTGCCCCGATCAACCCATGGCACCTTCGTAACCCCAATATTAGAACAGAGGTGGTTAAGTGTATGGATTACTACTTTGCTGAGAATGAGGGATCGGTGTCCTCCCGCGTCTCCTTGTGGGAGGCTTATAAAACTGTGATCCGTAGTCAGACTCTATCCTTGATTGCTAGCGAGAGGAAGCGCAAAAATGCGGAAGTGGTGGGTTTGGAAAATTAACTCACTGGGTTGGAGGAAAAGATGGAGTCTGGGGCTACACCTGAGGGACTACATTCTTTGGCCCTTAAACAGTCTGAATATAGAGCTCAGGTGACTGACGCGGCCAAGGCAATGAATCGTGAGCAACAGGGGCGTTTGTATGATGTTGGTGACAAAGCGGGAAAGTTGATTGCTTGGCTAGACAAAAGAGATAGATTGAATCGGGTGGTGCCTGTTGCTGAAAAAGTGGATGGTACGCGAGTGGTGGACCCGGTTGAGATAGTTGAGGTCTTTGCCAGGCATTTTCAGAAGGTTTATGCGCCGGTCTCAGATAGGCCGGAGGAAGACTCGCACTTGTTGCTTCGGGATATTGCGTTGCCTAGCCTGTCGGAATCGGACAAGGAGCTTATGGAGGCGGAATTTTCCACCGATGAAGTAGCGCTCGCTATCCGCTCACTTCGCTCGGGGAAGGCCTCCGGTCCGAATGGCATTCCAGTCGAACTGTACAAGCTGTGTCCTGACAAAATGGCGCCGCATCTTTGTCGGATGTTTTCGGCATCGCGAGATCTCGGATCCCTTCCCCGGGATCAACGACTGGCGTCCATTGTGGTCATCCATAAAGATGGCAAGCCCCGCGAACACTGTTCATCGTATCGGCCGATCACGCTTTTGAATGTGGAACCCAAGATCCTGGCGAAGCTTTTGGCAAACCGGCTGATTGCGGTGATCAGTGACTTGATACACCCGGACCAGTCTGGCTTCATCCCTCATCGAAACACCGCGCTTAATCTCCGCCGTATTCATGGCATCTTAGCAAGGGTGGGGTCTCTTGACGAGCCGGTCATCTTGGTTTCACTTGATGCCTTGATGGCCTTCAAAACGGTGAATGGCCATATCTGTGGGCAGCCCTTGCTAAGTTTGGTTTTGGCCCTAAGTTCATCGGGTGGGTCAGGCTTCTGTATGAACAACCGCTGGCTCAGGTGGTGGTCAAAGGCAGGGCCTCGGAACCCTTTGTTCTCGGACACGGCACGAGGCAGGGGTGCTCTTTGTTGCCACTTCTTTTTGCGCTTGCCCTTGAACCTCTTGCCGCGTGGCTCCGCTGGGAACCTTCGCTCAAGGGCATTCGATGGTCCCCTGACTTCGAGGATCGTATATCGATATACGCCGACGACATATTGTTTTACCTTACCTCCCCCCTTAAGTCAATGGGAGTCCTATTTGACGTCTTGAGTTCCTTTGGGAAAAATTCCGGCTCAGTTATCAATTGGGCCAAGTCCTGTATCTACCCCCTCACAGGAGAATTGCTTTCTCTGCCCCACATTTGCCCGACACCCGTTTCGAGAGTCGGTTTTAAGTACTTGGGGATCTTCATTTCATTGGACCCCACAGTACTCTATGAGCGGAATTTATTACCTCCGCTTGCCCGGCTTAGGTCGGATGTTGCGGCGTGGTGTGGCTTGCCGTTATCCCCCTTGGGAAGAGCAGCCCTGTTCAAGATGATGTCTCGCCTCCGATTCTTGTATTCCATCCAAAATACACTTGATCTGGTGCCAGCTAGCTATTTCCGTGAAATTGAGGGCCTCCAGAGGAAGCTGGTGTGGGGTGGGCGACCTCGCATAGCATTGGCAAAATTAACTTTGCCCTGGTACGACGGTGGTATAGCATTGCCTGATATTAAATGCTACTACTGGGCATCCCAACTGAGCGCGGTTAACCATGCCATGTACGGTCCTGTTCCGAATCCCGCATTCGAGATGGATAGGTGGCAGCTGCCCGGGGGCGACTATAATAGAGCGCTCTATTCTAGAGCTGCCAGGAAGAACCTGACGGGCCCCACTGGGGTGGCGGTACGAGTGTGGGGTAGTGCAACTACGGCTACGGGGTGGACGGACAGGCTGACTAGAGCGACTCCCCTATATGCTGCTGAGAGACTAGGCGGTCTATGGACGACGAAGGGATTCGATAGGTGGGACCTTATTGGCATCAGTAAAGTGGGCGATCTCTGGGCCAAGAATAGAGTTAAGACTTTCGATTAACTTAAACAGGAATACAAATTGAGTGATAGGGAATATTTCCGTTATCTCCAAGTCTGCCACGCACTTGAATCGGTTTTCCCAGCTGGAACTACTATCCCGGAGTCCTCTCCCCTGGAAGATAGAGTGCTTGACGGGTACGTCCCTGATAGCACTATCTCTCTCATCTACAAAAAACATATTAATGACCGTTCGGCCCTCCTTGTACAGCTTCGGGGGGCCTGGACTGGCGATGGACTGGAATTGGACGGTGAAGACTGGCAGGCTGCGATATCCTCCCCTAAAGAGTCACGATTCCGGCGCGTCTCCGACTGGTGCAATTGAAGATTCTGCACCGTGTCTATGTCACAGGTCCACGTTTGAGGAGTATGGGTTATTCTGCGGATGGGCTATGTAGGCGTGGTTGTGGTATGCTTGCTACCTTCCTTCACATTATTTGGGAATGTCCGGAGGAAGTGGTTTTCTGGAATCGAGTGCATGCGATGATGGGTGAGGTGACGGGTGTTGAGTTATTGCCTGAGGCCAGACGCTGTTTGTTGAACGTTTGGGAGCTGAATGATTGCAGTATTGCCCAGACTCAATGGGTCACACTGGGCAACATGATTGTGAAAAGAGACATTGCTCAATTGTGGGGATCTCAGAGGGCACCATCAGTCTCAACTTGGAAAGAAAACATGGACTGGTGCATGTTTAGAGAAAAAATCCTATATGTCTCCCGTGGTAGGCCCAAGAAATGGGGAAGCATATGGGGTCAATGGAATTGATACAGAGGAGAGATCTGCATTCCCCCCTTTACTGAAGCTCCCGACATTCCTCAATTCCCTTGACTGTGCGTTTCGGGTTCTCAGCTTCCTGCTGTATGTGATGTATTGTTTTGCTCTCGCCCCCCCCCCACTCCCCTCTCCAGGATCTCTCCTCCTTCATAGCATTACTCAATCATTTGTCTCCCCCTGCCGTATGAGACAGTCATTACATTGCATGGTACCGCCTCAACTCTTTTTTGTGTTTCTCTTTTTTGTTATTTATAAAATATAAAATGTGAAACCTTTTTTATCCTCTTATTGCCACAAGTTCTCCATGATATCGTGCCTTCTCGCTGCCAGGCCCTCGGGTTGTCGGCTGATGAGCTGTATATTATTGTGCTAATGGTATTGCGTATTACTGACCAGCCTCCGTGGCTGTAGGTCTGTAACTGTATTCCTTTTTTACAAAATAAAGGTTTAAAAAAAAAAAAAATAAAAAAAAAAAAAAAAGAAACCTACCCTCGATCCATCAGTCCCGGCCAGTTTTATACCAATTTCTCTTTTGCCCTATCCGGTCAAAATCCTGGAGAAGGCAGTCAGTAGGACACTGTCGTGTTTTCTGGAAGAAAATCCATTACTTGACAAAGACCAATTTGGGTTTCGACCAGGCCATGGGACTGAGACGGCACTTGTCACCATGATGGATAACCTGCGAATGCGTGCCGACAACAGGAATGCCACTGTTTTAGTGCTTCTCGATATGTCGGCAGCACTCGACATGGTTAACCACTCCATCCTAGTGGAGAGACTTAGGAGGCTGGGGGTAAAGGGGCGAGCACTGCAATGGATCCAGTCTTACTTGACGGGAAGACAGCAGGTTGTGTCCTTAGCACCATTTTCCTCTAGTAAATCACTGGTAATATATGGAGTGCCGCAGGGCTCTGCGATCAGCCCCATGTTGTTCAATATATATCTGCAGCCCTTGCTTCTTATTATTATATCTTTTGGAGTCAGCCTAGTAAACTATGCTGATGATACTCAGTTGGCGTTCTCCTTAGAAGGTGAACACGCAATCTCCCTGGATACCTTCCAGCAGTGCATGCAATGCACGGCTGGCTGGCTCAGGAGAAATTCCCTTCAATTTAATAGCGGAAAGACTGAGGTGCTGTATTGCTCCTCCGCAAGGATATCTAAACCTCTACCTTGTGAATTCAAACACACTCCAGAGGAGGGACCTATAGTGCCGGTCAAGAAGGTACGCAACCTGGGGGTTTGGATCGACGACAACCTCCAGATGGAGTCTCATGCAAATAAGACTGCTAATGTATGCTTCTCCTTGATACGGTTGCTACGAAAAATACTACCCCTACTACCAATGCATTCTCACCCGGAGGTGGTAAGAAGCACAGTACTAAGCAGGCTGGATTATTGTAACTCTGTACTCAGGCGCCCCACGCTACATCATTCAGGGCTTGCAGAGAGTACAGTCTGCTGCGGCGAAATTGGCACTCAATAGGCCGTGCAGTTCATCTTCCACCCTGGCTCTCAGAGAGCTACAACGGCTGCCAATTAAGGAAAGGATACACTTTAAGTCCTTATGTTTGATTTTCAGAGCAGTGCACAAACTGGGACCGATTCCCATGCAGGAAAAATTTAGGTGGTACCAACCCAAGCGGAATCTTCGCTCTTCGAGTACCGACCTCTTGTCGGTCTCCAGGATCAAACGGGCCAGGGCTGGAGGGAGGGCATTCAACGTGGTGGGTGCCCGCCTCTGGAATGAACTCCCCCTGAACCTAAGACGAGCAGACACCCTGACTGTATTCCGTGAGAGCCTGAAAACTTGGCTCTTTCCAAAATCTTAGCTCTCTGCCTTCTATATACTCGGCCCGACCTCTTCTCCATCAAGGTTCCCCTCTCAGTCAGAAGCGCCATGATACCCATAGGGTGACAGTTGTAGGAGAGTAGGGTCTGCAATCCTATGATCACCCAGATTTTTTGCTTTTGTTTCACTGGTTTACGACTTTCTCTGGCTGTGGGCCTGCTAATCAGACCCACAGCCTAGCTGTTCTCTCACTAAATTACAACGTGTACCCTAGGTGCGTTTACCAATTGGTACTGGGCCACCTTATCAGACCCTGTAACTCAGGGCATAGGTGTACCCAGGGCCTACCAAGGGCTGCAGCATGTACTATGCCACCCCTGGCTGGCCATCTAAATCTGACACAACTGGCTGCACGACAGCTGGGGCAAGGTGGTGTAATCACCCTTTGCTTTAGATATAGTATACCTATATCTAACCCTAAAATGGACACACAGATTCCTATCAGTCACTCCTATGGCAGGCCTTGACAATCCTGAAGGCAGAGTGCTTGGAATCGTGTGAGATGGTGCTCTGGCATGAGCTGAGCCCGTTTGCAGCTTGCGGAACCAAGTCCTAATAGCTGTTCCATGATAACGCATACCATATACTCTTAAGTGCATTATAATCCTCGCGGTTATATGCTATCTTTGGTATCGCTTTATCAAAACATGTCGAGTAAGGTGTCATACGAATTGGAATACTAACCCCTCGCCAATTCTGGCGACAGGGTTAGCATTCCACCCTTCTAGAGGGACACGACATGTATCTAACTGTGAACCCCGGTTAAAGTTAACTCAAGCATCAGCATCACAAAATGGATGCTGCCACCACAGACACAAGTCTGACCCCCTGCAGCTGGGAGTCCTTCCAGCGAGGGGAGCTTAGACAAAGGGTTTTCTGTCAGGGGCGGTGCTAGCACCATCCCAGACAGGGTTTTGTGTATCCTGGGTAGGCAGGGCTTTACAGGAAGGTGACTGCAAGTGGCACCCCGGTGCTCACTACGCATCTGCCGGCTAGAACCAGTTCCAGGGGCACACCAGCCCCTGAGCTGGGGAAAGTCCGGCATGGGAGAGGGGTGTAACCACCCCCCTTCCTGGTCCCACCCCTAGGGCAGGACCTAGTCGCGTACCCACCCCTTTCTTTAGGATAAAGGCAGGAGCGGGGACCCTTCCAAATTAGATCATCTTTGAATCAAGAAACTACTTTCTACGAAAGGAACTCTCGACTTCTTCTCAAGATTTCTCCCTTGTGGCTAAGGAGTAGTCACCCTGCATCTGCAGGCACCATCCAAGAACACTGCGGTTTGCTGCACGTCCTTCCTCCGGAATCCGACCGACCAGCACGACGAGACCCGGCTTCCCTGGCACCTCTGAACTCTACCTACCTCTACAGCTAAGCTGAGAACCGTAGGTGCGACGAAACCTCGAGGGACCGGCCAACATCAGAACTGCACGACTTCTATCCAGCACAACCGCCGAGGGATCCTCTGGTGAGTGCTTTGGGGTCCGAGAAGCCCCGACCCTGAGCAGCTCCAGCACCGAAGACCAGCCCCCCAGCATCCACGAGATCTGCGTGGGGCCCTTCTGCTTTTTGGCTGCTCACCGCGTTGTCTGGCTACTAGCCCGCTGGCTTGTGGCCTTCCCGACGACGACCGACATCACCACTGCTAGTTGGTTGCTCCAGACTGGCCCTTGCTCCCTTCCAAAAGAGGAGCACCCCGGACCCTCCTGGTCCACTCCAGACGCCATTTTAGGTCCACCGCGTGGGCTTGAATTTGCCAAGACTTGTTGCCCCAATCCTGGGTCCAGCGACGTCGACAGCATCAACCATCGTGGGACAGCTCGCACCTCCATCCTGGTCGCCGACAACGCCTCCTGGTCCGTGAGACTGCAGAGCCCAGCGTCGCCCACTCACCTGGTCGAGGTGACTCCATCCGGTGCCATCCTGGTGCCCATCTGATCACTGGCTAGTGATTCAGGACTTGGTCCCCTCTGCTTACAGGTGTCTTCCATCTTCGATCCAGGCTTGGATCCATCGAACAATCTTCACTGGTCGCCTGCCAGCAACTCCTTCTTTCAGGCTCCTGGTTCGTCAACGAGGGTTTCCGACGACACTTGAACCCTATGCAGCCGCAGCCCCTGGGCTAGGTAACTTCGGCATTTCGGTGCCCCAGCATAGCCTCACTATCCAAGGGTCCAGATCCACTTTCGTTTTCAGCCTACCTTATCGGGTTCGCCCGAGAACACTAACTTTGCTTTTACTAGCCTCCATAGACTTTGTCCCGCATCCCGCGTGAGAGTGCACACTCTGCACCCGAGTCCCCTAGGCCTCCTACTAGTAATCTGAAGGTTCAGTAACATAGTCCTAGCGATTCCAAAGCCTATTAGTCCAGTACTTACCTGCTTGTAATTTCGCATTCCACTTCCATAGTATATGGTTTTCCGTGCCCCTCGGGCATTTGTGTAAATTGTGCAACTTAAAGTATTTTCGTAAGAGTTTTGTTGTGTGCTTAGTACCCTGTCCTCATAAAGAGTACAGGGCTGTTGTGATCTAAATAAATACACTGTCTATTTTCATAACACTTGTGTGGTGTCCTTTCACTTGGTGTTCAAGGGGTATATGTGATGGTATAACAGCTGGCTTAACACGCCCTCTAGAGTTTAGCCTGAAGACTGCTCTTGTCCATGCTACTAGGATAGCTGGTCTATCGGTTGACTTACAACCAATCACCATAAGGGTCGTTTGGAATGATACACAGTGATCACTAGAATAGTGAGCACTACATATCAGGCCAACTTCTCACAACAGTCAGCGCTATAAAAGTACTAAATATATTCATTCATCTTCTGTTAACCATATAGCTAATTCAAGTTGTGCAATGAGTCCTGAAGTTTAAGGACTGGCCAAGAGCCTGCACACAAACCTATTCTTGAGTACTTGAAGTTTCGTGCAGGCACGATCCCAAGAACGTTCTCCAAGAGCATTCTATGAAAACTAGAGTAAATGGGCACAGGAAAGACATGGCTTTCCAGCAACCTACCTACAAGAAGAAGTTATCCGATGGCTCCTAACAATTCAGATATTGCCTTGGGGCTTTTAATGTTTCACTATGGTCCTCTACAAGCATACGCAAAGTTAGCCACTCAAGAAAGGGCTAATGAATGTCAATTTTCCTCAACTGCAGTCGCTCATATAAGGTCTTCAATTATGTATATACTTTGTTTATTCCTGCTTGTTCTACCGCCATGACTTCCCCATCAGCTTTTAATCCTCGAACAGTGGTGCTAGGTTTTCAGCAGTTATGATTAACAACAAATATTCTAGTCTATTATTAGCACATTATATGGTCAAGAACCCAAAATATCACACCCAGATGTATTGGGTACCAGTCACAGAAATTACTTAATATCTCTTGCAATAAACTAAACAAAATGTTTCCTAACTTCTTGTATGATCAGCGAAGAAAATGTGAGTATTTGAAGTGGAAATACCAGATATACCTAGTGATGATACCACTTCTGGGAAGCACCACAGGGCATGCCTTGCTATCAGTCACTCAGTAGGTCGAGGTTAGAAAACAGATCTTATGTCCAAGCATGAAAGATGTGGTTACTTTAAAGGAGAACCTTTAGAGTAAAAACATACATTAGATACAAATCATCTTGCATTTTTAGAAGTAATAGTTATACGGCAATGCCAACGGCAAAACAATTTTAATAATGAATGGTGTTTTCAGGCTCAGCGTATGAAAGTCAACGCAACATAAATGAAATGCTCGTACCCACCCATCTATATAATCATTTGCTCTTTGTTCAGCAGCAACTGCTTTCTCATCTGGTTTTCCTACCCTTTCCATAAAGCAGAGTGATGGGTCGGCTCTAATTGTGTTGTACTTCTCATATCCTGTAAAAGTAAGAGACAACACATGATATAACCACAAATTACTGAGTATTGCCGTATGAAGGTAGGTAAATTGTCTATCTTCATGTCTTACCATGTTTAAAAACACCAATAAGGAGAGATTTGTCAGCATCAGCATCCCACCAGTCTATAGGGACTTCTGAATGGTCTGGTTCTGGAACCCAGACATCAATTTCACTGAAAAGTGTAAAAAAAAATGGTTAACCATAGTACAATTATGAATTTTTTAAATGTTACTTTAAAGAACAAGTTACTTAATGTCAGTAACAATATATCTGTAAGAAACATTAGTAGTGATAGTCCTCTTTATGCCCTTTTGATTCTATAAAAGTGACCAGACTGTTTTTTTCGGAAAGTTCCAATTTGAAATGTATACTTGTTTTATCTGAAATAAACACATAGTGATAGATTCTTTACCTCAGAAATACCCCCATGCGTTAGACTGGATCCGGAAAGTTTACGTCCGGACCACCCCTGCGCGTCGGAAGGTGGCGTTGTGCGGCTCCGCGTCTGTTGTTGGCGTCGTGGTCGCCGACATGACGCTGCGGCAGCTACTTAGAAGCTGTACTCACGCGCTGACGTCAGTTCTGTACACGACTTTCCACATCAGAAAATGCAGAGAAATGCAAGATTCTGAACACTGGAGCCTTAAAACTGTGGCCCTGAAAGGGATGACCTTAACCTTAGAAATCAGTTCGCTGAACGGGGAGAATGGGTGGGGCGGTAAGGAATCTATCACTACTAATGTTTCTTACAGATATATTATTACCGGAAGTAAGTAACTTGTTCATCTGAAAGAAACAGTTAGTGATAGATTCCTTATCTTAGAATAGATACCCCAGCAATACCAACCCCAGCGGTGGGTCTGCAAACCAAGCTCACACCAGGAAGTCTTGGAGAACAGAACAGCCAAAGAATCCGTCTCTCTGGACTTGGCTGTCCAGGCAGTAGTGGTTGGTAAACGTGTGCAGTGAGGCCCACTTAGCTGCCTGACAGATGTCTTGCAGGGGGACACCACGTCCCAAAGCTGTAGTGGCTGAAGTCGCCCTGGTGGAATGGGGGCGCAGCCCGAAAGGAGCTTCCTTTTTAGCCAGAGAATAACAGGCTTTAATACACAAGACAACCCATCTGGATATAGTCCGTTTGTCTACGGGCCGACATTTTTTTGCGCCAACGTAGGAAACAAGCTGGTCATCGACCTGGACCTGTTGTGTGAGGTTCAAGTAAAACGAGAGCGCACGTTTTAGGTCCAGACGGTGGAGCCTCTCTTCCTCTCTAGAAGGATGAGAAGGCGGAAAGAAGGTGGGCAAAGTGATGGTCTGCCCGGTGTGAAAGGCAGTGACAACCTTTGGCAGAAAGGATGGACGTGTCCTGAGCACAACCTTGTCCAGATGGACAGATAGAAAAGGAGGCTTACAAGAAAGAGCCTCGAGCTCACTCACTCTCCTGGCAGAGGTGATGGCAACCAGGAAAGCAGTCTTCAAGGTCAACAGACGAAGAGGACAATTGTGCAGAGGCTCTTAGGAAGCGCAAATTAGATGTGTAAGAACTAGATTAAAGTTCCACTGTGGCATTACGAAAGGAATAGGAGGGAAAAGATGAGTAATGCCTTTGAGAAATCTATTTACATCATGGGACTTGAAAAGAGAAGGCTGATCAGGGAGCCTGAGAAAGGCAGAATGAGCAGAAAGGTAGCCCTTGATAATGCCCAGAGCAGAGCCCTGCTGGGCCAAGGAAAGAAGAAACAGAAGAAGGGCCAGAGTCGCTGGCGGCGCTGGATATGCCAAAGGAGTCAACGGACCAGCAGGAACCGAACACGGGACCGCGGGGCCCGAAGGTGCACCAGCAGGAGCCCGACGCCTAAAAAGGCGGTCCATGGCAGCAAGGAGTTCTTGCAACTGTGCAGGAGTCGCCGACGGACCCGGGTAAGGAGGGAAGGCCGTGGGACTCCCAGGCTCCAAAGGAGCCGCAGGGCCGGAGCCCC
Organism: Lissotriton vulgaris; assembly: GCF_964263255.1. Lineage (NCBI taxonomy): Eukaryota > Metazoa > Chordata > Amphibia > Caudata > Salamandridae > Lissotriton > Lissotriton vulgaris. The sequence continues at coordinate 409,284,461 of NC_141700.1, read as the reverse complement.
TGTCCCCCTTGCCCGCATCCGGGGACCGACGGGGGGACGTCTAAGGGCAAAAACGCTTCTTCGACTTCTTTTTGTGCTGTTTCTCACCCGAATCCTAAGGGGAAGAGGAGTGGTGGTGACGACCCTGCGAGCGGTCACGGGAACGACCCATGGATCTGGAACGACGCCAAACTTCGAACAACTTCCGGCGCCATTCCCTCAGGGCCTTCGGGTCATAGCCCTACACTCCAGAAAGGACCGGGAGTCATGGTCGCGGTCCAGGCAGTAGAGACATGAGTGTCCGCCACCGACATATTGCGATGGCAGGTCCCGCAAGACTTAAGACCAGGCATCCCTACCCGCACCAGAGAAAACCAACACGAGACAAAAGTCTCAAAAAGATAGTTAAAACACTGACATGGGTACGTGCTCTAACCGGATCTGCGCTTACTGGCGCGGAAAAAGAAAGAAATTATGCCAGCGTGCATGGGTGGCGCCTAAGTAGTCTCCGTGACGTCATCTCGGCGCATACGATGCCAGCGACGGACACAGAGCCACAGGACGCCACCTACTGACGCGCAGGGGTACTGAAAAGCGAAACTTTCCGGATCCAGTCTGATGCCTGGGGATATTCTAAGGTAAGGAATCTATCACTAACGTGTCTCGTTCAGATGGAATATGCTACTTACCAGTATTCATCTGTTCTTGGCATGTAGGGCTGCTGACATTCATATCTGTGCATAGATCGCCGACTAGTGTTGGGTCCGGATGATTGCACATTGTTGTCCTGGAAGAGTCTTCGAAGTATCACGAGATAGGTGGCTCCTCCCCCGGACTACAGTGCGCATGGGCATCCTCTCCATCCTCAGATTGTTTTTCGGCATTGTGGCAGAGATGGAGTATGATACAGTAAGAGATGTCCATGCTAGAGATTAATTCTGAGTGCTACAGCTGCGACAGTCACCGGGGAGGAGGGCGGGCGATATGAATGTCAGCAGCCCTACATGCCAAGAACAGATGCATACTGGTAAGTAGCATATTCCCTTCGAGGCATGAGGGCTGCTGAATTCATATCTGTGCATAGAATGTATAGCAGGCTCCTCCCTAGCGGTGGTTGCCCGTGCCAGCTGCAGCAGTCTGAAAAAGAGTCTTGAGTACAGCCTGTCCTACAGCTGCTTGCTGTTTGGAGTGTACATCTACACAGTAGTGTTTGGTAAATGTATGTATGGTAGTCCATGTGGCTGCTCTACATATGTCTTCTAGAGGAATGTTTCCTAGGAAAGCCATGGATGCCCCTAACTTGCGTGTTGAATGCGCTCTTGGGGGAGCTGTTAATGTGCATTTAGCTTTCTGATAACAAATTTGTATGCACTTAACAATCCATCTGGCTATACCTGATTTGGAAATGGGGGTGCCTTTGTGCTGTGGTGAAAAGGCAACAAAGAGTTGCTTAGTTTTCCTGAAAAGTTTTGTCCTGTCTATATAGTACAGGAGAGCTCTTTTAACGTCTAGGGTATGTAGAGCTCTTTCTGCCACTGAATCTGGATTTGGGAAGAACACTGGCAGTTCTATAGTTTGATTGATGTGAAACTGGGATACCACCTTTGGCATAAATTTAGGGTTTGTACGTAGCACTACCCTATTTGCGTGAATTTGTATGAATGGCTCCTGAATAGTTAGGGCTTGCAGCTCACTAACTCTTCTAAGTGATATAATCGCCACTAAAAAAAGCCACTTTCCACGTTAGGAATTGTATTTCACACGAGTGTAGAGGTTCAAGAGGTGGTCCCATCAGTCTGGTTAGAACCACGTTCAGGTTCCAGACAGGTGAAGGTGGGTGTCTTGGAGGAATCACTTGTTTGAGTCCCTCCATGAAAGTTTAATAGCAGGTACTCTGAAGAGTGAAAGGTGCTGCCTGTTCTGAAGATAAGCTGCCACCGCAGCTAAATATATACATATGGAACTGTAGGCTAGATTGCATCTGTGTAAATGTAACAGGTAACATATGATGTTTTGAGTTGATGCATCTAGCGGATTTATGTCATTATTGTTACAATAGATGACAAATCGTTTCCACTTCGCCGCATAGCATGCTCTGGTTGTAGGTCTTCTTGCATCTTTGATAATATTCATACAGTCAGGAGGCAATTTCAGGTAACCAAACTATGACTTCAGGAGCCAGATCGCAAGGTTCAACTGTTGCGGATCTGGGTGTTGAATGTCTCCATGGCTCTGCGTTAAAAGACTGGGTGTTAATCGCAGCCTTTGATGAGGCACCATGGAAAGTTCTAGGAACGTGGTGTACCATGGTTGCCTTGCCCACGTTGGAGCAACTAGGATAAGTGTCATTGAGTGTTGTCGCAGTTTGCTTGCCACTAGTGGTATGAGCGGGGCTGGGGGAAAAGTGTACGCAAACCTGCCTGACCAGTTCATCCATATCGCATTGCCCTGAGACTGCGGATGTGGAAACCTGGCGGCGAAGCTTTGGCATTTTGCGTTTTCCCTTGTGGCGAACAGGTCTATCTCTGGGTGACCCCACTGCTGGAAGTACGGTTGTAGCACTGAGGGATGTATCTCCCACTCGTGCATCTGGTGGCTGTGTCTGCTGAGCAGATCCGCCTTCTGGTTGTTCCTGCCTGGGAGGTGTTCCGCCATGAGGAATATGTTTCTCTGAATGGCCCACTTCCACATGCTTTGCGCTAGATGTGACAACTGTGGAGAGTGCGTCCCTCCCTGCTTCTGTATGTAGTACATGGCAGTCATGTTGTCCGTCCGGATCAACACGACTTTGTTGCACAAATGTACCTTGAACGCCTTCATTGCCATACAGATTGCCATCAGTTCCAGCAGGTTGATGTGCATCTTATTTTGCTGTGTTGTCCATAGCCCCTGCACTGTGTAATGGAGGACATGCGCTCCCCATCCCAGGAGAGATGCGTCAGTCGTAAGCACTATTTGTGGTACAGGCTCTTGGAACGGTCGTCCCCTGCAAAGGTTTTGTGGGTTCCACCAATGCACAGTTGTATGCGCGACCCGTCACCAACACTTGGTCTTTTAATTGTCCTTGAGCCTGGTTCCACTGCCGTGCTAAGTACTCCTGAAGCGGACGCATGTATAGTCTCGCGTGAGGGACTATGAAGATGCAGGAGGCCATCATGCCTATCAACTGCATAAACACCCGTGCTGGGAGCGAGTGTTGAGGTCTGAATTTCCGAATCAGTAATTGAATACTGTTAATTCTTGCTGAGTTTGGCTGCGCCTTTGCTGCCAGAGTGTCTATTGTCGCTCCCAGGTACTGTTGTACGTGGGCGGGTTGAAGATGAGACTTTGGGTAGTTTAATGAGAATCCGAGGCTGTGTAGGAGGTGAATAGTGCGGGAAATGTGGCTGGCACATTGCTGGGCTGACTTTGCTTGGATAAGCCAGTCGTCCAGATATGGGTAGACGTGAATATGCTGTTTCCGTAGGTGCGCAGCTACAATCGCTAGGCACTTGGTCAACACCCTGGGGGCTGTTGTCACCCCGAAAGGCAGGACCTTGAACTGGTAGTGCTGATTCTTTATGGTAAACCTGAGATACTTCCTGTGTGCTGGATGTATCGATATGTGAAAATATGCATCTTTTAGGTCTAGTGTTGCGAGGAAATCTCCCTGACTGAGCAATGGTAGAACCTGCTGTAAAGTGAGCATGTGAAAATGTTCTGACAAGATGTATTGGTTTAGGGGCCTGAGATCCAGTATTGGCCTGAGAGACCCGTCCGTTTTGGGGATTAAGAAGTACAGCGAGTATACCCCTGTACCCTGTTGCTGGATAGGGACGAGTTCTATGGCCCCTTTTTGCAGCATGCAGATGACTTCTTGCTGCAATAAGTGTATGTGCTCTGCGGACATAGGACGGTGTCTTGGTGGTATGTTGAGTGGAGGTTAGCTCTAGACAATAGCCTTACTGAATAAGTTGTCTCACCCACCTGTCTGTGGTAATGCTTTCCCAGACTGGCAGGAACTGTTGTAATCGTCCCCCGACCGGTGTTAGATGGTCTGGGGGCAGTGACAAGGCGTCACTGTTTGGTATTGGCGGAGGATCTGGTGTTGTTATTCCCTCGTCCTCTGCCCTTGTTGCTGTTGCCACGGTATCCACCTCTATTGGTTTTATTATAGGTGGTCTGCGAGCTCCCTTTATTGTATGGAGTCTGCTGGGATGCCTCGTCTCGTGCAGCTCCTCTGTTACCGGAGCGACAAAAGGAGCCTCCTCTGAACTGTTGTTTCTGCAGGGCACCAATAGACTTGGCTCTCTCTGTCTTTTTTAATCTTCTCTAATATTGTGTCCACATCAGGACCAAATAAAAAAATCAGGGTTCACAGGCTGATTTAATAATGTGGTTTGAATCCCAGGTTTGAACCCAGAGATGCGCAACCAAGCATGTCTCCTGAGCATGACACCTGTGTTGATGGCCCTGGCTGCGGTGTCTGCTGCGTCTAGCGCACATTTAATGGATGCGTTGGATAGGAGTTTCCCCTCCTGTATCAGTATTTCTGCTCCCTCCTTGTAGGCATCAGGCAAATGCTGTAGTAGTTGCTCTAATGTGTCATAATGCGCCCCATCGTATCTGGCTAATAGGGCATGTGTATAAGAAATTCTCCAGATATTAGCTGCTTGAGCAGCTACCCTTTTCCCAGAAGCTTCTAATATCTTAGACTCCTTGTCTGGAGGAGGAGCATCACCAGTGGTCTGTGAGTTGGCACGCCTACGAGCATTTGATACCACTAAAGCGTCCAATGGCAGCTGTCCCTTAATATATGTAGGGTCCACAGGCGCCGGTCTGTACTTTCTTTCGATTCTGGGGTTAACAACCCTTGCTCTTGTGGTTTCTTTGAAAATGTCCCCTGCGTGTTTAAGGACACCTTTCAGCATTGGCAATGTCTTGACTGATTTCTCTGAAGTGGAGAAAGTGTCAAATAGGAAGTCCTCTTCAATTGGGTCAGCATGCATTTCTACATCATGATTTTGTGCTGCCCTTTCTATTAATGCGTTAAACGCAGCTGTATCTTCTGTTGGCGACGTTTTGACAGGATAAGAAGGAGTGTCAGGAATAGTCTGGAACTCCCCCGGGTCAACAGGGTCTGTCCAGGCTTGAGTCTGGTCATCCTGATCCGTGTCCGCAGGGTAATTATATTGTTCATCATAGTCATACCCCATATCCTCATTAGTGCGTGTGGGTGAGTAGGCAGAAGTGTCCTGGCCATGGTACCTTACAGTCTCAAAAAGGACAGGCGATGTGGAAGAATCCCTTTTCTTTTTGAGTGGAATTTTATATGATTCAAGAGGATTTTCTGCTTTGATTTTCCTTTGATAAATAGTAAGTCTGCCAGAGTCGGAGTCGATATGCAGCTTCGACTGCTCATCATAGGAGGGCTCTTGGTACACAATGTCCTCTTCTAGAGAATGACTCCTCTTCCCCATCGACATCTTCTTGGGTGTTTCGATCCCGGTTTTCGGATCGAGCGCCTTAGGGCGTGCAGTTGGGGGCAGTCCGAATTTTATCAGTGGCATAGTGTCTTTAGACAGACTGACCACCTTCGGGGCCGGCGTCTATATAGGTCCGACCGACTTTGCCTTTTCGCCAATATGTTTTTGGCTCTGTGTCGACTCAGGCGCTTGTTGCGTTGGAGGCGCGCTTTTCTGCCTCGATTCGACGTGGTCCTTCGAGCCGCTTTTGGATTTCGGCTCGAGGCCTTTGACGAGCTGGGGCCTGTCGACTCGTTGCTTTGCATCGAGAACCTTCCGAGACTCGACTCCCTTGATTGTGTCGCTGTCCGTCGACGTCGACCTTGTCGGCTCGACGAGCTTGACTTTAGTGATGGACTTCAGCATACCGATCTTCAGATTGACACCCTTCATTTGTGACCCCGCAGTGTCGTAGACCCTTCTTTTCTTCGTCGAATCCGATGGGTTCGAACTCTTCGATCCGAAGACTGTCTTCAGCAGTTTCAGTTTCGACTCGATGGCTTTCGGTTTCGCTTTAAGTAGTTCGACCGATGGCTCGTGTGATTTATTCTTAGCCGGGCCGAGACGCAGGGCTATAGAATGTTCGTCATGATCTTGGCTAAGGCCTTCTGGCGATGCCTCGACCTGAGCCCTTGGGAGTCTTGCAGTATCTTATCCGGGCCCCGTGCCCACTGTTGAGCCTGGTTGATCGCAGTCATCATCGACAGCTCCGATGGGTGATACGTCGTCCCTTACCGTTTCATTCTCGCGTTCTCTTAGTCGTCTTCATAATAGTTGGAGTCATGCTCCGAGCCGGGATCCGACTGCTGTTCCGGATCCTCAGTCTTGACGACCTCATCGTCTTCTTCATCAAAGATATTCACCGGGTCGGGCGCTGGCTTTGTCACTGTTTGCCTCGCTGCGCGTCGGAGCCTAAGCGTCTTCTTCGACCTGAATTGAGCACAGGCTAGACAGTTGGCCTCATTGTGCTCCGGTGATAAGCACTTGTTGCACACCGGGTGTACATCGATGTGCGGATACTTAGAGTTACAAAGGGGGCATCGTTTGAACGGGCTCCGTTCCATCGACGATCGGGCCTCTGGTGTCGAAAAGGCCATGCGGCTCTCTTTGACGTCCTGCTCGAGAAGAACTGGAACAAAGAACTCGGCACGGATCGAAATAACAATACCGACGACCCCGAAGGCCTTTCGGCCTTTAGAAAAGTTTCCGAACTTGAGTAAAGAAAAGTACATCTGAACCCAATGGCGGAAAAAAACAATCTGAGGATGGAGAGGATGCCCATGCGCACTGTAGTCTGGGGTAGGAGCCACCTATCTCGTGATACTTCGAAGACTCGTCCAGGACAACATTGTGCAACCATCCGGACCCAACACTAGGCGGCGATCTATGCACAGATATAAATTCAGCAGCCCACATGCCTCGAACACATACATTTCCATAATGTCTTTATTCGTTTTGATTCCCTATTTGTGGATGTAGAAGGGAAAGAATTGGGATTAACCATAATCCCCTAGGCCTGCACTACAAGGTGCAGAGTTAAAAAGTCTGGGTCACTCTGGGCAGGGCAATGGCATTCGGCAACCTGCTGAATCACTTGAGGGCCAGAGTAAGGCTTTGCTCACCTTCCAATAAGGTATCTGCGAAGGCTAACTCAGATGCCCTTCTCATACCCATTGCAAAGGAAGGAACTCAATTCTGTTGCAGGACCAAGAGGGGACACCAAACTACTGTCTGGTGAGGTGCCAATGCCACTGGCATCCTGTCTTCAGTGTAGGGCTGGGTAAACCTATTATCAGAATCAATGGCAAATAAATTATGGAGTATGAGCTGAAGTGATGACAGTGAGGAAGAGCTTATTTAGAGTTAGACAATGAAAGGAACAGCTGTGCAACGGCTTGAAAGAAAACATAAGAAAAGCCGTAGGTACAAGGGGGTCAGATCGCACTAAAGACTGATTTGATTATGGTAACCCAACTGAGGGCCCTGCGGATCCTTGGGGCACAAAAGCTTGCCATAGGGAGCCGGTAGAGTAATAAATATCGGCAACATGTCCTCCTTAAATTCATTGATCTGCTGCGGAGTCGCTGATCGCCCTGGAAAATCAGGGTGCAGACTGAGGCATCTACTCTGCAGCCAGTGATCAGGAGGGAGACAGACTAGTTCTCAGGCATTCTCTTTAGAGAGTGGCTGGATAGCATTGAGTCCAGCTTTGTACCCTTGTGTTTACTTTTAAATGCTTTGTATCCTTGTGTTTACTTTTGGACTTCGAATTACCAGAGGAGACTTTGACTGCAATGATGACTTCTCACGGGAGCGACTTCGCCTTGGGAGGGGGAGCAGGATTTATGTCAGGCCAGCGACTTATTGTGTTCAGCAAAATCAAGCTTCTCTTCTCAGTCCAAGATCACCTACAGGTGCATGAGGGCACATTTGCCTAAGAATTTTCAGTGAGCCCAAACACCAGAAAAACACCTTTTTCAGGTTCGTGAACAACATCTGTTTTCATGGTTTTTACACCTGTAGCATGACGAGGTGTAGGAAGCTAGCTCTGTATATAGTATACCAATAGGTGGTTATACTGTGCAAAGAATCCGGACATTCCCCCAGAAGTGTACAGGGCTCAATGTAAACCCAAAGTGCTCTATTAGTGGTAGTGTGGACAATAAGCCTTAGGCCTAACCACAGAGACATGTATTGCATGCATATTGATCGATAACTAACAACTCAAAAAGGAGATCCAAACTTATTTTGCAAAAATGAGCACGAGTTTTATTTTAAGACCAAGATCTTTGCAAAAAAGTAAGCACATTTTTCAGGAAAAATACTTTAGTCTTTCAAAAGTCGACACCGTGCAATTTCCAAACAGTTTCAGGTTAACCTATGGATGAAAACAATGTGGTTCCACGGGTAAGTATACAACTTCCAGTTCAAGTATTCGTGGTTTAAGGTCAGCAGAGGGCAGGTTCCGGTAAGAACAAAGTCTACAACACCAGCGGCACAGGGGCAGCTGGGTGCAAAGTGCAAATACAACATTGGGCATTAAATGCTTTTCAATGGAGAAACTCGGTTGGACAAACAGGCTGCAGGCATCGAACCGGAGGCTGCACAAGAAAACCAGCGACGTAGAGGTAAGCTGCAATGTTGTAGGTCGTAGGGACACCGTTGGTCGAGCTAGCCAAGGCCCAGGGGCTTCAGGTGCAGGGGTATGCTCGGACATCTGGTTTTCTTGCCAGAGGCAGTCAGTGGGAGCCTCTGGATTCACACTGCAGGCGTCGCTTCAGAGTCCAGGAGGGTCAGCCAACATTGGACTTAGGGTCAGGATCACTGGGGAACCTTTACAGGATCGGGTGCCCACCTGGACACAGGCCAGAGGCGCCGGTTGCAGACTGGTCAGGATTTGCAGTTCCGGAGGCACTAGAGTCCTAGGGGCTGCTTTCTTGTGGACCTGTCCTCTGGAGTTCTGTTATTTCTCAAAGGCAGGCAGTCCTCACAGGGGTTGTGGAGATCAAGGGCTGCAGGACAAGAGTAGTTTCTTCGCAGCTTCTTCAAGGGCTGCACACAGGCCGGTAGAGCTGGAGCCAAGCCAGTGGGCATTGACAGTCTTCTCTGCACAGTCTTCTTCATCCTTCTCAGGTCAGTGGGAACTGGTTTCAGGGACTGTGGGAGCCACCTAATTACTAAATTTAGGGGCATTTTAAGGGAGTGACAGGTGCACATTACCTGGGTTGTTTTCTACACCCTCAATTATACCACCCTCCTGTGGAAGTGGGCATAGTCCTAGCCCTGATAGGAGTTTTCATGATGGCGGGGACTGAAATATGGGCTTCACCTCACCTCCTACACTTAAGGGTTGGAGCTGGCAGAGGTGGGCACACCTCTTATTCTTCCTAGCTTTTCCCGCCGGGTTTTCCACCCAAAGTGGGGGTCTAAACCCAGGGCTGCCATCTGTTGCTAGCAGCAGAGGCTGGGGTTCGCATTACCAAGGCAGCAGGGCCTTGAAGCTTCTCTCTAGAGCCCTCTGCCCATCCTGGAGGAGGTGCGACTCCTCCGCCCAGGATGTACTTTGGTTCTTGAACCAGAGAGCGGGGTCTCTTGACCCTGGGGTTCAGAAACATGCCTGGTGGTGGCAGGCTGCCTAATGTCAGTCTGTGACCACACCAGCATTGGTAGGTTTTCAGGGGGTACCTCTGAAGTGCCCTCTGAGTACATATTTCAGTAAATCCCTCACTGGAATCAGTGTGGGTTTATTGAGAGGAGCAGATTGGTACAAAACACTCCTGTGTTCAAAGAAGCCATCATTGTGCTGTTGAACGCGAGTTGTCAAGTTTCCAAACCATGTACTCTCTACAGCTTCCCTGGCACAATATCTAAGAAAAGAATATAATTAAATATTGTAGGGGCATATCTGTTCATGCAGATATGCGCACACCTGGGATATAGTGCACCCTACTTTAGGGCTTATAAGGCCTGCTAGAGGGGTGACTTACCTATACCAGTAGGAATGCTAGTTGGCATGGCACAAAGGCAGTGTGCCATGTAAACCTTGTCTTTTTGTCTACACCAGAAAATGCATAATGCAGTGGCAGTCTGCATTACCTAGTTATTGGGTCCCCAGTGGACCCGCTTCAGCCCCCAATGCCCTAGGTACCCAGGTACCATTTACTAGGGACTTACAGGAGGACCTAAAGGACCAATTGGGGAACAGTTTTAGGGTGAAGACTGGTACTGGAAACCTGAACAGCAGGGGCACAGTACTCCACAGTCAAAGTTGCATCAAAAGCCAGCCTTAAAGTGGGGTGTACTGCAACAGAACCCTAGTTTCTCACATGAGGGGACATTGTTCTCTAGCACACTGGTATTACTTCGATTTTCAGGAGTCATCGGAAGGCTGATGCACTTGAGAGAGGAGCTACGGATCCACATCACAATTCAGAAAGAAAGGAACTTATGTTAGCATGCAGGAGTGGATCTCAAATAGGGTGTGCAGGAGCAATGCTGTGAATGCTGGAGATTATTCCATGGTGAGGAATCTGTGGTTAGACATATCTATCAGAAGATATGACTTAAGTTGCTCTTCTTGGCGAGGCTCAACATAATGGATAATGATAACAATGGTTCTTTGATGACACAAGAAGTCTGAAATTGGGCAGAGACACGAAGAGGTAGACACCTGCTGCATAGGAAACAGCAAGGCATCAGGTCAAGAGAAAACAGCACCACAACCAAGGTCATGAGTAGTACATAAACAAAGAAAAGCTGCAAAAACATTTTTAGCACCAACAGCATGACAAGAGAACACCTGCATCTGGGGAGCACTGAATCAGAAACAGCCTGCACCAATGGAGATACTGTTCCAGATAAAACAAATACAGAAATTAAGAGCTTTCCTGGATAATCCTCATGACCATATGCAAAATATAAGAGACATTAGTTAGTGATAGATTCCTTACCTTAGAATATCCCCAGGCGTCAGACTGGTTCTGGAAGGTTTTGCAAGCAGTAACCCTGCGAGTCAGTGGGGGCGTCGCGCGGCTCCGCGTCCGTCGCTGGCGTTGTGTGCGCCGAGATGACGTCACGGAGACTACTTAGGGGCCACCCATGTGCGCTGACGTCAGTTCTGTGCATGACTTTCCGCACCAGGAACAAAGAGCCATGCAAGAAACCGACTACTGGTGCCATGAAACTAGGGCCCTGAAAGGGATGTCCTTAACAAACCCTAGTAATCAGTTCGCAAAACAGGGAGGATAGGTGGGGCGGTAAGGAATCTACCACTAACTAATGTCTCTTACAGATAGATCGTTACATAATTAGTAACTTGTGCATCTGAAAGAGACACGTTAGTGATAGATTCCTTACCGTAGAATAGATACCCCAGCAATACAAACCCCGGTGGAGGGTCTACAAATAAGATTACACCAGAAAGTCATGGAGAACAGAACGGCCAAAGAAGCCGTCTCTCCGGGCTTGACTGTCCAGGCAGTAATGCTTGGTAAGCCTGTGCAGCGAGGCTCATGTAGCTGCCTGACAAATGTCCTGCAAGTGAATGCCAGGTGCAAAGGCAGTAATGGCTGCTGTTGCCTTGGTGGAATGGGCACGTAGCCCCACAGGAGGCTCCTTCTTAGCCAACGAGTAACAGGCCTTGATGCAGAGAACGACCCACCGAGAGATGGTCAGTTTCTGCATGGCCCAACCTTTTTTGGCGCCCACTTAGCCAACAAAGAGCTGGTCATCCACCCGGAACTGTTGTGTGCATTTCAGATAGAACGAGAGTGCACGTTTTGGGTCCAGACGGTGGATCCTCTCTTCCTCTTTCTAAGGATGCGGAGGGGGAAAGAAGGTGGGCAAAGTAATGGTCTGCCCAATGTGGAAGGGCGTGACAACCTTCGGCAAGAAAGAAGGAGGGGTCCACAGAACCACCTTGTCCGGATGAACAGAAAGGAAAGGAGGTTTAAAAGAAAGATCCTGGAGCTCACTCACTCTTCTGGAGAAGTGATAGCTACCAGGAAAGCCGTCTTGAGAGTGAGAAGACGCAAAGGGCAGTTACGAAGGGGCTCGAAGGGAGGGCACATCAGATATGTCACGACAAGATTTAAGTCCCATTTAGGCATGATGAACAGCACGGGAAGAAACGTGTGCGTAATGCCCTTCAGGAAACAGTTAACAACCGAAGACTTAAAAAGAGAAGGCTGATCTGGAAGCCGTAGAAAGGCGGAGATGGCCGAAAGATAACCTTGGATAGTGCCCAGAGCAGAGCCCTGCTGGGCCAAGGAAAGGAGGACTTCAGAAAGAGGGGCAGAAAGTGGATCCACAGACTTTGCTGTGCACCATGCCACAAACTTGTTACACCTGCAAAAACAACAGTTGATGGAAAGAATGCAGAACAATGTCGTACATTCACCCCAGTACATAGATCTGGGCCTAAATCCATTCGTTTTTTGCTCACCATGCCATTCCAGTTTGGACCCAGCCATATGCAAATCAGTATTGACCCTGTGCCTCATGGGAACAGTCCAGCCCGAACTCCCAAGCCAGGTCCTCCCTGGACTGGAAACCAGCATCCAAGGACCGGTTTTAGGGTTTCACCCCTCTTCAGCCAGGATAGCTTGATTTCAGTGGCATGGAGAGCACGGGACTCACGTCTGAGCATACCTGTCCCACTCAGGGTGACAAATGCAAAAACAACTGTTGATGGAGAGAATGAAGAACAATGTCATATATTCACCCCAGTACCGAGTTCTGGGTCTAAATCCATCATTGTTACACCTGCAGGCGTACACCATTTTTGTGGAGGGAATGCCTAGCTGCCAGAATGACATCAAAGACCTCAGGAGGAAGATCGAAAGCTGTCAACTGTCGCCACTCAATCTCCACGCATGGAGGTGGAGGCTGGGCAGGTTTGGGTGGAAGACCGTACCCTGTTGCTGCGACAGAAGATCCTCCAGAAGAGGCAGTCGGATCGGCGGATCGATCGCCATGTTGACTAGCTCGGGATACCAGTACCTTCATGCCCAATTCGGGTCCACCAGAATGACTTGGGCCCGGTCGCGCCAAATCTTCTTCAGCACTCTGGGCAGAAGTTGTATAGGCGGAAAGGCATACAACAGACCGCAACTCCACTGACGACGAAAAGTGTCGCTGAGCGAGTGCCGCCTTGGAAATTCCAACGCGCAGAATTTATGACATTGCACATTCTCTTCGGTGGCTAATAGATCTAACCAAGGCTCTCCCCACTGCAGAAAGAGACCTTGCGCCACGTCCGAGTTCAGACGGCATTCGTGATCCATCATACACCGGCGGCTGAGTTCGTCCGCCCTGGCGTTCAGAGTACCTACCAGGTGTTGAACCACCAAGGTAATGCCTTGATGTTCCAGCCATGTCCAGAGGCGCAGAGCCACTGCACCACACTTCCCGGGACAGTGGGAAGAAATGCTTTCAGTGCAATCAGGATCACCCGAAGTTCCAAAAGGATGATATGGAGCCGGGACTCCACCGGAGACCAGATGCCTCTGATCTCGGCCTCTCCCAAGTGGCCTCCCCATCCCAGGAGGGAACCATCCGTCACCACTCTGTGCTCCACTTGGGGAAGGGAGAGGGTTCTGCCATTGACCCAATCGCGATTCGTGAGCCAGCACTGCAAGTGTCGTGCAGTGCCCTCCGAGATCTGGACGTGATCGGACAGGTTGCCCTGAAGCTGTGCCCATTGGAACTTCAGGTCCCACAGCAGAGCCCGCATATGCCACCTGGCATGTTGCACTAGCAGGATGCAGGAGGCCATCAGGCCCAGGAGCCGGAGGGTCATCCTGACTGTAATCCATGATAGAGGCTGAAAGAACGGAATCATAGCCTTAATATTCCGGACTCGCTGCTCGGGGGGATATACCCGAAACTGCGTCAAAACCAGAACCGCTCCGATGAAGGGGAGCTTCTGAGAGGGACTCGGGTGTGACTTTGGCACATTGATGGAGAACCGCAGCAAGTGCAGGAGATCAGCCGTAGTCTGAAGGTGGGTGACTACTAACTGGGGCGAGCCTGCCTTTAACAACCAGTCGTCGAGGTAGGGTAAGACTGACACCCCTGACCTGCGACCACCGCCATCACTTTCATGAACACCCGAGGGGCACTGGTAAGGCCGAAGGGGAGCAGAGCAAACTGAAAATGCTCCTGGCCTACCGTGAACCACAGGTAATGCCGGTAGGACGGGGATGTGAAATTATGCGTCCTGCAGGTCCGACAGTACCATCCAGTCTACAGGGTCGAGGGCAGCCAAGACCTGAGCCAGAGTCAACATCTTGAACTTCTCCTTCCGGAGGAAGCGATTCAAGTCCTTGAGGTCCAAGATGGGGCGCAAGCCCCCTTTGTCCTTCTTGGGAACCAGAAAGTAGTGGGAGTAACAACCACACCCTACTTCTGGCCAGGGACATGCTCAATAGCCCCCTTGGCCAAGAGGGCCATAACTTCCTGTTGGAGAAGCTCAAAGTGATCCCCCGACGTGCGGTAGAACCGAGGTGGCTTGGCCAGGGGTTAGACATGAAGGGGAGGGAGTAACTCCTGACTAGTTGCAGCACACACTCGTCAGAAGTGACAGAACGCCAATGGAGAAAGTGATGAGGAATCCTGCCACCCACTGGCGTGGGGTGCGACCCGAAGCTCAGACTAGGAAGGCTTCGAAGTGGACGTCGCGGGGGAAGAGGTGGACTGACCCTCACGCCGGCCCCAGGAACCACCCCGGCATTTGGTTCTGTGCAGGTTTCTGGCTAAACGAACGGGCAGGGACGCCTCTGCCATGGCCACGAAAGGAATAAAAAGTAGATGTGGCCGGGTGCTTGGTGGAAAGGCCTAAGGACTTGGTTGTGGCCCGAGAGTCCTTAAAACGCTCTAGAGCAGTGTCGGCTTGATCGCCAAACATGCAGGTGCCGTTAAAGGGCATGTCCATGAACGAGCTCTGGACGTCCAGGGAGAATCCAGTGGACCGCAACCAGGCCTGGCGACAAAGCGCCACGGTCGTGGAAATCGCCCTACTGAGGGAGACCGCAGTGTCCAAGCCACAACGAATGGCAAACCTAGCCGCGTACTAACCCTCAGTCACAGCCTGAGACAGCACAGTCTAGACCTCCTCCAGACACTGAGGCAACACCTCAGCAACGGTATCCCACACTGCGTGAGAATAGCAGCTCAAAAGGCACGCAGGGTTCACCGACCACAGCCACAAACTGGCCGAAGAGAACAATCGCTTACCAAACTGTTCCAACCTCAGAGTCCTTATCTGTTGGAGCTATGGAAAAAGCGCTCTGGGATGTCGAGGCTTGAAAGACTAAACTCTGCGGAGTGGGGTGAGTAGTCAGAAAGGCAGGGTCACCCGGCGCCGGACGATGACGTCTGGCGACTTTTTTTATCCACAGGAGCCCCTGTGGCTGCCCATGACCAAATGCCCAACAAGAATTCAGTGAGGGCATCATTAAAGGGCAGCAATGGCTCCGACTAAGTGGACGCCAGCTGGAGCACCTCAGTGAGGAGTTTAGTCTTAAGGGTCACCGTGGGGAGATCGAGGTGAAGGACCTCAGCTGTCTGACGGAGCACCACCGTATACGAGGCGCCTTCCTCCATAGTGGGTGGGGGAGAGGCAAACCCCGGATTAGAGGAGACGTCAAGACCGCCAGCCTCCTCCAAATCCTCCACCCAGTCCTGCTCAGAATCACACTGACGAGCAAGAGGGTCCTCCGACCCCTCCCAATTGTCCGCCGGTGCAGTCGGCACAGGCCGCTGCGGCGGGCAGGGATCGGGGAGGGAAGAAACGGTGCCGACCGCGGCCGCCCCAGTGCAGTGTCCCAATTCGGATCCAAGACGGGGACAAAACCCTCCGGGAACCGGGGCAGAGGCGGAACCAGCGGTATCCAGTGCGGCGCCACTGAGGGAGGTGACGGGGCCAGAGCCGGTAGCATGGGACCTCTTGGCGCCGTGATCGGAGCCAGCGGCGCAGGATCCTGCGGCCCCTGGGCCAGAGCCGCAGGCGGCGCTGGGGCTGCATCCGACGGAGGAGTCGACGGATCAGCAGGATCCTGACACGGGTCTGCGGGGTCTGAAGGCACACCGGCGGGAGCCCGAGGCCTAAACAGGCGGTTCACTGCAGCAAGGAAGTCTTGCATTTGTGCGGGAGTCGCCGACAGACCCGGGTAAGGCGGGTAGGCCGCCGGACTCCCTGTCCCCCTCGTCCACATCAAAGGACTGACTGGGGATGTTGGAGAGCAAAAACGCTTCTTCAAGTTCTTTTTATGTCATCTCTCACCCGAATCTGAGGGTGAAGACTTGGATCCCGAGGAGCGATTATGACAGCTCAGCGAGCTGTCACAGCACGACCCCTGGACCTCGAACGCCGCGGGGACAAGTGCCAAACTTCAAGCAACTTCGGGCGCCGCTCCCTCAGGGCTTCAGGCCATAGCCCTACTGTACAGACAGGACCGGGAGTCATGGTCGCGCTCCAGGCAGTAGAGACAGCCATTGTGAGGGTCCGCCACCGACATATGTCGACGGCAGGTCCCGCAAGACTTAAAACCAGGCATCCCTTCTCGCACCAGAGAAACTAACATGAGACAAAAGTCTCAAATAGATGGTCAAAAAATGAATGAGGTACGTGCTCTAACTGGATCTGTGCTTACTGGTGCGGAAAAAGAAAGAACTGACGTCAGCGCACATGGGTGGCGCCTAAGTAGTCTCTGTGACGTCATCTCGGCGCATACGACGCCAGCAACTGACGCGGAGCCGCGCGACGCCACCCACTAACGCGCAGGGGTACTGCTAGCAAAACCTTCCGGATCCAGTCTCACGCATGGGGATATTATAAGGTAAGGAATGTATCACAAATGTGTCTCTTTCAGATAGTAAATAGCATTGAAGAACAACAACGTTGTTAGGTGCTTATCAGCTCTCTACATCTGGGTGAAGCATAATCATATTCACAAACATCCCTACAGAGACAATTAAAGTCGCTGGGAGCACCAGGCGGTGAAGAACCAGTTACTTACCTTCGGTAACGATGTATCTGGAAGAAACATATGTAAGTTGTAGATTCCTTACCATAGAATTTCCCCCCAGGCGTCAGTCTGGATCCGGAAATATTTCTTCAGCAGTACCCCTGCGCATCGGTAGGTGGCGTCGGTCGACTCTGCATCCGTCGTCAGCGTCATGGTCGCCGGGATGACGTTGAGGTGTATACTTAGACTCTGCCCCTGCGCACTGACGTCAGTTCTGACAAATCTTTCCATGGCAGAAGCACAGAGCCATGAAAGACACTGACTACTGGTGCGCCACAACTAGGGCCCTGTAAGTCCCTATCCTTATAAATCAGTTCGCAGAACAGGGAGGATGGGTGGGGAGATGAGGAATCTACAACTGACATATGTCTCATTCAGATACATCGTTACTGAAGGTAAGTAACTTGTTCATCTGAAACAGACTGTTGAACTGTTGAACAAGTTACTTACCTTCGGTAACGATATATCTGTAATAAACAGTAGATAGTATTAGATTCCTTACCTTAGAATATCCCCAGGAGTCAGACTGGATACGGAAATATTTGCCTAGCAATACCCCTGCGAGTCGTTAGGCGTCGTCTCTGGCTCCGTGTCCGTCGTCGGCGTCGTCTGCGCCGGAATGAAGTCGTCGGAGTACTTAGACGCCGCCCATGCACGCTGACGTCAGTTCTTAGACACAGCTTTTCCGCGCCAGATACGCCGAGCCATGCTAGAACCAACACTGGGGCCATGAAACTAGGGCCCTGAAAGGGGATGACCTTAACCCTAGGTATCAGTTCGCAGAACAGGGAGGATGGGTGTGTGAGAAGTTGGCCTGATATATAGTGCTCACTATTCTAGTGATCACTGTGTATCATTCCAAACAACCCTTATTGATGATTGGTTGTAAGTCAACCTTATAGACCAGCTATCCTAGTAGCATGGACAAGAGCAGTCTTTAGGCTAAACTCTAGAGGGCGTGTTAAGCCAGCTGTTATACCATCACATATACCCCTTGAACACCAAGTGAAAGGACACCACACAAGTTGTTATGAAAATAAAAGGATATTTATTTATAACAAGTCTACCCTGATCTCTTTATGAGTCAGGGAGCTAAGCACACAACAAAACTCTTACGAAAATACTTTAAGTTGCACAATTTACACAAATGCCCGAGGGGCACGAAAAACCATATACTCTAAAAGGGGAATGCGAAATACTAGCAGGTAAGTAACAAGATCCAGAGGCTTCAGGATCGCTAGGACTACCCTACTGAGCCCTAAGGTTAGGAGCAGGAGGCCTAGGGAGATCGGGTGCAGAGTGTGCACTCTCACGCGGGATGCGGGACAAAGTCTATGGATACTAGTATTCGTAAAGTTACAGTTATCGGACGAATCCGACTAGATAGGCTGAAAACGAAAAAGGATCTGGACACTTAGATAGTGAACCTACGTTGGAGCACCAAAATGCTCAGGTTACCTAGCCCAGGGGCTGCGGCTGCATAGGGTTCAAAAGACGTCGGGAATCCTCGTTACAGTCTATGGAGCCTGAAAGAAGAAGTTGCTGGCAGGCGACCAGTGAAGAAGTTCGATGTGATCCCAGCCTGGATCGGTGATGGAGACGACCTGAAAGCAGAGGGGACTCAGTTCTTAATCACTAGCCAGTGATTAGGTGGGCACCAGGATGGCACCGGATGAAGTCACCTCAACCAGGTGAGTGGGCGACGCTGGACTCTGCTGTCCCTCGGACCAGGAGGCGTTGTCGGCGACCAGGCTGGAGGTGCGAGCTGTCCCACGAAGGTGTCTGCTGTCGGCGATGCTGGACCCAGGATTGGGGCAACAAACCTTGGCAAAGTCAAGCCCACATGGTGGAGACAAGATGGAGTCTGGAGTGGACCAGGAGGGTATGGGGTGCTCCTCTCTTGGAAGGGAGCAAGGGCCAGTCTGGAGCAACCAGACCAGCGATGTAATCGTCGTGGTTCGTCGTCAGGAGGGCCACTAGCCAGCAGGCAAGTGACCGGACAACGCGGTGAGCAGCAAAGAGCAGAAGGGCCCCACGCAGATCTCGTGGATGCTGGGGGGCTGGACTTCGGTGCTGGAGCTGCTCAGGGTTAGGGCTTCTCAAACCCCAAAGCACTCACTCGAGGATCCCTCGGCGGTCGTGCTGGATAAGCGTCGTGCAGGTTTTGAAGATGGCCGGTCCCTCAGGTCTCGTCACACCCACGAATCTCAGCTGGGCGGCTGATGCAGGTAGATGCCAGGGAATCCGGGTCTCGTCGAGCTGGTCAGTCTTGATCCGGAGGATGGACGTGCAGCAAACCGCATGCGCTTAGATGGTGCCTGCTGGTGCAGGGTGGCTACTCCTTAGCCACAAGGGAGAGTCTTCAGAAATAGTCAAGAGTCCTTTCGTGGAAAGTAGTCAAGATTCAGAATTATCTAATTTGGGAAGGGGCCCCGCTCCTACCGTTATACTAAAGAAAGGGGCTGGCACGCGACTAGGTCCTGCCCCCATGGGTGGGACCAGGAGGGGGGTGGTTACACCCCTCTCCCTTGTCCGGACTTTCCCCAGCTCAGGGGCTGGTGTGCCCCTGGAACTGATTCAAGCCGGCATATGCACAGTGAGCACCGGGGTGCCACTTGCAGTCACCTTCCTCTCAGCCCTGCCTACCTAGGATACACAAAACCCTGTCTGGGATGGTGCTAGCACCGCCCCTGACAGGAAACCCTTTGTCCAAGCACTCCTCGCTGGAAGGACTCCCAGCAGCAGGAGGTCAGACTTGTGTCTGTGGTGGCAGCATCCATTTTGTGGAGCTGAGGCTGTTTTAAACTTTAACCCGGGTTCTCAGTTACATCCATGTCGTGTCCCTCTAGAAGGGTGGAATGCTAACCCCGTCGCCAGAATTGGCGAGGGGTTAGTATTCCAATTCGTATGACACCTTACTCGACATGTTTTGATAAAGCGATACCAAAGTTGGCAAATAACCGCGAGGATTATAATGCACTTAAGAGTATATGGTACGCGTTATCATGGAACAGCTATTAGGACTTGGTTCCGCAAGCTGCAAACGGGCTCAGCTCATGCCAGAGCACCATCTCACATAATTCCAAGCACTCTGCCTTCAGGATTGATAAGGCCTGCCATAGGAGTGACTGATGGGAATACAAGTGTCCATTTTAGGGTTAGATATAGGAATATTATATCTAAAGCAAAGGGTGATTACACCACCTTGCCCCAGCTGTCGTGCAGCCAGTTGCGTCAGATTTAGATGGCCAGCCAGGGGTGGCATAATACATGCTGCAGCCCCTGGTAGGCCCTGGGTACACCTAGGCCCTGGATACCTGTACAGGGACTGATAAGGTGGCCCAGTACCAATTGGTAAATGCACCTAAGGTACATGTGTGTTAATTTAGAGAGAGGACAGCTAGGCTGTGGGTCTGATTAGCAGGCACACAGCCAGGGAAAGTCGTAAACCAGTGAAGCAAAAAGAAAAAATCTGGGGTGATCATAGGATTGCAGACCCTACTCTCCTACAGGGTGGGGCGGTAAGGAATCTAATACTAACTACTGTTTCTTACAGATATATCTTTACCGAAGGTAAGTAACTTGTTCATCTGAAAGAAACAGGTTAGTATTAGATTCCTTACCTTAGAATAGATACCCCAGCAATACCAACCCCGGTGGTGCGTCTGCGAACCAATACTTACACCAGAAAGTCCTGGAGGACGGAACGGCCAAAGAAGCCATCCTTCCGGACTTGACTGTCCAGGCAGTAGTGCCTCCCAAAGGTGTGCAGCGAGGCCCACGTAGCCGCCTGGCAAATGTCCTGCAGGGGGACTCCCCGACCCAGGGCAGTAGTAGCCGCCGTGGCCCGAGTGGACTGGGCCCTCAGTCCAACAGGAGGCTCCTTTCTAGCCACAGAGTAGCAAGCCTTGATGCATAAGACGACCCACCGAGAGATGGTCCGCTTATGCACCGCCCGTCCCTTCTTCGCACCCACGTAACCAACAAAGAGTTGGTCATCCACCCGGAACTGGCGTGTGCGATCCATATAGAATGAAAGCGCACGTTTTGGGTCCAGACCATGGACTCGCTCTTCATCCTTTGAGGGATGCAGAGGCGGAAAGAAGGAAGGCAAGGTGATGGACTGCCCGATGTGGAAAGCAGAGACTACCTTAGGCAGGAAAGATGGTCTTGTACGCAACACCACCTTTTCCGGATGCACAGACAGGAAAGGAGGTTTGCAAGATAGAGCCTGGAGCTCACTCACTCTCCTTTCAGAGGTGATGGCAACCAGGAAAGCTGTCTTCAAGGTGAGAAGACGGAGTGGACCAGAATGAAGTGGTTCAAAGGGAGCGCACATCAGGAAAGTAAGAACCAGGTTCAAGTCCCACTGAGGCATCACAAAGGGAACTGGTGGAAACATGTGTGTGATGCCCTTCAGAAAACGAGTGACAATAGGGGACTTGAACAAGGAAGGTTTATCAGGCAGCCTTAGAAAGGCCGAAAGGGCAGAAAGGTAGCCCTTGAGAATGCCCAGAGCAGAGCCCTGCTGGGCAAGAGAAAGAAGGAAGAGAAGAACTTCAGAAAGAGGGGCAGAAAGAGGATCTACAGCCTTTGCTGTGCACCATGCCACAAATCTGTTCCACCGGCAGGCGTATACAGACTTTGTGGAGGGGCGCCTGGCTGCCAGAATGATATTACAGACTTCATGAGGCAAGTCAAATGGCCTCAACTGTCGCCGCTCAATCTCCATGCATGGAGGTGGAGACTGGACAGGTTCGGGTGGAGGACCGTACCCTGCTGCTGCGACAGAAGGTCCTCCTGAAGAGGCAGACGGATCGGGGGACTGACTGACATATTGAGTAGCTCGGGATACCAGTACCTTCGAGCCCAGTCCGGAGCCACAAGGATGACTTGGGCCTGGTCGCGCTTGATTTTCTTCAGCACTCTGGGCAGAAGTGCTATAAGCGGAAAGGCGTATAACAGACCGCAACTCCACTTGCGACAAAATGCGTCGCCGAGCGAGTGCCGCCTTGGAAGTTCCAACGCGCAGAACTGATGACATTGCGCGTTCTCTTCGGTGGCGAATAGATCTAACCAAGGCTCTCCCCATTGCAGAAAGATGCCTTGCACCACGACCGAGTTCATACGCCAATTGTGATCCATCGAGCACCGTCGGCTGAGTTCGTCCGCTCTGGCATCCAGAGAACCTGCCAGGTGGTGAACCACTAGGGTCACGCCCTGATGTTCCAGCCACTGCCAGAGGCGCAGAGCCTCCTGACAGAGGGTCCAGGACCCCACACTGCCTTGTTTGTTGGAGTACCACATGGCGGTGGTGTTGTCCGTGAACACCTGCACTGCACTCCCTCGGACAGAGGGGAGGAATGCCATCAGTGTCAGACGAATTGCCCGCAGCTCCAGAAGGTTGATATGGAGCTGGGACTCCGCCGGAGACCAGAGGCCTCTGATCTCTGCCTCTCCCAAGTGGCCCCCCCCAGCCCTGGAGGGACGCGTCCATCACAACAACATGCTCTGGTTGGGGAAGGGAGAGGGATCTGCCGTTGACCCAATCGCGGTCCGTGAGCCACCACTGCAGTTGACTCGCAGAGCCCTGCGAGATCAGGACAAGGTCGGACAGGTTGCCCTGATGCTGGGCCCACTGAAACTTCAGGTCCCACTGCAGAGCCCGCATCCGCCACCGGGCGTGATGCACCAGAAGGATGCAGGAAGCCATCAGCCCCAGAAGCCGCAGCGTCAACCTGACCGAAACCCGGGATAAAGGCTGAAAGATCGGGATCAGAGCCTGAATATCCCGGACTCGCTGCTCGGGAAGATAGACCCGAAACTGCGCAGAGTCGACAACCGCTCCGATGAAGAGGAGCTTTTGGGAGGGACACAGGTGTGATTTTGGCACGTTGATGGAAAACCCCAGCAGGTGCAGGAGATCCGCCATCATCTGGAGGTGGTTGACAACTGCCTATGGCGAGCCCGCCTTTAACAACCAGTCGTCGAGGTAGGGGAAGACTGAAACCCCCAACCTGCTCAGATGAGCTGCGACCACGGCCATCACTTTTGTGAACACCCGTGGGGCGCTGGTAAGGCCAAAGGGGAGCACGGTGAACTGAAAGTGCTCGTGGCCTACCGCGAACCGCAGGTAACGCCGGTGGGCAGGTAGGACGGGGATGTGAAAGTAAGCATCCTGCAAGTCAAACGCCACCATCCAGTCTTGCGGGTCTAGGGCAGCCAAGATCTGAGCCAAAGTCAACATCTTGAACTTCTCCTTCCGGCGGAAGCCGTTGACGTTCCGTAGGCCCCCTTTGCCCTTCTTGGGAACCAGAAAGTAGTGGTAGTAACTACCACACCCTACTTCTGGCCCAGGAACGCGCTCGATGGCCCCCTTGGCCAAGAGGGCCGTAACTTCCTCCTGTAGAAGTCGCAAGTGGTCCCCCGACACGCGGTGGTACTGCGGTGGCATTGCTGTAGGGGTCGTCTCGAAGGGGAGGGAGTAGCCCCTCCGGACGATTTGCAGCACCCACCTGTCCGATGTGACGGTGCGCCAGTGGGAGAGGTGATGGCGAACCCTGCCCCCCACGGGCGTTACATGGGCCTGAAAACTTGGACTAGGAAGGTTTTGAGGCAGATGCTGCGGGAGCGGGTGCGGACTGGCCTCGCCGTTGTCCCCGACCGCCTCCCCGGCGGTTTCCACGGCCGCCACCGCGCTGAAGATTCTGTTGAGGCGGCGTGTGGCTGGCGGCACGTGTGGGGGTGCCCCTTCCTTGGCCACGAAAGGAGCGAAAGGCACTCGACTGCTGGCGCGGGGCCGAGAGGCCCAAGGACTTGGCCGTAGCCCTGGAGTCCTTAAAGCGCTCAAGCGCGTGGTCTGCCTGGTCGCCAAACAGGCGACGGCCATCGAACGGCATCTCCAGAAGAGTAGCCTGGACATCAGCCGAAAAATTGGCGCACCTCAACCAGGCGTGGCGTCGAACCGCCACTGTCGTAGCCATCGCTCTGCACAGTGTATCGGTGGTATCCAGTACGCACCGGATAGAGTACTGTGCCGCATCTCGACCCTCCACTAGGGCGTGGGCGAGTTTAGCCCTGACCTCCTCAGGGCATTGTGGCAGCACGTCCGCAACCGTGTCCCACAGGGTGTGGGTGTAGCAACCCAAGAGGCATGTGGTATTGACTGGCCCCAGTCCCAAACTCAGGGACGAGAACACTTTCTTACCAAACTGCTCAAACCTCTTGGATTCCAGGCTCTCGGGGGTGGGGTGGGTCGACAGGAAGTTAGGGTCATTCGGAGCCGGGCAGTAGCGTCTGGCCACGTACCTGTCCACAGGCTGTCCTGAGGCTGGCTTGGACCAAGTGCCCAGCAGAACGTCACAGAAGGCCTCATTGAACGGCAGCAGAGGCTCGACCGAGCTTGCCTGCGGTTTGAGGACCTCGGTGAGGAGATTAGTCCTCACGGCCGCTGAGGGGAGCGTAAGATTCAAGGCCTTAGCCGCCCACATCAACACTACACTGTACGCTGCCCCCTCCTCTGTAGCCACGGTAGGAGGGGAGACAAAACCAGTGTCTGGAGAGAGGTCCAGGCCACTGGCTTCCCCAAGCTCCACTGTCCAGTCCGCTTGGTCCTGAAACTCCTGTGTCAGAGGGTCCTCAGACCCCTACCAGTCCTCGTCGTCACCCAATTCCTGGTAGCCAGGATCAACAATCTGGCCCCGTTCATTAAAGTGGAATGTACCTACCGCCGTCTCATACGGCTCCCAACGGGCCGTGTCGACGGCTGAACAGGAGCGACAGAAGGACTGGGACCGTCGTCAACCGAAGTTGGCGCCTGTGGTGACACCCTCGGGGACGGCGCCGGCGAGGTCGTAAGGTCGACTGGCGTCGACCCGGATCCGGTCGGGGCCTGAGGCGCCGGGACCGAAGTCGCTGGCGGCGCCGGGGCCGAAGCCGGCGTCGAAGCCAACGGCGTTGGTACCGGAGCACCCGACCCGCTAGGCCCCGGAGCCGGGCCCACTGGGCCCAAAGGCGCCCTGGGGCCCGGCGGAGAAGAGAGCGACCTCATGGCCATGAGGTACTGCTCGATCTCCTTCCGCATCGGATCGTGCTCAGGGACCCGTAGGTATGGGGCAGGATGCGGCGCTTGCGACTTCGGCGGAGCCGCGTGGGTGGTGCCACCCAAAACCCCGGCCGCGTCGGGCGAGCGTCGGGGCGGTCGGAGGAACGATGACGCCGCTCCGACTTCTCATGCCTCTTACCTGAGGAGGAACCAGAAGACCGATGCCAACTTCCGGAGCTGCGAGGGCTCCGACCCCGCGACCGGTCCCTCGACCTCGAACAGCGCGGGGCCGACAGCCGGAGCTCGAGCCGCTTGCGGGACCGCTCCCGCCTAGCCTTAGACATCAGGGCTCGACAGTCGGAACAGGATCGGTCGTCGTGGTCGAGGCCTAGACACTGCAGACACCGGCGATGAGGGTCGGTATTCGACATCAGTCGACTACACTTAGAGCAGGGTTTGAACCCGGGCATCCCTACCAGCACCTGAAGAGTCGAAAGAGGATCAAAAATGATCAAAAAAGTTTTAGTCAAAAAGTGACTAAGGGGTAGAGCTTCTCTGGATCTGCGCTAGCTGGCGCGGAAAAAAGTTGAACTGACGTCAGCGCGCATGGGCGGCGTCTAAGCACTTTGACGACGTCATTCCAGAGCAGACGACAGACGCGGAGCCAGAGACGACGCCTAACGACGCGCAGGGGTATTGCTACGCAAATATTTCCGGATCCAGTCTGACGCCTGGGGATATTCTAAGGTAAGGAATCTAATACTAACCTGTTTCTTTCAGATAGTTGTAGATTCCTTACCTTAGAATCGATAAACCAGCAATACCATCCCCGAAGAATCCAGACAGTGGAGTCTTTTCTCCTTCCTGGAATGGTGCAGAGGTGGGAAGAAGGTGGGCAAGGTGTTGGGATTGTCCTATATTAAATGGTGGAACCCCTTTAGAGAATCTGTTATCAATAGACTTGAACAAGGATGGCTGATCTGGAGCCGAAGCCGCCGGCATCGAAGGCCTAGAACCCCCAGCCGAGTCTGGGGGTCCAAAGATGGAATGGAGGGCTTCAAAATTCAGCAGGGGTCGCTTCGGCTCCCGGAAAAGGAGGGAGGCACGGAGCTGACCCAACAGGCTCAGCGGGCAGAGCTGGGTGACTACCTTTCGCATCCCGCCAGCCAATGGACAGAAAGAAGGCGAAGAGCAATGATCCTTCTTCACCTTTTTGTGCTTCGACTTAGTGTGAGATTGTACCATCTTTCTTGCATGGTATGCCCCCACCTGTTGCTGAATTGCTGATGTGCTTTGACTGAGTGTGCCCTGGGCTCCTGCCAATCAGGTGCCCAGGGCCTGTGTTCCTTCCCTAAAAGTGTGTTGAACTAAAACCCAATCGGCATCCCTGACCACATGTCAGTCCCTGGTAAATGGTACCCTAGGTCCACAGGGCGTTGTGACCAGAGTAGGCCCATTAGGGCTGCAGCACTTATTGTGCCACCCTCAGGGGCCCTATACACTGACTGACTGACTGACTGACTGACTGACTGACTCTCACACACACACACACACACACACACACACACACACACACACTGCCCTTGCGGGCTGTTGTCCTGGTGCAGAACTAAACAAAGAGTCAACATGGCCCACATCCCTGTGTGCCATGCCCACAAACACTGCCCTGGCATACATCAGTCATCCCCCTAGCTGGGTGCACTATGCCAGTGGTGAGGGCACAGGTGCATGAGCCCTGTGCCCCTACAGTACCCAGGGCCATTCCTGGGCACTGTAAGTGCAGTGCTGCCATTAAGAGTATATGGTGCTGGGAGGTTGTCATTACGAACTCCACAGCACCCTGATGGCTACACTGAAGACTAGGAAGCTTGCTATCAAACTTCTCAGAACATTAAACCCACACGGATGCCAGTGTGGGATTTAATGTAAAATAAACTACAGAGGTCATCTTAGAGATTCCCCCTGAAACCTAACCTACAATCCACGTCTGGTCTGAGAGGCTGCCACACAACAGACCGGTTGCTGGACCACTGGGTAGAGAGCCCTCCGCTCTCCTGGGCTTGCAACAATGCACGTCCTGGGCGAGGTGCTAGGTCTCCTCCCCCTGTATGGGCAGGGGAAGTGTCAAAGGCATGCCACCTTTGCGAGCTTCTCCAGACCACTTGCTGTACTCAGCAACTGGCCCCAACCAGTTCTGACCCCCACTCTGGCAGGAAGACAGGCGGGAAACCCTAAGTGAGGAAAGGGGGCATGCCAGCCTCTGCCAATCCCGCCCCTCAGGTGGGGGAGACTAGGTGAAGCACAACTCCGGGATCCGGCAATATTGAAGATGGAGAGCCCTGCCCAATCAGAGATAGGCTACTCTCCCCCTCCCACAGGAGAGGAGCAGGATATGTAACACCCCTATATTTAGTATTTAGGGGCACCCTGAACCTTCCTTCCTCAGATCCCGATTTCGAAACAAGAAAGAAGAACAAGAAGAAAGAAGACCTGCCGTGCAGCTGCTAACAAGAGGATGACACCAACTGACTTGGCCCCAGCCCTACCGGCCTGTTGATCCTTGAACCTGCTCCTTCTAAACCCCGGCGTATCCAGTGGTCAGCAACCTCGAAAATCCCAGAGGACAGGACTGCCTTGAACCTCTAAAGACTGGGACTCCCATGAGCAGTGGTTCTGCTCAAACAGCAATACCCCTGGTGCCAGCCAGGAACTGCAAATCCAGCAAACTCTGTACCCGCCGAGCCCGGCCTGTACCCGAGTGGACAAAGACCCTGAGGGCGACCCCCAGGCGATTCTGATCTGGAATCCAGTGCCCAAGGACCCTCCTCGATGACCCAGACGACGCCTAAGACCTCACAGCAAGGGACCCCTCCAACCGCGACCAGCAGAGGGTAAGATTTCCCGACGTCAAAAGACACCCCTGCACGCGGCGACCCATAGCCCCTTGTGCCCAACACTTGGGTGCCTACCTATCCTCCAAGATCCCAACTTACCTCTCGAAGTGTTGGTTGCTCCTGAAGAACCTCCGTCCCCGAGCCTGCAGCCTTTGTTCACTTTCCAAGATCTCCATTGAATGACATTGAGCCGGACGGCTCAAAAGCACCCTGCACCCAGCCGCCGGAGTGCCCCTGGCAGTGCGCCGGACGGCTCAAAAGCACCCTGCACCCAGCCGCCGGAGTGCCCCTGGCAGTGCAACCTTGGTCCTAACCTACTTCCCCATTTGCCCTGAGCAAGTGACCAGGAGCCCAGCTCCCACAGCCGCGTGGCCTGCTTGCCAGCAGCCACCAACCGAAGGCCCCCTGCCTCTCATTGGATAACATTGGGCCTAACTCCTCTGCACCAGACTGCCCCTGTGCCGCTGAGGGTGTACCAACTGTACCTACCTGACCCTGGGGGGCCCCTGAGTCTATGCCCAAAACCTTAACTCTGCCAGTGGAGTACCTACCCAAAAGCCGATAACTCACTCTCCTTCCATAGGATAACATTGACTTGTTTCACTTGGAAATTCTTTTAAGTGTGGAGTTTTGAAACTTGTACTTATTCACCTAAAATTAGCCGAACAAAGAATTCAGATTTACTCACCTGTTATCAGGAGAGAACCCAGTGCTGCATCTTTTAGTCCAGCACTGACCCTGAAAAGTAATTTTAACAGTATTTACCAGTAACTTGATTTTCCTTCCATAGGAATCCATTGTAGGATTTCATCAGAAAAATTTCTAAGTGTCGATTTTTTGAAACTACAAATATTCCTTAAAAATCGCCTGTATTACTTAAACACTTTCTTTCAACTGTTTACAGGAGATGCACCAGGGCTGGATCTAGGATCCAACCCGAAGTAGGAAAAAGTAATCATAACAATACTTAACTGCTAAGTGAATTTCCTCCCATAAGATTACATTGGTGATTCTATGTGAAAAAGTTTGTGTCAACTTTGAAAATACGGGGCGTGGCTTACGCGCTACAGAGGGTTGGCGGACTCTCCGTGAGCTCCGAGGAGCCTCAGGATGCGCAACGCTTTATGGACCTCCCGGAGCACCCCTAGAAGCCTGCTTTCCGAATTTTCAGCCGGCGGAACATGATCCGCTCACAATTGAAGCTTCGTTTCTCATTTTGAGGCAGCCCCTTCGCAGCTTTCAGGTATCGGCGATCTCTGTTGCTCTCGGTCGCGGGCGGCCGCCATTTTGTGGCGCTGAGCCCGCGTCCCGGTTCTCCTCACCGCAGTGGTTCTCTACTGCTGCAATGCCTTTCTGACTGCCTTACTAGTTGCTTTGCCTTCCTTCCTCCAGTGCCACCTTAGTTATGGCCATCTTTACGGCAATTTCAGTCAATTTTTCCCCCTGAAGTCTATTTTCATCACCCTTTGAAACTTAATGGCCGCCATTTTAGAGCTTTGGTGTGAAGACTTCTGAATACCAACTCTTCTGCGCATTTTTCCTCACTGGCTTATCTTTTCTTCGTCATTTACAGACCCCTCTCAGTTCCCCTTCCAGTTTTGGGGTCTTTGATGTGAATTTTTAGTCAGAAGATATTTTTGCTATCACCTATTACCAGTCATGTTGATAACATCTACCTTCTTCTATTTTTGAGCTGGTACTTTTGATGCTTCTCTCTTCCTAACAGTGGGACCCTCTTTGTGTCCTCTACTTGAGCCGTGTTTCATACCTATACCGCAGTATTTTTTGTGGGGCACCTGTTTTTATTCAACCCTCATCTCTACGCCTCATTGGGGTCTCTGCTCTCCAGGTCACGATGTCACACAACACAAGCTCTGCAAAGCATATGCTTACTGGAACGAAACCTAAGCGATTGAAAAATGATCCGCCTTCCCCCATTCTCACATCACCGAATCCGGTCCTGGATTCCATTTTAGAGGAAGTGCGAGGTCTCCAGCCTTTTATGTCTGCCACCAATGAAAAGCTCAAACAAATTGAAGATAGATGGGTCGTTATGGAAGGCAAAGTTTCATCTCTGGAACAGCCTGTCAGTGACATTCAGGATGTATCTTCTAAAATCCCACTACTGGAACAAGAGATCCACAAGCTTTAGCTCCATACTGAGGACCTTGAAAATCGTAATCGTAGAAACAACCTACGTATTTCCAGAAAATATTGAGGGGTCTGACATGGTGTCCTTCATACCGAAGTTTCTTCATGAACTCTTGGACCTTCAACCTGCATCACATCCTCTTAACATCCAGAGGGCTAATCGTTTGGGTCGTCCTGTCTCTAATGCCACCAAACCTCGTGGCATTATTTTGCTGTTTCTGGAATTTACTGAATTAATGACTGTCCTGAAGGCTGCAAGACTTAAACGTCGTCTCATATGGTCCGGTCATAATATTTTTCTTTCTCATGATCTTTCAAACACAACGAATGCTCGACGCAAGGAATTTTTTAATCTTCATCCACAACTGAGGCAGTTGAACATCCAATATGGCATTCTACACCCCTGCTTGTGCAAGATTACACATAATGGGCGTACTCATACTTTTGATGATCCTCTGAAGCTTTGCGAATTTCTCTAAAGTGTTTCTTCTTCTTCCTCTCGGCTGCAAACGTTTTGTTTTCCTGTACTTTCATAACTTCTTTCAGTCTTCTATCCATGTTTTTGAGGTTCTATCTCATCATCTTCTTTGATTTTTTTTTGTGTGTTCCTGACCCTTAGGTGTTCACTGTGATCCGTCTCCTCTTTGGCGTCTCCTCGCTCCTGCACCCTTGGTTTCTCTTTTCTTCTCAGACCTGGCTTCTTTGCCTTGATCTGTATACTCTAGTTTCTTTCTTTATTTACCCCCTTTCTTTCTTCTTTCCTTTTCTCTTTGTTTCATGTTGCTCTCCAAAATGAGCTTGAGTGTACTTAATTTTCTCATTGTGCATGTGTTGGGTATTTTATCCATTTGTAACTTATTTCTTTGATGTGTCCTTTTTTGTAGTTTGTTCTCCTGCAGTGTGTCCATTCCAAATGTGCCCCGTCTTCCTCACCTTCCATCATGTGTAATTTTGTAACGTGGAATGTTCGAGGTCTCGGACACCCTGTCAAGCGTCAAAAGGTACTGTCTCACTTATCCAAACTTAATTCACAAGTTGTTTTTCTCCAAGAGACTCACTGTTCAGATGTGGAATCAACCAAGCTAAAGAGACAATGGGTGGGTCAAGTTGTGTTCTCTCCTGCTGTCCACAAAAAGGGGGTGTTGCTATTCTTTTTCATAAAGTGTTATCTGTTCAAATTATATCTTCTCAAAATGATACAGAGGGACGTTGGGCAATGGCTAAGGTTATGATACAGGGTAAGACGTTGGTTCTCTTAAATGTATACGGTCCTGTCCAACGAGACCCCAAGTTTTGGAATTATATCAAAGTTCTTATTTCCTCAATAGATTGTCCAAATATTGTACTTGCTGGTGATTTTAACCAATGGTTAGATCCATTTTCCGATAGACTTTCCTCTAGCAAATTCTACCCTGATAAGACCCACAAATGTTTCCAATCTGCCATTGCCTCACGTCCCATATATGATGTATGGAAAACTTGTAATCCAGATTCCCTGGAATATACCTTCTTTTCGAATGTGCATCATACTCGTTCCAGGATTGACTATATTTGGGTCAGTAAGTCTCTCCTTCCCTCAATTCAAAATCCTGAAATTGGCTCCATTTTTATTTCGGACCATGCTTCTGTTTCTACGGCCCTTGACCTTTCCCTTACCGTGTCTAGATTTATCCGTTGGCAATTCAATACTTACCTATTGTCTGATACTGTTTTTGTTAAGGAAGTCATGGTGTTTATTAATGAGTGCTTCACTTTTAATAACCCATCCGGAAACCTCTATCCCTAATAACTGGGATGCGATTAAGGCTGCTCTTCGAGCATTTATTATCTCCTATGTCTCTAAAAAGAAGAAAATAAATAGAACTAAATATGAAGCTCAACTCAAAAATATTAAACAGCTTGAGCATTTGTATTTTTCCTCTAAGCCTTCTGATGCCCTTCAGAACCTTATCAAAGCTAAAACTGAGCTTAACAAGATAGCCACAGTTGAAGCATGTAATACCCTCTTAAAGGTCAAATCTAAATATCATGGGGGTCAGAACAAGGCTGTGAGAAGTTGGCCTGATATATGATGCTCACTAGTTCTAGTGATCACCTTGTATCAGTCCAAACAACCCTTATGATGATTGGTTGTAAGTCAACCTTATAGACCAGCTATCCTAATGGTAGCATGGACAAAGCAGTCTTAGGCTAAACTCTTGGCATGTGAAGCCAGCTGTTTTACCACATATAACCCCTTGAATACCAAATGAAAGGGCACCACACAGGTAGTTATGAAAATAAACAAGATATTTATTAACGAACAAACACCTCTGAACTCTTTATGAGATCAGAGGGCTAAGCACATGACAAGACTCTTAAGAAAAATACGTTTAACCACATCGCTGCTGCACATTTTCCCCTCCGGTGCTGAACTATTCAGATTTTCATAGTTTCATGACGAGCTCAGCTCGTCATCAACACCGCTCCACTGTGCCTCATGACGAGCTGAGCTCGTCATGAGCATGGAAGGGGTTAAGTTGCACAATTACAATGTTGCCCTAGGGGCACAACAAACCATATACTAAGTAAGTGGAATGTGAAAGTCGATAGAAGGAAAGGAGCTGTCCAGAGGCTGTAGGATCGCTGGGACCACACTACCCTAACCCTAGGTAAGTAATAGGAGGCCCACAGAACGAGTGTGCCGAGTGTGAACTCACGCGAGATGCGTAACAGTGTCTATGGACAGTACAGTTCAAGTAAAAGGTGAGTACGGACAATCCTGACTATGTAGGACTAAAACGACTGTGGAACTGGACACTAGGAGAGTCAATCTACCCTTGAGCACCGAAATGCTCGTGTTACCTCACCCACAGGCTGCGGGTGCATAGGTGCAAAGTCGTGTCGGGTTCCGGCGTTGAAGTCTATGGAGCCTGGAAGAAAAGATGCTGCAGGTGATCAGGAGGAAGATGTCCGGTGTGATCCAAGGGTGGATCAGTGAAGAGGAGAACCTGAAAGCAGAGGGGAAAATGTTCGAAGTCACTAGCCAGTGACTGGAGTGGAACCAGGAGTGGAACCAGATGTCGTCGTCGCGATCAGGTGAAGAGTGGACGCTTGTCTCTGCAGCCACGTGGACCAGGCGGTGTCTTCGACTACCAGGATGGAGGCACAAGCTGTCCCACGCAGGCTCTCGCTGTCGGCGGTGTCGGATCCGGATTCGGAGTCAACAGGCCTTGGCAAAGGCAACCCACGCGGTGAGTGGAAACGGCGTCTGGAGTGGACCAGGAGGGTCCGGGGTGCTCCTCTTTTGGAAGGGAGCAAGGGCCAGTCTGGAGCAACCAGACCAGCAGTGAAGATTTCAAGGTTCCTCGTCTAGGAGGCCACTAGCCAGCCGGCAAGTGACCAGACAATGCGTCGAGCAGCAGGCAAGCAGAACGGCCCCACACAGATCTCGTGGATGCTGGAGGGCTGGTCTTCGGTGCAGGAGCTGCTCGGGGTCGGGGCTTCTCAGTCCCCAAAGCACTTGGACGAGGTTACCTCAGAAGTCCTGCTGGAGCGAAGTGCTGCTTCTTTCAAGATGGCCGGTCCCACGTGTCTCGTCGCACCCACGGATCTCAGCTGTGCTGCAGATGTAGGTAGAGGTCGGAGAGGTCTGGGAATCTGGGTCTCGTCGGGCTCTGAAGTCTGGATCCTCGAGGGAAGACGACAAAGGGAAGCCGCTGGACGCTGATGGTGCCTGCTTGTGCAGGGTGGACGCTCCTTGCCCACAAGGGAGATTTCTTCAGTCTTCTATTCAGAAAGTCGAAGTCCAGATTTTCTTGTAGAGTTTCAGTTCAGGATTAATCTAATTTGGAATGGGACCAGCTCCTACCTTTATCCGGCTAAAGGGGGCTGTACTACGACTAGGTCCCTCCTCTGGGTGGGACCAGGAAGGGGGGGTGGTTACACCCCCTATCCTTTGTCCGGTCTTGCGCCAGAGCTGGGGCTGGAATGCCCCAGGACCTAGTTTATACCGGTGTATGCACAGGGACACCTTGTGTGCCCCAGGCATGTCTCATTCCTTTCAGCCCTGTCCTACCCAATACACAAAATCCTGTCTGGGGTGGTGCTAGCACCCCCCAAGGCAGGAAACCCTTTGTCCAGGCCACACTCGCTGGAAGGACTCCCAGCAGCAAGAGGTCAGACTTGTGTCTGTGGTGGCAGCATCCATTTTGTAATGCTGAGGCTCGAGTTAACTTTAACCGGGGTTCACAGTTACATACATGTCGTGTCCCTCTAGAAGGGTGGAATGCTACCCCCGTCGCCAGAATTGGCGAGGGGGTAGTATTCCAATTCGTATGACACCTTACTCGACATGTTTTGATAATGCTATACCAAAGTTAGCAATAACCGCGAGGATTATAATGCACTTAAGAGTATATGGTATAGCGTTATCATGGAAACAGCTAAAGGACTTGGTTCCGAAAGCTGCAGACAGGCTCAGCTCATGCTAGAGCACCATCTCACATAATTCCAAGCACTCTGCCTTCAGGATTGTTAAGGCATGCCATAGGAGTGACTTATAGGAGTATATGTGCCCATTTTAAGGTTAGATATAGGGATACTATATCTAAAGCAAAGGGTGATTACACCACCTTGCCCCAGCTGATTGATCAGCCAGTGGTGTCAGATTTGGATGGCCAGCCAGGGGTGGCATAATACATGCAGCAGCCCCTGGTAGGCCCTGAGTGCGCCTATGCCCTGGGTACCTAAGGTACACTGTACAGGGGCTGATAAGGTGACTCAGTATCCAATTAGATATGCACCTAAGGTACATGGTTGTCAATTTAGAGAGAGACAGCTAGGCTGTGGGTCTGATTAGCAGGCCCACAGCTAGGGAAAGTCGTAAACCAGTGAAGCAAAAAGCAAAAATCGGGGGTGACCATAGGATTGCAGACCCCACTCTCCTACAAAGGCGGGTAAAATGTTGGCAAATTATCTAAAAATCAAATCTGAACGTAAAACTGTTGGCCCTATTCTTAATGTTTCTACCAATAAATTGGTTACAGCTGATGAAGATATGGCGGAAGTGTTTCATAATTACTATCAAACTCTTTATACCGATGACACCCACCCTTCTGCTCAAAACTTAACTTCCTTTTTTGCTGACCTCCCCCCCGCCTTCACATCCAGTTGAGTTCACTGAGTTAGAGAAGGACATCACTCTTCAAGAAGTTCTGTGAGCTCTCAACTCCTTGAAAAAATCAAAGGCACCTGGTCCTGATGGCCTACCAATTGAATTCTACTATACTTTTCATGCCTTTTTTGTGCCCAAATTGCTCCAACTTTTTAACACCTTTATCTCTAATGCTAAGGCCTCTGGGTCTTTCCTGGACGCGCTAATTATCATAATCCCCAAACCCGATCAAGATAATTCCCAATGTAAAAATTATCGCCCCATATCTTTGATTAACTAGGACTGTAAAATATTTGCTAAAATACTTGCCTCCCGCCTTGAATCTCTCATCCCACTTTTGATTAAAACTGACTAGGTTGGCTTTGTCAAAGGTAGGTTGGCCGCTGATAATGCTCGTATGTTCTCTAATATCATATCTCATAGCAAGAATTTTAAAGCCCTATTGGCAGCCTTATCTTTAGACGCAGAGAAAGCCTTTGACCGTATTAATTGGAAATTCATGTTCCATACCCTTACAGTGGTTTGGTTTTGGGCCTTATTTCATTTCCTTGGTCAAACTCTTATATTACTCTCCTCATGCCAGTATTTTTGTCAATGACCAATTTTCCAGGTTTTTTTCCCTCTCCAGGGGTACCCGACAAGGATGTCCTCTTTCCCCGTTATTATTTATCCTATGCCTTGAACCTTTTTTGGAACGTATCCGTACTAACCCTAATATCAATGGTTTCAAGCTCTCCTCTACTGAAACGAAATTATCTGCCTATGCAGATTATGTCTTGGTTTATATGGCTAACCCAGTCACATCGCTCCCCCCCTTTATGGAAGAAGTTTCTTTATACTCTTCCGTATCGGGTTACAAGCTTAATTTGTCTAAAACTGAAGTTTTACCTTTAAATGCCACTTGTTACCAACTACATGTTTAATTCTACTGACTTCGCTTGGTGTCCTTCTAAAATTAAATATCTTGGCATTTGGTTTTCTTCCTCCCTTGCAGACACTCTCAAATTTACTTTTGATTCCCTTATCAAGAAAGTCCAATCCCTTCAACAAACTTGGTCTCCCTTATTCTTATTCTGGTGGGGGAGACTGGATACGATTAAAATGATGATTACACCACATATATTGTACACTGTATCTATGCTTCCTATAAAAATACCCAATTCATACTTTGCTCGTATTAATTCTATTTGTTCTAAATTTCTCTGGAATGATAAACACCCCCGTATTGCTTTACATAAGCTCACACGTCCTAAGAATGAAGGTGGTGTTCGTTTCCCCAATTTTAAAGCCCATCATTCGGCCTTCCTCATTAAACAATCCTTTTCTTTGGCATACGATTTTAAAGACTCCCCAATACCTAGGTGGGTTCTTTTTGAACGCTCATTGCTAAAAGACTTCTCGTTTAAACACATTGTTTTTATGTCCAATTGTTCTTTTTTGACTAAACATCCGGTCCTCAAGTATTCCCAAAAGCTACTTCATGACACTTTTTTGTAAGGATTTATCTCCCCTCCAATGTTTTTTGTCATCCATTGTATGGTACAATAAGTTTCTAAGATTTAAGGGCAAGTCTTTCTATTACAAACATTGGAAAGAAAAGGGTATTTCTTTTGTACATCAATTTATTTCCAATAACTCTATCCTTCCTTTCCATGAACTACAAACTGTATATCAATTGCCCTTGTCCTGTTTGACTGAGTTTACAATTATTACAGCTGCAATACGATCTCACTTATCAACGTTTCTATACCTGATATTTTTCCCCCTTTTTCTCCCTCAACTCCACTTTATCCATTATTTTCTATTCATCAACCTAAAGCAGCCTTTGTATATAAACTGTTGTTATCTAATGTTATTGCTAGGCCTAAATCGTCTGTTGAAGTTGCTTGGGAAACTGATTTGAATGTTTCTTTTGATGTTAATGTTTGGGATCGCTTATGGTCCAAACTTTTTAAGGTTTCTGCTGCTGCACGCATTACCCAATCACTTTTTTTAATCTATCATAGAGTTGTTATCACACCTGTAAGCATTTCTAAGTTTTCGCCATTATCTTTTACGCTTTGTTGGTCTTGCTCTGTTGATTCAGGTACACTCAGACATCAATTATATGAATGCCCTTCTGTTCTATCCTTTTGGAATTCTATTTGGAATATATGCATGCGAATGTTTAAATGTTCCTCTTCTTTATCATTTTTGAATGTGTTTTTAGGCTCTGTTTCAGATGATATAGATATTACCCCTTCTACTGCTAGGTTATTTGATATTTTCATTGCTATTGCGTTTAAAGTGATTTTATCCTGTTGGAAAGACAACTCCAAATTATCGGTTATTACTTGGTGGAACTTCATCTGTGATGAACATAGGACTGCTGTAGCCTCCTCTTCTTCAGTTTCCCTTAAAATCAAATCTGATCTCCTTTGGCTCCCTTTTGTTTCTTATCTCTCGTCTAATTCACCTATATGATTTCTTTTTCCGCTCTTTCCTAGCATATATTCTCATTAACCTTCGTTTCTTTCTCTCTCTCTCCTCCTTTACCCCTATCCCTCTTCCTCCTTCCCTTTCTTCTATTTCTTTCTTTTTCTCTCCTCTTCCCTTGTTTTTTACCCTTCACTTTTTCTTCATTTGTTCATTCTTTGCCTTTTGTTTGATATTATGATGTTCATTGATATTACTGTATGATTTGGCTTTGTCTTTGTTAAAATCCTAATAAAAATTTCTTAAACAAAATAAAACAAAAAAAAACTTTTAAAATACAATAATATTCCTTAAAAATCACTACTGAAACCAAAACGCTTTTACTTAACTGTTTACAGGAAATGTCCCAGGACTGAAGCTAGGATCCAGTCCTGTGGTAAGAAAAGTAATCTACAAAGTAACTAATTGCATTTAACTAGAAATTCCCATTGAGCTCAATGTTGCATTTTGTTGCCTAATGCAGAAACTGTAACTATTGTAATCAGAAAGTCTATTTTAGAAAGTATATTTTTGATACCTTGTTGGTTCTAAAATATAACAACTAAATCTTTTGTTACAAAATAATTGGCCTAGAGTTCAGTTCTTGAGTGTGTGAGAACATTTGCTGACTGAGTGTGTACAAAAAATGCTTTACACTGTCCTCTGATACTGCCTTACTGCTTGACCAAGCTACCACTTTAGAGAGTAAGGTTATATCTAACTTGAGCCTCTGACAAACTACTGGGGACTGTGGACTCTGTGCACCCTGTACCTTACATTGGGCCAGTATATACAGAGCCACTTTCTTCCACTTACCCGAAGACAAAGACTTCGACGAGGAATGGTGGTGATGGCTCCGTGACCAGTCCTGCAACCTCCTTCTTGACAGGGACCTTGATCGGCGTGGAGACGACTGCCGGGCCTCCGGAAGCTTTCGGGACTGCTCCCGCAAAGACTTTGGGCCATGGCCCGGCAGTCGGAGGAAGACTTCGTGTTGTGGTCACGCTCCAGACACCAGAGGCACACAAGATTGGGGTCCAACACAACATCAGCTTGTGGCAGGAGCCCCAAGGCTTAAAGCTGGTCCGTCGAGATGACATCCCTATGCACCAGGAGTCAGACAACTTGAAAAGATGACGACAAAGTCGCAAAAAGAGTCAAAAAGTGACTTGAAATACCGCTCTCTCCGGATCTACGCTGGCTGGTGCGGAAAAAACAGAACTGACGTCAGCGCGCAGGGGCAGCATCTAAGTAGATACTGCGACATCATTCCGGTGATCACGACGCCAACGATGCCGCCTAACGACGCGCAGGGGTATTGCTGAAGAAAATAATTCTCCACATCCTGTCTGACGCCTGGGGGTAATTCTAAGGTGAGGAATCCATAACTAATAGTCTCTTTCAGATACTACCCTTCGAAAAAGGTGGACTGCGAGCCCCTAACATGGAGCTGTATTAGAACTGTGTCCCAGTCCATTTCGGTTTTCACTGGATCCCATCCAATTTATGGCACACACGGTGCCGGAACATGACCAAGCATCCCCCATACCGTTGCATATGGTACTATATAAATCATGGCCTAGGCCGCGTTCTGAAGTAGACACTGTTGGCTGCACGGTACGAGCTTGGCAAGAACTGTGCCGAAGGGCGCATCTGGGTGAGATGTGTTCTCCCTCTGTGCCCCTGCTGAGTCACCCGGATCTGCCGCTCTGGTAGGACGCGGGAGCGTATGGGAGACTGGACAACCTCCATATCCACACAATGGGAGACGAGTTTCCTGAGGGGATCTTCACATCGATTGATGGCGTTCTTGCAGACGAGGACAGCGGACTGCTCGGCAGAATGACATTTCCAGATGAGAGCAGCGCTGCAAGTGAGATATGTCTCATGTCTAGCGGCACCCCCCAAGTCCTCAGTGACTTTCTAAATAGCCCGTCACCATGTAACCTCATCACCAGTTTCTACGCGGTTATGCAGTGTGAGGTGCCAATATGTGTACCGACTGAGCCCAAAAGGTGGGAGGAGCTGATTGGTGCCCCCATGAAGGATGAGCAATAAGCTTACTGCTGTGCGCCGGCTAGAGAGTTACCCCCAAACTATAGATTGAGGTTAATGCACTTCAAGTTCTTCCATCGAATCTACAGGACTCCTGTATGGCTACATAGAGCTGGTCTGAGGGAGGACGCAAGGTGTGTGCATTGCCGGGCATCGGAGGCAGATTTTCTGCATCTAGCTTGGACCTGCCCGGAGGTTGCATGTTACTGGAGCGCATCTTTGAAGTGCTGGATGAAATGCTTGAGTAGGAGTTGGAGCGATACCCTCCGACAGCACTCCTGAGATATGTGAGACCTGTGACGGCACCGCGCAGGATGCTGGCGGGTCTACTCTTGCTACTTGCCAAGCGGCGGTTGGCCATGTGTTGGGGCAGACAATACAGCCCCTGTGCCGTTAAATGGCTGAGTGACGCAGCATTATGTCAGGGACAGTTGACGGACTACTGAGAGCTGATACCTATACAATCCGGCACCAGGCACATCTGAAAACCATTGCAGGGGAATCTTAGTTCCCACACATTGGTCTCTGACGAGACTCCCCCTATCGCAATAAATGGATGCAATGTGTAGGAAACAACGCACCCAAGCACAGATTGCATTAATGTTTAGTGGTCGCATGACGTCTAACCTCCTTGGAGGCCAGCACCCCACTACCACCCACTAACCTTATTTTCTTCTCCCTCCTTCTAGTCACCTGCAGTTCGCATTGACTGTTTAGGGTACGAAGGCATTCGACCTCTGGCGCACACACACTCGTTCACGGAAATGTTAAGGTGTGATGTAGATGGTTGCCCGTGCTCAGAAGGATCACTGACCGCACCCTATCGTATACTCTAATTTACTGTATTGCGCGGTTGTTGTACCTGTACCGCCTATGCTACTTAAAAAGAAGGGAAAAAAAATAAAAACCCCTCCCAGTGTTGGTCAACCCCCCCCCCCCCCCCCCCCCCCCCCCTTTCTTGAAGGCTGGGATTGTAAGTCGCATACTTACCAGCTAAAGCATATTATTATTTTCCTCCCATTGGATTGCATTGTGTTTACAAAACCTATTGCGTACCAAATTCTACCTATTTCTATTGCAAAGTTCAACTGTTCTAATCAGATTCTACATAAGTATTTCTGAAACTAAATATCATTTTCTACTGCCTTTCAAAACTATTCTTACTGTACTTGAAAAGTATTACTACTGTTGAAACTGTTTGTTACTTGCAACTGAGTTTCTCTTGGTTCTAGAAATAAAATAACACATTAATAACTTTTTATGCAAAACAATTGGTCTGGATTCAGTCTGCTATCATTTCTTGCCTGAGTAGGTACAACAAATGTTTAAAACAGCATTCTGATAAGCCTAACTGCTCAACCACACCAGCACAAATAGAGCTTCTAGTGTTATCTACTTAAGCATCTGGGGATCCACTGGACTATGTGCACTTTGGTATAGTATATACAGAGTCAGCTTCCTACAGAAACGAAATCTAATCAAACATTTGTAGCATGGTTTAAAGCTGGCTCAGCATTGAGTGGCAGACTGGGCTGGAATTCAGGGCGGTCAAACAGCTGGTCAATCAAGGTGTCTATGCTCCCATGAGCCGCATACAGAAGCAGAAACAAATAAAGGGGTTCAACTGCTATAGTGTGGTCAAACTCTACAAAGGCCCGACCGCAGATCATCGAAAATTTGAAAGAATACATTAGAGTGAGAAGGAAACCGTACTAGTTTATCTCTTGATAAATAAGCCAAGTTTATTACCATCTAAAAACAAGGTATGTTAGGGATGATTAACTATTGGGCGGTGAGGCATTTCCCTGCCAATGTGGAGTCCTTTATTTCATGTATTTTGAGCTTAAACCATCATAACTGTTTTCCACACAAAACGTATCCACAGTAAATTTGCATTCTATTTCCCAACATGTTGGTGATTCTAAGCCTTAATGTGTGGATTCCCCCTGAGAGAACCGGGAAAATATCCAAACGATTGAAAACGGTGACCCTATGAGGTAAATATGGTTAACACACAGTTCTTAGTTTATTTTGTTTTTGTGCAGTTCAGCGTCCCAGCCACATAAGTGGGGTATCGTTTTTAGGTATCACCTAGCGACATAGAGCATGCACTGCTCGCTTGCTAGATCTATTGTCGTCGCTTTTGCCTCAGAAGCGGGGTGGAAGCTCCACCCATGCTTTGCATTGGTGCGTGTCAAAAATGTGCGCTTTTCATTGGAAGGGGGGCATGTTTGTTCCCTCCCTGTCTCCTGTTTGCCATGCAAGCCCGGACAAAAGTTGTGAACGCGTACGGCTTGCAGCGATTCAGTACAACGCGTGCATGGGGCGCTTTTACTTTCCCTCCCTCCCCCTGTCGGGACCCTCCTTCTTCCATTGTGTGCCAGTGCTGGTCAGAGCCCGAAGCGCTGTGCCTGCCCGGACAGGAGAATGTGCACGTGCATGTCATCACGCCTCTTTCTCACTTTCTCCAGATCATCTCGGAAGCTCCCAGGGACCCTGCACGGCATCTCACATAGATTATTACGAACACCCTGGCTGAGAGCTGCGGACTTTAGAGCTGGGGGAAGCAGGCAGCAGTCTCAGAGTCGGCTCAGCATTCTGTGATTCGGGGCAAGTCACTAATCTCTATCTCTTCCGCCTTGTTATCCCACTTAAAGCCCTGGCTGAAATGATGTCACAAGGTGCACTACCTCTTAGCAGCAGTCTAGCTGTGAAGTTCGTGCACCTTAGTCAGTCATTTCTGATAGGTGCCGCCGCCGTTCCACTTTCATTGTTAACCAGCGCCCACTTCCCCCAGAGACGTGCAATCAGCACAGAGGCCTCATTTTGCGACCCTGTCAGCAGCACTAATGGTGCGTCAAGGGGGTGACTCTCCGATCTCCAGCCAAGTCTGCCCGCTTGTAATGCACTCATAAATGATTTGCGCACATTTCATGTCCGCTCTCTACATGTTAAGTGAGCAGGCTAATATTAGCCGAAAATCCCAATGCCTTGGTTTTCGGGATTAGTCAAGGTGCGGAGCGCACTGAATGTCATTGGCCCTGCCTGTTCTTTGAGCGCCATTTAGTGGCATTCTAGTCTCCAGGCTGGGCGCCGCAGTGAAAAACCTGCTCCCCACTGTGCACAATTTCATCATCCACACAGAGAATAAACCACAGCACTCAATCTCCACCCAAAGTCCCTTTCCAATACAGTGAACAGTCCCTTCGCCCATGACCCTGTGAGAAGTTGGTGTAGGAAAGTAGGGTCTGCAATCCTATGGTCACCCCAGATTTTTGCTTTTTGCTTCACTGGTTTACGACTTTCCCTGGCTGTGGGCCTGCTATTCAGACCCACAGCCTAGCTGTTTTCTCTCTAAATTGACATCCATATACCTTAGGTGCATTTACCAGTTGGTATTGGGTCACTCTTGTAAGTCCTTGTACAGTGTACCATGGGTACCCAGGGCATAAGTGAACCCAAGGCCTACCAGGAGCTGCAACAAGTATTATGCCTCCAAATCTGACACAACTGGCTGATCAATCAGTTGGGGCAAGGTGGTGTAATCACCCTTTGCTTTAGATATAGTATACCTATATCTAAACCTAAAATGGACACATATACTCCTATCAGTCACTCCTATGGCAGGCCTTAACAATCCTGGAGGCAGAGTGCTTGGAATTATGTGAGATAGTGCTCTGGCGTGAGCTGAGCCTGTCTGCAGCTTTCGGAGCCAAGTCCTTTAGCTGTGTCCATGATAACGCTATACCATATACTCTTAAGTGCATTATAATCCTCCGGTTATTGCTAACTTTGGCATAGCATTATCAATACATGTCGAGTAAGGTGTCATACGAATTGGAATACTACCCCCTCGCCAGTTCTGGCGACGGGGGTAGCATTCCACCCTTTTAGAGGGACACAACATGTACCTAACTGTGAACCCTGGTTAAAGTTAAACCGAGCCTCAGCATCACAAAATGGATGCTGCCACCACAGACACAAGTCTGACCTCCTGCTGCTGGGAGTCCTTCCAGCGAGGGAGGCTTGGACAAAGGGTTTCCTGCCTTGGGAGGTGCTAGCACCACCCCAGACAGGATTTTGTGTATTGGGTAGGACAGGGCTGAAAGGAATGAGACATGCCGGGGGCTCACAAAGTGTCCTTGTGCATACACCGGTCTGAACCAGTTCCTGGGGCTCTCCAGCCCCAGCTCTGGTGCAAGACCGGACAAAGGATAGGGGGTGTAACCACCCCCCTTCCTGGTCCCACCCATAGGAGGGACCTAGTGATAGTACAGCCCCCTTAAGCAGGATAAAGGTAGGAGCTGGTCCCATTCCAAGTTAGATTAATCCAGAACTGAAACACTGCAAGAAGAAACTCTGGACTTCGACTTTCTACACAGAAGACTGAAGAAATCTCTCTTGTGGGCAAGGAGTGTCCACCCTGCACCAGCAGGCAACATCAGCGTCCAGCGGCTTCCCTTTGTCGTCTTCCCTCGGGGATCCAGACTTCAGAGCCCGACGAGACCCAGATTCCCAGACCTCTCCAACCTCTACCTACATCTGCAGCACAGCTGAGATCCGTGGGTGCGACGAGACACGTGGGACTGGCCATCTTGGAAGAAGCAGCACTTCGCTCCAGCATGACTTCTGCGGTAACCTCGACCAAGTGCTTTGGGGACTGAGAAGCCCCGACCCGAGCAGCTCCTGCACCGAAGACCAGCCCTCCAGCATCCACGAGATCTGCGTGGGGCCCTTCTGCCTGTTTGCTGCTCGACGCATTGTCTGGTCACTTGCCGGCTGGCTAGTGACCTCCTAGACGACAAATCTTGAAATCCAATCTGCTGGTCCGGTTGCTCCAGACTGGCCCCTGCTTCCCTGCAAAGGAGAAGCACCCGGGAACCTCCTTGTCCACTCCAGATGCCGTTTCAACTCACCACTTGGGTTGCCTTTGCCAAGGCCTGTTGACTCCAAATCTGGATCCGACACCGCCGACAGCGAGAGCCTGCGTGGGACAGCTCGTGCCTCCATCCTGGTCGTCGAAGACACCTCCTGGTCCACGTGGCTGCAGAGACAAGCGTCCACTCTTCACCTGATCGCGACATGGACACCTGGTTCCACTCCTGGTTCCACTCCA
Organism: Lissotriton vulgaris; assembly: GCF_964263255.1. Taxonomy (NCBI): domain Eukaryota; kingdom Metazoa; phylum Chordata; class Amphibia; order Caudata; family Salamandridae; genus Lissotriton; species Lissotriton vulgaris. The sequence continues at coordinate 409,239,581 of NC_141700.1, read as the reverse complement.
GTTACTGGCTAGTGACTTTGAACATTGTCCCCTCTGCTTTCAGGTTCTCCTTTTCACTGATCCACCCTTGGATCACACCGGACATCTTCCTCCTGGTCGCCTGCAGCATCTTTTCTTTCAGGCTCCATAGACTTCAACGCCGGAACGAGACACGCACCTATGCACCCGCAGCCTGTGGGTGAGGTAACAAGAGCATTTCGGTGCTCAATGGTAGATTGACACTCCTAGTGTCCAGTTCCACAGTCGTTTTAGTCCTAACTAGTCAGGATTGTCCGTACTCATCTTTTACTTGAACTGTACTGTCCATAGACCTTGTTACGCATCTCACGTGTGAGTTCACACTCTGCACAGCGTTCCGTGGGCCTCCTATTACTTACCTAAAGTTAGGGTAGTGTAGTCCCAACGATCCTACAGCCTCTGGACAGCTCCATTTCTTCTATCGACTTTCACATTCCACTTACTTGGTATATGGGTTGTTGTGCCCCTAGGGCAACATTGTAATTGTGCAACTTAAACGTAATTTTCTTCAGAGTCTTGTCATGTGCTTAGCCCTCTGATCTCATAAAGAGTTCAGAGGTGTTTGTTAGTTAATAAATATCTTGTTTATTTTATAACTACCTGTGTGATGTCCTTTAATTTGGTATTCAAGGGGTTATATGTGGTAAAACAGCTGGCTTCACATGCCAAAAGAGTTTAGCCTAAGACTGCTTTGTCCATGATACCATTAGGATAGCTGGTCTACAAGGTTGACTTACAGCCAATCACCGCAAGGGTTGTTTGGACTGATACAAGGTGATCACTAGAACTAGTGAGCATCATATATCAGGCCAACTTCTCACAGTTGGCCTGGTATATGATGTTTACTATTCTAGTGAGCACCTTGCACCAGTCCAAACAACCCTTATGGTGATGGTTGTAAAGTCAACCTTATAGACCAGCTATCCTAGGGGTAGTATGGACAAAGCAGTCTTAGGCTAAACTCAAGAGGGCATGTGAAGCCGGCTGTTTTTCCATATGAAATCCCTTTAATACCAAATGAAAGGACACCACACAAGATATATATTGAAAATATATATGTATTTATTTCCAAACAAACCCCTGAACTCTTTATGAGCACAGAAGCACAAGCGCAAAACAAGTAACTTAATAGAATAGACAAAAGTTGCACAATTATGGATAGGGCGGGGTGGCCCGTCAAACCATATATTAAAAAAGTGGTATAAGTACCACGACACTAACAATGGTAAGGCCTAGGGCCTTGGGAATCGCTGGGGCTACACTGAGCTAACAATAGTTAGGGAGCAGGAGGCCCACGGGAGGAGTGTGCAGTGTCTAAAAGCACACTAGTGTACACATTCAAGTCAATGGGTGCGTAAAAGTTATAAAGTTAAAGAATTAGGAGCCTTCCGACTGGAATAGAACAACCACTTGAAACTAGGACACTAGGGATGTAAACCTCTACAGGAGCACAGTAGTACTCGCGTTACCTAACCCACAGGAAGCGGGTGCACAGGTTTAAAAGTGTGTCGGGTTTCGTCGTGGAGATATATGGAGATCTATGGAGCATTGGAGTGAAGATGCTGCAGGCATCCAGAAGAGAAGAGTCCGGGTGGATCCAAGGGTGGATCGAAGATGTAGAGGACCTGAAAGCAGAGGGGACAGAGTCTGGGTCACTAGCCAGTGACCAGTGTCGAACCAGGATGGTACCAGGCGATGTCGGGATGCGATCAGGTGCCGATGGGAAGCTTGTCTCTGTAGACACGCGGTCCAGGAGTCATAGACGACGACCAGGATGGAGTCACGAGCTGTCCCACGAAGGCTCTCACTGTCGGCTTCAAGATTGGAGGCAACGAGCCTTGGCAAAGGCAACCCACGCAGGAATCGATGTAGGCTTCATACTCACACCAGCAAGGTCTGAGGGGCTGCTTCTTTTCAGGGAAGCAAGGGCCAGTCTGGAGCTCCCAGACCTGTGGTGTAGTTTCACGGGATCGTCGCCAAGATGGCCCCTAGCCAACGGGCAAGTTACCGGGCAGACGTGTCGAGCAGGAAAATGCAAAAGGGCCCCACGCAGAACTCGTGGAGTGTGCAGGGCTGATCTACGGTGCAGATGCTGCTCTGAGCTGGGGCTTCTCAATCCCCAATGCACAGCTTCGAGGGGGCCTCAGGGGCTGCACAGTTAGCAGGTCGCAGACTTTTCAAGATGGCCGGTCCCACGTCGCCTCCACGGGTCTCAGCTTTGCAGGGACTGTGGATCGGGCTGTTGAATGTCTGGGAATCTGGTTCTGGTCAGGCTCTGGGCTCGGGCTTCGGCGGGAGGCGGTGGCAAAGCAAGTCGTAGATCGCTGGATGGTGCCTGCTTTTGCAGGGTGGTCACTCCTTGACCACAAGGGAGATTCTTCAGTCGTCTTCTTCAAGTAGATCGTCGAAGGTCCAGAGTTTCGGTTCAAAGTTTCAGTCAGGATTAATCTAAAGTCCTAGTGACTCAGCTCCTACCTATATACTGATTTTAGGGGCTGGATTACCTGCTAGGTCCCTCCTATGGGTGGGACCAGGGAAGGGGGCGGTTACACTCCTTTCCCTTTGCCCAGTTTCGCGCCAGAGCTGGGGCAGGAAAGCCCCAGCACCGGTTTGAACTGGACTATGCATGGGACACCTTGTGTGCCCCAGGCATGTCTCAATCCTTTGAGCAATCCCTGTCCCAATACACAAAATCCTGTCTGGGGTGGTGCTAGCACCTTCCAAGGCAGGAAACCTATTGTCCAAGCCTCCCTTGCTGGAAGGACTCCCAGCAGCAGGAGGTCAGACTTGTGTCTGTGGCAGCAGCATCCATTTTGTGATGCTGAGGCTCTGGTTAACTTTAACCGGAAATAGTTAGAACAACATGTCTTCTCCCTCTAGAAGGGTGGAATGCTACCCCCGTCGCCAGGACTGGCGAGGGGGTAGTATTCCAAATCGTATGACACCTTACTTGACATGTTTCGATAAAGCCAAACCATAGTTAGCATCTAACCGCGAGGATTATAATGCACTTAGGAGTATATGGTATGGCAATATCCCAGAACAGCTAAAGGACATGGTTCTGAAAGCTGCAGACAGGCTCAGCTCATGCTAGAGCACCATCTCACATAAAACCAAGCACTCTGCCTCCAGGATTGTTAAGGCCTGCCATAGGAGTGACTTATAGGTGTATATGTGTCCAGATATAAGTATACTATATCTAAGCAAGGGGTGATTACACCACGTTGCCCCAGCTGAGTAATCAGCCAGTTATGTCAATTTGAATGGCCAGCCAGGGGTGGCAAAAGATATTCTGCAGCCCCTGGTAGGCCTTGGATGCACCTATGCCCTGGGTACCTATGGTACACTGTACAGGGGCTCATAAGGTGACCCAGAATCTAATTGGTGATGTACCTAAAGTACATTGTAGTGAATTTAGAGAGAGAACAGCTGTGCTGTGGGTCTTATTAGCAGGCCCACAGCCACATTAAGTCGAAAACCAGTGAAGCAAAAAGAAAAAAGTGGCGTGACCATAGGAAAGCAGACCCTACTCTCCTACAGACCCCTCACCCAGTGTTCAAAGGCTGAACATCCTTTCCTCACTGTGCACAATATTCACACATACAGCACAAAAGTTCTAAATAAACACCCCCACTAGAGCAGTGCACAATCTCTGCACCCACAGCCCTGATCCAAGTGCACAACCAAGGCACCTGCACAACATCTACCACAGAGCATGGTTTCCACTTCCACACTGGCTGCAAGTCAGCACCCATTCCCTCGACCCTTTACTCATCTCTAGATGGTCTCTACTAATGATCAATCTTTCAGTGCTATGAGCTCATCCCATCTTTTAATCCAGGATCTCGCTGTGCATCACAGCCTGATGGGTGGGAACCTTCATAATAATATGGGGACCTTAAAGGCACTCCCACTGCGTTCCACTGTCAATGAACACTCAACAAAGCTACAATAAAAAAGTACAGAGATCCTGAGCCGACCTACATCCAGATGAAAGTGATGCCCAAGTGTTTCAAGTTTCTTGTAGTGGGCATTTGGGCGATCCCTACACCAACCTTTATTAGCCTTCTCAAATGAGCTGATTTTGTATTCAAGAGAGAACGGCTAAATATAATCCTTCATTAACAACAATACATCTAATATTATATTCAGTCACATGAGTTGTTGTCCTACCAGATATCTTAATAGGCAGGTAATGATTTCTGTCTGCAGTGGATCCAGGAATTAGGTTTCTAGATCTAATTTTGGACTTACAGACTCGAACAAGTGAATAAATAAGGCTCATGGACAAGCACAGAGGTAGGAAGAACAAAGGGCAAACATTTTTTATATACCTTTAAATAAATTCAAATACTAGTTTGCCCTGAAGGGTTTGGGGTTGTGGCCGTTTGTCTTATAGTCTACAATAAAATATACGCATATTTTCTTGTAAGCGAGTTGGGTTGCTATGTGAAATTTTCCAAAGCAAAACCAAAGGGGATGATGGACGGAGTGTTGAACATTGCAAGCACTCACCCCCAGTCAACTGATCTGGGTTTAATCCATCATCATTCTTTATCTCACTCTGCCACCCCAGTTCAAACATGGTCATATGCAAATCAGTCTGACCCTGTGCCTCATGGGAACAGTCCAGCCCGAACTGCCAAGCCATGTCTTCCCTGGAATGAAAAAAAGCATCCTGGGACCGGTTTCTGGCTAATCAGCCGTAATCAGCCAGGCTAGCTTGAATCCAGTGGTAACATGAACAAGGGACCCACATCTGGGCATACACTGCCAAATTAGGGCGAACAAAGCAAAAGTAAAGGGGCTGATGGACTAGCTTTAAACATTGCAAGCACTCACCCCCAGTCAACTGATCTGAGTTTAATCCATCCTCATTCTTTAGCTCACTCCGCCACCCCAGTTCAGACATGGCCACATGCAAATCAGTCTGGCCCTGTGTCTCATGGGAACAGTCCAGCTCTAACTGCCAAGCCATGTCTTCCCTGGACCGGAAACAAGCATCCTGGGACTGATTTCTGGCTAATCAGCCAGGCTAGCTTGAATCCAGTGGCAACGTGAGCAAGGGACCCACGTCTGGGCATACCCTGCCAACTTAGGGTGAACAAAACACACCCAAAGGGGATGATGCACAGAGTGTTGAACATTGCAAGCACTCACCCCCAGTCAACTGATCTGGGTTTAATCCATCATCATTCTTTAGCTCACAGCCACCCCATTGTGAAATTTTCCAGTTTCTAGATGCAATGCTAAAAGAGAAAGAAAAATATACAGGTGAGTTTTCTTCCACCTTAGAGAGAATGAAGGAGTAAATGCGGGCAGTGGACGTTCCTTTAGATTTAACATTTCCTTCAGAGGCTGGACGAAAATTTGATACCACAATACCTTTAATTTATGTTTCGGTTTTTAAAACATAAATATAAGGCATTGTTATTTACAATGCCAATAGCTCAAGCTTGCATAAATGCAGGACCTAATGCATTGCAAATGCTTGGTATTAAAATTATTTGCACACTGGGTAGCGTGCATTTTGTGGATCCCTGCAGATTCCTAAACGTTTCCCTCTCAGAAATGAGGCAAATGCGTGATTTTAGACAGTTTGAAGTTTGCAGGGTATTTTGGGTAAAATAAACTTTGACAGATCCACAGAGGTCAGTGGACTCGCTTTGGGCAGCTACCATTCACAATTGCTCAAGGTCTGTAGGATTCCCTGGTGGCCAGCTTAACAAAAGCCTGAATAGTGCAATTAATCACCATGGCACACAAGAGGAAACTGGGAGTCACCCCCTCTTTGTCAGTCTATATGTCAAAACGGCTCCAAAATAATTTAAATTTCCTCTGCATGCTATTGGGGATAGGGATGCTCTAGGCTTTACAGGCCTTTAGGGTTGGGGGCGTAGCCAGATATCAAGACTGGTCCGGCCTTCAATCAATTTTAAAAGAAATTGATTATAAATATCGCTGGCTTTGACTGGGTTTTTTGCCGCTAAGGGTGAGAGACAAAATACATTAGGCAATTTATGTGGTGGGGTCCAACTTGACCCTCGGAAGGGCCACCATATTTTGTTTGGAAAATATATCCCTGGTGTTTACCAGGGGCACCGCACAATGCCAGGGTCGGAACACTTCTGTTTTGTAAACAAATTCTTAGTGATATAGTAGGTTTCTGCCATCTCATGAGGGGCAGACAGCCATTACATTTGTTTTAAACAGGAGGGAGCATTTACTCTTTCTTGGGTGGCACTCCTACCCACCCTCTTTGGAAATCACACGTCCATGGTGATTCCCAAGCAAGCATTCATTATAGAGTGATACTGCTTCTCCGCAGTACTTCTCCTGCTTAGATCGTTGCTCGGGGATCTGAGATGCACCTCGCCTGCCCTTCAGCCTCCCGAACACAACCTAAGCCCTGATCAAAGTGAAATTAGCGCTAAGGCACTGACTAGTGCCACTATAAATCACTGTGATGTCAGCGCACTGTGTCACACTGGAAAAAAAATAATCTTGGCACATGGAAGAATATTTCTCCTTGCACCATAACATTTTCCCAAGAAAGGATTTTCTCTAACGGTTGTGCTGTGGTGGTGATGGGCTAGTCCACTGCAATAGAACATTGAACATTTGGGAACTACTGTAGAAATACACGTTTGCTAATTAATAAAAGTATAACATGCAGTTAGGAAAAATGTAATGCCAAAATAAAATGCACCAATGTTTTCAACTTATTGGTGCCTGAAAATCAAACCACTTAGGGAGGGTTAAATGAGATTCAAAACAACATTCCTATTTTAGACTGTGACCTTGTTCCTTGAAGGGGAGTTGAAAACCTCTTAATCACTTGGAGTGGGAATAAGCTGAATTGTTCTCAAACTCTCCTATTGTGAAGTGATATTTGCAACAATCCTGAAATTCATTTGTTAAAAATGTTAAAGCAAGACACCAATATATGTGGTATATATATATACAATTGTGTAGACTGGCTAACAATTCTAGGTTATAATTTGAAAATGTCAAAGGCAAGTAACCTCCAAAGTTTTTGCACTCATCACTATGTGTACAAGAGTAGGATCTGCTTCTTATAGTTACCCCCACTTTTTGCTGATGTTTCACTGTTTTCGACTTAGTCTGGCTGGGATCCTGCTATTCAGGACCCCAGCCTAGCTTCTTTCTACTCTAAATTGATCGCATCCACTTTAGGTAAACTCCAGATTGGATTCTGGGGCACCCTTATAAGTCCCTAGTATATGGTATACTATATACCCAATCAATCAATCAGTGGTTTATAGAGTACGCTGATTTGCATTTATTTGTTTCTTTGGGTGGGTACTTCTCACCTTAACATACCACATAATGTATAGCCTTGGGGTTTTCACCCTAATGATGTTAATGAATAGGATTATCACCCACTAATAAGTTTCTTGTCACCAGTGCACAACATGTCACTTCATAACCACTGACATCACCTTGCTACTTCTCATTTCTTCCTAGGATCTGACTTATCCTGGGATACAATCCATTCACAGTCTTTATTTTTTTTAGACTGTATTCTATTTTCTGGATTTGTCCATTCGGCAGATGTCAGTCATCAACCTGCGTTTCTATCTAGTAATACTTAGAGGCTCCACCTCTTTTTCGAGTCTTAAACATACTACAGATTCGTCTTTGAATACATTTTAATCAAAAGCAATGCGTAGATTATAGTGCCTCAGAGCTCTCATTTATCACACTGTTAGCATATATACCTTATACTGTATACTTCACCGATATGAGAATATTGTCATTGAAGGGAGCGTAAATCATTTGTGTTTGTCTTCTCATTACCCCTGATTTCTCGCTAATCATATTGGATTTAGCGTGCATTAACTTCACTTGTTACTGACTTTAATATATTCAGTGTAGCGAGTTTTTCAGAATCACTTCCGGTTGCCATTCCGGAAGCATTATTTGAAGTTCTAGACCACTCGAGTCCATCTACCAAAGTGGAAAAAGTGAGCTCTACTTACTCACACCGGTTTGAAAATATATTCATTGCAGCAAACAATATTTTATTGTAACCATTTGAAACACCTCAGATCTCTCGCTTGTCTTATTCGATTTAGCGCTTTTAAGTTTATTTATTACTATCATATATACACTCATAGTGAGATTTACAACTCACTTCTGGTTTTCATTCCGGAAGTAGAGTCAGCGCTCTAGCCCATTCCGTTTGGTCTATTAATACGGGTGGAGGGGCTCTACTCACTCTTTGATTGTCTTGGTGACACTGCTCCCGCTTCGCTCCTTAGTGCTCCGAGTATGGTACTTTCCATTTTATTTCTGATTAATCTCACCAATGAGTGACTTACCCCACAGCCCGGACGGAAGTATAACCGGCGGAGAGGTGAGCACTGTTGCGATTCAACTGCTTCACCTACTTTACTCCCATGTATTGCAACCCAACTTAAATACTTACTCAATTACGATGTTTCCCTTCTCACAGATACTCTTACATCCTAGCCATCTGTCCAATAGGTAAGATGTGCTCTCTGGTGATGCTCTTCCAGCCTTCTGCATGCCCTCTCTTCCCACTCCCCATTTTCCTTTAGGTCTCTTCTAGGGAATGTGTCCCTTCCACTTCCAGCACTTGTCACGCAGAAGTATGATGATTCCTGTTAGGCAATGATGATTCACAATAGAACTGCTGTATTGTAAATATTTTTGAAATATGAGGATTGATAGTTTGTGCAAGGTTATGTGTTTATACATATTATGCAAGCACTAAGTTCTTGTTGTTGTACACCATAAAAAATCTCTTTGGATGCATTCTATCGCTTCGCTTGGTACACCCAATGTTCTTGGATTTGAGGGTACTTGTCACTACGGGTGAAGTTTACACTAGAGTCACAGGTCATTAGCCTGCCATTGTCAGTTGATTCCAACTGTACGATGCAATGTTGTAACATATTGCCATTATACATCTTATAGCCCTGAAGAAGTCGTGGGTTACACCCTGACGAAACACGTGTTGGCTGGGCACCTGAAACACAAATAAACCACACGGAAAGAAATCATCAATCCGACCACTGTTATTGTTATGTTCATGAGATAATTGCAGTATCAATACTGTAAACAGCATCGCTGCAGCGGCTTTTCCCGCTGTATGCGGCGTTTTAAAAAAACCTGCGTTACATGACGAGCTCAGCTCGTAATCAGCATACGAGCGCCGTAGCTGATGACGAGCTGAGCTCTTCATCAGCATCGAAGGGGTTAATGAGGATTACGTGTGCACAGGCTACCTGTATAATTGTATCAAGGACTTCGGTCCATTTTGGGGGTTTTGGGTTATCCTCTTACCTGTAGCACCGTTCGCTGTTTGGTCTTGCTTTACACACACATTTACGACTGGAGGCGCCAACGTACACCGCATCACTTCAAACCCTTTGCTGGTATTAAGGCTGGACAACAGGTTTCCTGTCACAGGGAGGTGTAACCACCTCCCAGACGGGGCTTAGTGCATTGGGGCTGGGTGGGTGCACTCAAGAGTGCTTTGATGTCTGCACTGGGTGCACATTTGGTGTCCCTGTGCATAGTTCAGTTCAAACCGGTTGCAGGAGCCATTTGCTACTGCCCTGGCGCGAAATCGGACAAAGGACATGGGTGTAGCCACTCATCTGTCCCGACCCTCCCATAGGTGGGTCCCCAGACTTTGTCCCACACCTTCCTTGGGTATAAATGAGGAACCCCTGGCTACAGGACTTTAGATTTACCACGAAACTCTGCTACAGAAACCAAGTACTTCAACGATCTACACTAAGCTAGATGACTAAAGAATCTCCCTTGGAGTAAAGGAGTTATTCCCCTGCTAAGCAGGCACCAAAGATGCATCTGACCGGTTTGCATCTCTGAAGCTCCTGAGGACATCGAAGACTTTTGCAACACAGCAGGTGGGTTTCCAAGCGTCCCCAAGGTCGACTAGTGTGCTCAGCAAACCGGAGACCCGTATCCCTAGTGGGGACCATGCAACCCGAACCCCTGGGCACTGTGTCCATTTGCAGAAGCATCTGCTTTCCGGCGACCCTTGAAGCTGCGCTTTGGGCTACTTGTAGTCCAGACCCCAAGCAATGACTCAACCGAAGATTACCGGCCTACACTCCACAAGTGTTCCGTGGGCTAGTATTTTGGGATTCCTCTCTAGGTCCCTTCGCGATCGCTGGTCCGTTGGCCTGTGGGTCCCTGTGAAGATAACTAACTTTCAGTGGGCTTTCCTGGTTGCTCCAGATGTGCCCTGACTCTCCATCGCTTAGGGAGTCACCAGGACCTTGCTGGTTCTCACCGGAGCATCTTTTCTCTGACCACGTGGGTTGCAGTTGCCAAGCTGGACACTGACCCCACCCAGCACTCTACATCCTTCGTGGGACAGCTCACCTGCAAACTTTGGTGGTCCTCAACGTCTCCTGGTCCCCGTGACTGCAGTCAAGCATCACCTCTTCTCAACTGAGCACCCGACATCAGTGGGCATTCGTCTACCGAGCCCCTGGTCATTGGCAAGTGACCCAGACTCTGTCCCCTCTGCTTTCGGGTTCGTCTCAGCTTTGATCCAGGCTTGAATCAAACCCGACACTTTTCCTCTTCACTGCAGCAGCACTTTTTAGCATCACGCCATTGAAAACGACGAAGATTCCCGACACCATTTGACGCCTATGCACCCGGCTTCCCTGGGTTAGGTAACAAGTGCTCCGGTGCTCACATGGGTTCCGGCCTTAGAACCTTCTAAGTTTGAAAGGGTTTGCTCAAAGTCCTCTCCTAAGTGTCCATAAACTTTAAAATTCCAACCGGGACTTTCCCATAGAGTTGTACGGAGCTCGCAGCTCTGTTCTCACACTGCACGTGTGCCCCATGGCTCCCCAGTGTCACTACCTTGGGGTCCCAGCGATTCTAAGTGCTCTAGGCACTGTGTCTAGTCAAGTCGTGGTTGTTAAACTACTTTCTTAGTATATGGTTTGGTCTACCCCTGGAGTCCAGTGTGTAGTGTGCTATTTACTGTCGTTCTAGTGATTTAATATTGTTTACTTTGTGCTCTAATCTCAAAGAGGTAAGTAGAGAGTGTTTAGTAATAAATACATATTTTTCTAACACCTGTGTGGTTCTCCTTTCATTTGGTCATTCAGGAGGTTATAGACTGATAAAACAAGCTGCTTTACATTCCTTCAAGACATAGCCTGAAAGCTGCTCTCAATAGCTTTCATAAAAGGTTGTCTTTAACCTAATCATCAATAAGGGTTGTTTGGACTGGTACAAGGTGCCCACTAAAACTAGGTCACCATATACCAGGCCAACTTCTCACACTAAGCACATAGGCGCAATTCTGAGCGCATCTACTGCCTGAAAAAGGTCACCTTAAAAGGTGCCATTATTTGAAAACAACCTTTAAAATGCCAATTGAACCTCTCAAAGGAAGCAAGACGCTTAAAGTGAAAGCTCTAGTCACCGTCCTAGCATCTGAGATAATAGCCAGCTCAACTATTTAGTTTATAAAATGTATACATTTGATTGCAATTTATTCCCATTGCTTTTACAGTGCTGGGTCATGGTTGGTACTTCCTCTGCGTTGTGCTTACAACTTAATCTGTAAATACACATTTAGCCTTCCAACGCACAAGTTACTTACCTTCGGTAACAATATATCTGTAAGAAACAGTAGTTGGTGTTAGATTCCATACCTTAGAATATACCCAGGCGTCAGACTGGATCCAGAAAGTTTTGAGTAGCAGTACCCCTGCGCGTCGGTAGGCGTAGTCTGCGGCTCTGCGTCCGTCGTCGGCACCGGGATACGTCGCCGGAGTACTTAGACGCTGCGCTGATGTCCGTTCTTATACACAGCTTTTCCGCGCCAGGAATGCAGAGCCATGATAAAAACCGACACTGGTGCCATGAAACTAGGGCCCTCAAAGGGGGGAACCTTAACCCTAGATATCGATTCGCAGAACGGGGAGTATGGGTGGGGCGGTAAGGAATCTAACACTAACTACTGTTTCTTACAGATATATCGTTGCCGAAGTTAAGCAACTTGTGCATCTGAAAGAAACAGGTTAGTGTTAGATTCCTTACCTTAGAATAGATACCCCAGCAATACCAACCCCTGTGGTGGGTCTGCGAACCAATGATCACACCAGAAAGTCCTGGAGAACAGAACGGCCGAAAAAGCGGTCTCTCCGGACTTGGCTGTCCAGGCAGCAGTGTCTAAAGATTGTGTGCAGTGAGGCCCACATAGCTGACTGACAGATGTCCTGCAAGGGGACTCCCGACCCAGGGCAGTAGTAGCCGCCGTGGCCCGAGTGGAAAGGGCCCTCTGCCCAACAGGAGGCTCCCTTTTAGTCAAAGAGTAGCATACCTTAATGCACAACACGACCCACTGAGAGACGGTCTGTTTGTGCACCGCCCGTCCCTTCTTAGCGCCCACATAACCAGCAAAGAGTTGGTCGTGCACCCCGAACTGCAGTGTGCGGTCCAGATAGAATGAGAGCGCACGTTTTGAGTCCAGACGGTGGAGCCTCTTTTCCTCTTTCGAGGAATGCGACTGCTCGATGTGGAAGGCTGTGACTACCTTGGGCAGGAAAGAGGGACAAGTTCTCAAGACAACTTTGTCCGGATGGACAGAAAGGAAAGGAGGTTTGGAAGAAAGAGCCTGGAGCTCACTCACTCTCCTGGCAGAGGTGATGGCAACCAGGAAGGCAGTCTTAAGAGTGAGAAGACGAAGAGGGACATTGTGAAGTGGCTCGAAAGGAGCGCACATCAAATAAGTAAGAACAAGATTCAAGTCACACTGAGGCATCACGAAAGGAACAGGAGGAAACATGTGAGTGATGCCCTTCAAGAATCTATTCACAACAGGGGACTTGAAAAGAGAAGGCTGATCAGATAGCCTTAAAAAGGCTGAAATGGCAGAGCTGTAGCCCTTGATAGTGCCCAGAGCAGAGCCCTGCTGGGCAAGAGAAATAAGAAAGAGGAGAACCTCTGAAAGGGGGGCAGAAAGGGGATCCACAGCCTTTGCTGTGTGATAGATTGCAATTTTCCTGTTACAGAATGTCCTAATGATGTTGTGAATATGTTAGCCTAATGTGTCTAACCAATATGCAGTTACAGCTTATTATTCATGTGCTGCAACCCACTGAGCCATTTTTGTAATATGCAAGCTTCAGCTGGATAGAATTGTTTCTGTAATGGGTAAGCTTTTGTCAAATTTTTGCCTTCTAAGTTAGAAGACTTGTTGTAGTACATGGCTTTCCCTTGGTTAAGTTTACAGAATAGACATTTCTGTACACTCTTCTATAAGAGAGAGAAGCTTGTCAATGGCAGAGAGACTTCTGATGCTGACATTTGCTCTGCAGCTCCAATGTTTCATGGTACAGTTTTCCCCCCTCCTTTATGAGCAGAAATGTTTCCATGCTCTGGAGAAGCAGAGTCTCGGCTCCGTGGCCTTGGAGTAAAGATAATAATGTTGCCCTTGCAGGTGCAGATGCCTGGTGTTTGAGTTCATTGTTCACCCTCTGCTGAGCCCGGTACTTTTCCACTCTGGGCGTGGTTTTACTCTGCCATGCTATGTTATAATGTATTGCTGTGATGAGATGAGGCAGTCCTCTCGGTGCACTCCCTGGGGTGTAGACCTGACGGGGTCCATCTGCAGATGAATATTATGGCCAAATAAATATATTACTAATTCTTCTCCACTGTCCGGCTGGCTTATTATATGGTAATGGTATATGAGTGAGGTAAGTCGCTCAGGTGGATTTGAGCCACGCTTATGTGCACCATGCCACAAATTTGTTCCACCTGCAGGCGTATACCGATTTCGTGGAGGGACGCCTGGCTGCCAGAATCACATCACAGACTTCAGGAGGCAAGTCAAATGGCCTCAACTGCCGCCGCTCAATCTCCACACATGGAGGTGGACGCTGGACAGGATCGGGTGGAGGACCGACCCCTGCTGCTGCGACAGAAGGTCCTCCTGAAGAGGCAGACGAATTGGGGGATTGACTGACATACTGAGTAGCTCCGGATACCAGTATCTTCGTGCCCAGTCCGGAGCCACAAGGATGACTTGGGCCCGGACTCGCCTGATGATCTTCAGCACTCTGGGCAGAAGTGGTATAGGCAGAAAAGCGTACAACAGACCGCAGCTCCACTCGCGACGAAAATTCCAATGCGCAGAACTGATGACATTGTGCGTTCTCTTAAGTGGGCAATAGATCTAACCAAGGCTCTCCCCACTGCTGAAAGAGACCTTGAGCCATGTTCAAGTTCAGACGCCATTTGTGATCCATCATGCACCGACGGCTGAGTTCGTCGGCCCTGGGGTTCAGGGAACCTGCCAGGTGTTGAAACACCAGGGTCACGCCAGGGTCACGCCCTGATGTTCTGGCCATTGCCAGAGGAGCAAAGCCTCCTGACACAGGGCCCACGACCACACCCCGCCCTGTTTGTTGGAGTACCACATGGCGGTGGTACCACATGGCGGTGGTGTTGTCCGTGAACACCTGCACTACACTTCCCCGGACAGAGGGGAGGAATGCTGTCAGTGCAAGCCGGGTCGCCCGTAGCTCCAGAAGGTTGATGTGGAGCCGGTACTCCGCCGGAGACCAGAGGCCTCTGATCTCCACCTCTCCCATGTGCCCCCACCCCCCGCCCCCGCCCCCGCCCAGAAGGGAAGCATCCGTCACAACTACGTGCTCCGGTTGGGCTTGGGAGAGGGATCTGCCGCTGACCCAATCGCAGTCCGTGAGCCACCACTTCAGCTGTCTCGCAGTGCCCTCCGAGATCAGGACGTGGACGGACAGGTTGCCCTGATGCTGGGCCCACTGAAACTTCAGGTCCCACTGCAGAGCCCGCATCCGCCACCGGGTGTGACGCACCAGAAGGATGTGGGAGGCCATCAGCCTCAGAACCCGCAAAGTCAACCTGACCGAGACCCGGGATAAAGGCTGAAAGATCGGAATCAGAGCCTGAATATCCCAAACCCGCTGTTCAGGAGGATAAACCCAAAACCGCGCGGAGTCCAGAACCGCTCCGATGAAGAGGAGCTTCTGAGAGGGACACAGGTGTGACATTGGCACATTGATGGAGAACCCAGCAGGTGCAGGAGGTCGGCCATAGTCTGGAGGTGGCTGACGACTGTCTGGGGTGAGCCCGCCTTCAACAACCAGTTGTCGAGATAGGGGAAGACTGGCACCCCTAATCTGCGCAGATGAGCTGTGACCACCGGCATCACTTACGTGAACACCCGAGGGGCGCTGGTAAGGCCGAAGGGGAGCACGGTAAACTGAAAGTGCTCGTGGCCTACCGTGAACCGCAGTTAGCGCCAGTGGGCTGGCAGGACGGGGATGTGAAAATACGCGTCCTGCAAGTCCAACGCCACCATCCTGTCTCCAGGGTCTAGGGCAGCTATGACTGGAGCCAAAGTCAGCATGTTGAACTTCTCCTTTCGGAGGAAGCCGTTGATGTTCCGCAGGTCCAAGATAGAGCGTAGGCCCCCTTTGCTTTTCTTGGGAACCAGAAAGTAGAGGGAGAAGCAACCACACCCTACTTCTGGCCCAGGAACGCGCTCGTTGGCCCCCTTGGCCAAGAGGGCCGTAACTTCCTCTTGCAGAAGTGGCAAGTGATCCCCCGACATGCGGTGGTACTGCGGTGGAATGGCTGGAGGGGCCGCCTCGAAGGGGAGGGAGTAGCCCCTTCGGACAATTTGAGGCACTCACCTGTCCGACGTGATGGTGCGCCAGTGGAGGAGGTGATGGCGAGCCCTGCCCCTCACTGGCGTGCAATGGGCCTGAAAGCTCGGACTACGAGGGCTTTGATGCGGATGCTGCGGGGATGGATGTGGACTGGCCTCACCGCTGTCCCCTGGCACCTCAACGGCGGTTACCACGTCCGCCGCCGTGCTGGATGTTAGTCTGCGGCCCGTGGCTAACAGGACGTGATGGGGCACCCCTTCCTTTGCCACGAAAGGAAGAAGTTTGCTGGCGCTGGCCCGACAGGCCCAAGGACTTGGCCGTAGCCCTGGAGTCCTTAAAACGCTCAGGCGTTCCATGTCGCCAAAGGGGAGACGTCATCAAACGGCATGTCCATGAGGGAATTCTGACAAAAAGAAGGAGATAGGTGGTGCACTGCACGGGTTAATTTGAGGTTCTGAACGTTTTTCTCAAAGTTCTGGGTGCTCTCAAGGGTGGTGTTTGGACGGAAAACACCACCCTTGAGAGCACCCAGAACTTTGAGAAAAACGTTCAGAACCTCAAATTAACCCGTGCAGTGCACCACCTATCTCCTTTTTGTCAATTCGCCTTTCCGCCCAAGGTGGGCTGCACGCCACAATATGCAGTTCGATGAAATTAGTAAAAGCACTGAAGCCAGAGCGCACACTTTAGCCTATGATGATACCGAAAGACAACGAATCTACTCGCTGATAGAGGAAGACATCAGCCCATCTACTACCAGTCGGAGTAAGGAGCAATGCATAAAACAACTATTATACCTGTCCAAACGTCACATCAACCAGAAGCTCCATGCGAGCACATTACTTAGATACCACCGAGCACTCAGAATCCCTCGCGGGCTACAGATAGCCTTAAAACCTTCACTCTGCAAAAACTCTAAAATATTCCAGGACAAGTGGAATGGAATACTTAATAAATGCAGCCTCGATTTGATACTACTTATCGTTGAAGAATTGGCTGGAATACTCAAAGAACTTGAAGTAGAAATTAAGGAGATTGACAATGAACTCAAAGATATGTTTACATCAGAAGAAATGAATTCCACCCTTGAGGATATCAAAAACACTCTCGACAAACATCAAAAAGAAATCAATGAGCGAAAAGTGAGAAAATTTCGCAGGGACACGCTTAATTACAAGCTTGATGAAGTTTATTCATGGGCTGACGTCTATGCCCAAAGACGTTGCAATAGACCACCTAATACCCAGACGGACACATCATCCTCGGACACTGATTCTACATATCGAACATCTCGCAAACCTCCAGCACCTAGACCACCATCAAATGACGAACAAGCCAGCACGTCAGCAACCAGCCATGAACAAACTTCAACAGCGCATTTTTTAGAAGTAGGTCCAGACCAACTCGAAGACTCAGGAGGAGCCAGAACAAAAGAAAAAGAAAAGAGTCCACCAAACATGCAGAGAACAGTTGCCAAGAAAGACCTCAAACCAAAAAAGAACGTTTAGTTATTAACATCTCTGACATTGACATCCCTACTTACCAAATGAACCTACTTGAGAAAGGCACATCATTTATACCTACAGCACAGACTAACCTTCTAGAACTAGAAGTGAGCACCTTCAAGTTCACAAAAAAATTGAGACTACGTCATTTTTTTGCCAATCCTACCAGCTAGTACTTTGGACAAAGACGATGAACTTAGAGGCTTACGTCCTCCCAGTACCTATCAAGCACCCAACAGTCACAAGTGCATTGATCTGTTTGAAACTTTAGTGCGCAATGATTTGCAAAAAATCAATTTTAAAAAACCTTCAAAACAACAAAACTTAACTATGAAGGATCGTGACACCCTCAAATCGTTGGCCAACAACTCACGAATTAGATGTGTCAAAGCTGATAAGGGAGGAGCTTTAGTAATCCTTAATTCTACCATGTATATACAAAAACTACACGAACATTTACAAGACACCACGATCTACATGGCACTTGATAACAACCCGACCAGGGAATTCCAAAACATCCTCAATGACATTGTGATTACAGCTCACCGAGCAGGCATCATTGAAGATCGTACCAAAAAGTATTTACTACAAGAGCATCCCAAGAGTCCGACCATACACATGTGTCCTAAGATACATAAAAACCTCCTGGACCCTCCCTTCAGGCCCATTGTTTCCACGAAAGGATCAATACACGAACCCACCGGAAAATTCATCGACAAGTACCTCCAACCACTTGTCATAAAAACTACCAGTTACATCAAGGACACTACAGATTTCCTTGTGAAATTATCTGAAGTTCAATTCAACAACAATGAATCACTCATCCTTTGTACAGCTGATGTTAGCTCTCTCTACACTTCGATACCACATCAAGGAGGCATCGAAGCCATTGAACATGCCCTCCTCAACAGTGACATTGACGCACAAATGCAGTCTTTTTTAATGGAGCTTATGATCTACACTCTTTATCATAGCTATTTCCAACAAGAGGATCGATGGTACCTTCAGCTATCCGGAATGGCGATGGGAAATTGTGCTGCTCCCACGTATGCAAATTTATACATGGAGAATTTTGAAAATCAACACATATATACCAACCTGACATTCCAAAACAAATCAAAAATGTACATCAGATACATAGACGACCTATTCATAATGTGGTCAGACACCAAAGACTCACTAAATCAAGTACTCACTGAAGTAAACACTAAGGATTCACGCATCAACCTCACATGGCAAATCAGTGACACAGAAATGTCCTTTTTGGACGTTAACATCAAGATCACCCTACAAAGGGCTCATCACAGATCTTCACAGGAAAAACACGGATCGTAATAACACCCTACATTACTCCAGTTTCCACCAAGGCTCCCTCAAGAAACACTTACCATTTTCCCAAATGTTGCGAGTGAAACGCATAGTGTCTGATGAACAGACATTGATAACACGCATCAACCAAATGCATGAACGCTTTCTCAACCGAGGTTACCCCGAGGAAGTCCTCCGGGAAGCCCAGAGTCGAGTTGAAAAGATCTCCAGACAAGATTGCTTACTAAAAACCAAGAAAGACAAGGAACAACGCATAGTGCTAGTTTCCAAATTTTCTACAGCCAGCTCCATCTACAAGAAAATCATACTCAAACACTGGGCCATTCTACAGATGGAACCCGATTTCCGGGGCATCTTTGAAAAACCTCCTTTATTTGCCCATACTAGAAGCAAAAACATCAAAGAGATTCTTTCCAAACCCACTCCAGCAACTCCACAACATCAAGGAACTCAACCTTGTTTAAACTGTAACCACTGTAACAGTGTCATCAAGGGTAACATCATTCAACACCCAATGAAGGGCCATGCCATCAAATTACAAGTTGATGCCACATGCGACTCGATGAACTTAATTTACGCTTTAAAATGCCCCTGCGGGAAGCTATATGTTGGAAAAACTGAACGTAAAATAAAAACACGTTTAAATGAACATAAATCCAACACACGTCTGAAACTTGAGAAATCGAACATTGCCATGCACTTTGCTGAATCACGCCACACCATCGCACAACTCAAATTCATAGTTTTGGAAACTCTCATCAAAAGAGAAGGAACTGACAACCACAAACTATTGTTAAAGAGAGAACTAGAATGGATTTATCGATTACAGACTTTAAAACCATTTGGTCTTAATGATCGCATTGAATATAGTTGCTACCTGTAATATATATATATATGTTATTGCTGATTTGTCTGCATTGCTCCTTATTTCTTTCACTTTACCGTTGCTTTTACTTCACGATCCTTCGTGGTCATACACCGTTAAAATATGGCAGCTTCACTTTCCGACCCTTAGTCCTCTTTCTACTCATTCCCTCTGTTCACCTTCAGACACCTATAACCCCCTCCCACTACCACACCTGACTCCGACTTCGCAACCGTTGAACAGCGGACTCCGCTACGCTTGAGCATGAAGTAAGTCCTCGTTCGCCGCATCTAAACGCCCACGCGTTTAGATCTTTCACTTCATTTCATTTCTTAGCTTCACGCGGTAAAACTTCCTTCACACTCCCTCCCTTCACGTTGATTTTCGTGCACCATTCTAACCTTTCCGATTCATCAACGCCTATTCCCCCACCGATAGACACTAATAATTCCCATTACCACGCCAGTCGTCTACCCACCCCTTACCCTATTCTCTCTGTCTTCCTCCACAGCACTCCGTGATAAAGGGCATCCCTGACCGAAATGCATTGGAGAAAAGTTCATGTATCAGACTAATGGAATAACGTTACTCTAACTGATATGCTGTTAATATCAGGTTTCAAGAAAAACATATGACGAACAACATTGAATACATAATGAAACTTTATTGAATTTGTGAATCACGTTCATTGATCACCTGAGGAGTGCCTCATTAGGGGATGTATCTGCAGTTGCTGCATACACTACCTACTCCATGAGGGAATTCTGGACATAAGCCGCAAAGTTGGCAGACCTCAGCCAGGCGTGGCGGTAAACTGCCACCGTCGTGGAAATCGCCCTGCCCAGCGAGTCCATGGTATCCAGCCCACATAGGATACAGTACCGTGCTGCATCTCGCCCTTCCGCAAGGGCTTGAGCGAGTTTGACCCGGGCCTCCTCACGCAACCTAGCAGCACGTCCACGACCGTGTCCCACAGAGAGTGGGTAGAACGGCCCAAAAGGCAAGCGGTGTTGACCGACCGCAACCCCAAACTGAGTGAGGAGAACAGCTTCTTACCAAACTGCTCATACCTTTTGGATTCCCGATCAGGTGGAGCAGTCGGGAATGCGGTCTGGGAGTTAGAGGCCTGGATAACAAGGTTCTCGGGGTGGGGTGGGTACACAGGAAGCTAGGGTTGAGGTGGCCGGGCGGTGGCGCCTGGCCACGTTCCGATCTACAGTGGGACCTGTAGCGGGCCTGGACCAAGTGCCCAACAGAACGTCAGTAAGGGCCTCATTAAACGGCAGTAGAAGCTCCGAAGAGCTTGCCTGCAGTTTAAGGACCTCGGTGGGGAGGTTAATCCTCACGGCCGCGACGGGGAGCTCAAGACCCAAGACCCAAGGCCTTGGCCGCCCTCGTCATCACCACGCTGTAAGCAACCCCCTCCTCCGTAGCCACGGTAGGAGTGGAGACATAGCCAGTGTCGGGCGAAGTGTCCAAACCACTGGCCTCCCCTAAATCCACTGCCCAGTCCCGATACGACTGGCACTCTTGTGCCAGAGGTCCTCAGACCCCTCCCAATCCTCCTCGTCTCCCATCTCCTGATAGTCCAGTGCAAAAGATGGGGCCGGATCATAGAACGATTCCTCTTATCTCGGCGTCGAATGCAGCTTCGAGCGACGCCGGTCCAACGCAGGATCCTGACCGAAGGAGGGCCGAGAGACTTCGTCGTCTGGGGACGGCGTCTGGAGCGGAGGGCTCGTAAGGTCGACCAGCGGCGACCCGCATCTGGTGGGGCCCTGCGGCGTCGGGACCGGAGCAGTCGACGAAGCACCTGGTCCGCTTGGGCTCCAAGCCGGGGCAGCGGCCCGAAGGCGCCACAGCGGGACCAGACGGAGGAGAGAGCGACCTCATGGCCATGAGGAAGGCATCGATCTCCTCCGGCGCCGCCCGAACCCCCAGCCGTATCTCGCGAGTGTCGGGAGGTGGGGGGAGTCAGAAGAGCAATGTCGTCTCTTCGACTTCTTGTGCCTCTTACCTGAGGACTTGGAGCCCGAGGAATGGTGTTGACTCGCCGAGCTCCGATGACTGTGGCCCCGCGACCGGTCCTTTGACCTCCTCCTCGAACTGGAACGTGTACGGCGCGGGGCCGACTGCCGGAGCTCGAGGCGCATACGGAACCGCTCCCGCCTAGCCTTCGACGTCAAGGCCCGGCAGTCGGGGCAAGACTTGTCGTCATGGACGGCCCCATGGCAATACAGGCACCGGCGATGGGGGTCAGTAACCGACATCAGTCGGTTGCAATCACCACAGGGCTTGAACCTAGGCATCCCTACCGGCACCGATAGTCTTACGACTCGAAACAGGATCAAAAAGATCGAAAAAGTTAGTCAAAAAGTGACTAAGGAGTACTGCTTTTTCCGGATCTGCGCTTGCTGGTGCGGAAAAAAGAAGAACTGACGTCAGCGCGCGAGGGCGGCGTCTAAGTACTCCTACAACGTAATCCCGGCGCCAATGACTGATGCGGAGCCACAGACGACGCCTACCGACTCGCAGGGTTACTGCTACGCAAAACTTTCAGGATCAAGTCTGACGCCTGGGGATATTCTAAGGTAAGGAATCTAACACTAACCTGTTTCTTTCAGATATACAATCTGCATAGTCTATCATTCACCGTACAAAGGTATTAAATCTACATATTTTCAAAGGCACAGTAACTTTAATACAAAGTAATTTCAAGATTAATTTAGCCCTACAAATAAAATCACATTAAAATACAAAATATAACAACCTAAAAAGCATATTACACTGTATTACACAATATAATGTGAGTAGCAAGAAAATTATACCTGCAATCAGCTCCATCAAATACGTTTTGGTAATGGTTGCCAATGACTTCTTGCTTTAGATAATACAGCATTCGTACTCGAAGCAACACCCTAGAATAGTTTATTTAATAATGATTAATAGTGCACACTTGCTCAAATTTCAGATGAGTACATCTTGTGCAAAATGCAAGGTATTCTTTTATACAGAGGAAAGTAATGCATCCACACATTGTCCATGCCAAGTTAGGAATTTCAGAGTTCAGAATACCTTACTTATACATATAAACAAGCTGCTGTTCAGTTGTGCTTTATCATTATCATCTTGCACACTTATTGCCGGATAACAAGCTTTCAATATTTCCTAGTTAACATAACATAAGCAACATCTATAATGCCAATTTCTAGAGAAATGGATTGTTTTGATTA
The DNA here is from genome assembly GCF_964263255.1 of Lissotriton vulgaris. NCBI lineage: Eukaryota > Metazoa > Chordata > Amphibia > Caudata > Salamandridae > Lissotriton > Lissotriton vulgaris. The sequence goes on along the minus strand of NC_141700.1, from coordinate 409,216,927 downwards.
TTCTCTGACAACATAGCATGCTTACATAAAGCCTCATTCACAAAAATGACTACTCTATTATACTTGGTACATCACTGCCACTATGTACAATGCAATCTAGTTATTTAGAAAAAATCACTTCGCATTACATCACTTAATTAGGTAGGATTCTTTCGGGTGCATACCATATATTAAAATATCATTCCAGATGTACGAGTTACTTACCTTCGGTAACGATGTATCTGGTAAAGACTATTCTAGCCACAGATTCCTTAGCGTATAATTATCCCCAGGCGTAAGACTGGATCTGGCAAATGTTCTTTGCCACAGCATCTCTATGCGCCGGGAAGGGGGGGTAGGGGGGGGGGGGGGGGAGAAAGAGGGGGTTTGTGATGGGCGGAACCATGTGACATTGCCCTGATGTCGGTCACATGAGCCCCATCCCGGTGCGGCAACGTCAGTTTTCTTCAGAGAAATTTTCCGCGCCACAACGCGGAGCCATCACAAACAAAAACTGTGAGAATATAGAAACAGTGTGCGAAAAAAATCAGATAAACAAACGAAAAATGCAAATGGTGAGGAACTGCACCAATCGGGAGAGTGCAAGCCACTGTGGCACCTAAAGTCATAGAAGTGAAGAGCAGAGCACAGCTACCACCACCACATCCCACAGCCGCAAATTAACCATCTCCCTCTTGAAACACCAGTCCCTGAGCGGAGACATCTCGATTACCATCTTTGAGAAGCTAAGGACGAGAACCTGGAGTTCTTCCCCTCTCTAAAGAAAGCAAAATCACAAAACGCACAACAGGCGCGGCTCACTCCCCCAAGCAAACCCATTCAAGCACTAAACCTCCTGTTCCCGCATGCGCCCAATCCCAGAGCCCACCCCTCCAAGTTACGAGAACTCCCTAGCCTCGCCTCCTCCGCAACCGCAGCCCCTCCGACCACCCTCCCCCGCCCCCTCATCCACCCCACCCAACCTCCAGAGCCCCCCTCCCAACTACTAATGCTCCATAGCCCCTTCTCCCCCACTAACCAGTCTGCGCCCAGATCTTTCACCCGCCCCATGGGGAGCCCGACCTCTAAGCCAACCCTTCCCCCCCAGTCAACCCCTACTGAACCAGAGCAGAGCCCTCCCACCGGAGTGGATCTTGACCCCCATCCTCAACTAGGCCTCACCCTCCCCCCCCTGTCACACCTCAGTTGGGCGAGATGCAAGAGTTAGCACTCCAGCCACCTCTGAACGCCTCTAGAAACGACACAGCCAGCAGCCTTTCGACCACAGGGCTCAGCTCCTCACCCCCCCCCGCCTCCCCATACAAGCTGCCTTTATAATTCCTTTGAATGCCTATCGGTCATCATCAAATCGCACACTAACAGCTCACTACACTGCCATCTCCTGTACCACCCACCCGGTAACCATAACTAATACAGCTCTCGGACTTGATCACCCAATGCGCTCTCAGCAACGATAACAGCTTAATTCTGGGTGACCTCAGCTTAAGATGGAACGAAACAAAAAACCCGCTCATCCAATCTCTGAAAGGACTCCGGCTAGACAACGGTATGTTCCAACACTGCCTAGAAGAAACACACCACAGAGGAGCGATTCTAGATGCAATCATCTCGGACATGAAATCGATCAATATTGACTACATCATTGCTGTCGACTGGTCAGATCACCACATTATTCTTTTTCATATCAACCAACCGGCCCTATCCAAACCCTCACTCTGGCTCCTCCGAAATGGGCCAGGAATACATCCCGGGTCCCTCAAGACAAACTAGAAGAAGCGCTAAGCATGCTCCTCCCAATCGAAGCGGAGCACCTCTCAACCTTAGAACTTATCTCACTCTACCACTCTAACCGGACGCTCACCTTGGACCGGCTGACGCCCCTGAAACAAAAAAAAAACAGAAACACCCCCTCTAGTTCTTGGTTCACCACTGACATCAATGAGGAAAGAAAACACCTCCGAACCGTAGAAAGAGCTTGGAGGAATAATCCCTCCTCCCTCCATCGTGATCAACTCAAGGCAGCACGTAGAAACTACAACAAGCACATCAAGAACAAAAAGTCATCCTTCTTCTGCTCTGCCCTAGACAACGCTAAAAATCGCCTTAATGAACTCTTTAACATCATTAGGAGCCAAACATCCAAACCGTAGTATCCAACAAGGCGGCGTCAAAATCGCTCTGTGACAACTTTGCTAGCTTTTTCAATGAAAAAAGTCGACAAAATAGATCTGGCTCTCAGCACTGACCCCGCCTCCCTCATGGGGACCTCGACACTAGCAACAATAAGCAACTCCCTAGTGAGCACTCCTACGCTTTGGTCCTCCTTCCACCCCATCCAGGAAGATGAGACAATCAAGCTGATAGCCGCCGCTAAAACCCTCATCCCACTCCCTAGACCAGAAACCCTCGAACCTGATGAAAGAAATGAAGCTCACCCTAGCCCCAATCTGGTGCATGATGATCAACAGTTCAGTGAGCACAGGATTCATTCCTGACTGCCGCAAAGTGGGTCAAGTCACTCCGTTACTAAAAAAACCAGGTCTGGACACGAGGACATGAACAACTTCAAACCTTCCGCTTCTATCTAAAATTCTTGAAAGATGTGTTCTCCCTCAGTTAACCCAACACCTAGAGAACATCAAACTACTAGACCCGCACCAATCAGGATTCAGAAAGGGATGCAGCACCAAAACCGCAATCTTAAATGTCCTAGATGATTTTCACATGTCTCTCGACTCTGACCAATGCAGCCTTCTCATCCTACTTGACCTATCGGCCACGTTCGATACAGTTGACCACACCCTGCTCCTCAAAGTCCTCCAAGAGCGAGCAGGCATTGAAAGGACGGTACTAAAATGGTTCTCCTCCTTCTTTCACAACCGCACACAAAGAATAAAAATCAACAACTTCGAGTCCGACCCCCGACCTGTGAGTAGAGGAGTCCCACAAGGGTCAGTTCTCTCTCCTCAACTCTTCAACGTCTACATGGAACCCCTCACCACACTTCTAAGGAAGTCTAACATTCCCTTCCACCTCTAAGCGGACGATACACAACTCAACCTGGAAACCACCTCGATCGAAGACATCCACAGACTGAACGTCACGCTCAAAGAGGTCCAACAGTGGCTCTCAATGAACCACCTCAAACTCAACCAAGAGAAAACAGAAGTTCTCCTCATCTCGAATAGAGACAAAAACCCTCAAATCGAGGAATGGCTCAAAGCCTTAGAAGCCCTCAATGGGGCTCTCGGGCCAACGGACTCTCAAATCCCTAGGGATTACCCGTGACCCCAAGCTGGACATGAAAAAACATCTCAAAAGACGCAAAATTTGCGTTCCTAAACTTGAAGCTACTGTACAGAATAAAACCCTTCCTCCCTCCAAAAGATCTCAAACAGGCCACACAGGCGTTGGTGCTTTCCAGAATTGATTATGGAATCGCAACTTTGACCGGTTCAGCAAAATCTCACTTAGGTCCCCTGACCACTACCCTCAATGCCGCAGCAAGAATGGTCACAGGAACGAAAAAATTTGAGCACATCTCTCCGGCACTTAGGTAACTGAAGTGGCTTCCTATTGACCAACAAACCAGCTTTCACACAGCCTGTCTCACTCATAAAGCCTTGCACACAGGCAAACCTGAATATCTGGCCGCCAAAATCAAAAGGGCCGGTCAGTCCAGAAACCTCAGAAGCTCCAACACGCTTCTACTCATCGCACTGAGAGCTCGGAAACTCAAAACCGGAATCAAATCCTTCGCGGGTAATGCACCCAAAATTTGGAACTCCATCCCACCCCACATCAGACTGACCACCTCCTTCCCGAAATTCAAGACACTTCTCAAAGCCCTCTTCCTAGAGCGCTCTCAACCGTAAAGGGTACCCCAGAAAGGACTTGAGGAAGGTTTACTATCGAAATCCCCCCAACTTGAGTCACATTCCGCAAATGTTGTCATATTGCCTCTGAGTTGGCATACCGAAGATGTTTTTGGTTTTTTTCTCCGCTCTCGTTTTCCGTTCAGAACTTGTTTGCTCATAATTGGTACATGCTGTGAAGCGCTCGGATACCTTCGGGTCCAGCAAGCGCTATACAAAACTTCAATAATTAAATACATTAAAAAATAAAAAATACTGCGAATCAACCCTTTAAGCAAATACGATATCCTACCTGGGGGCAGAAAAGTATGTGAAAAATTTCACAGCAGACTAAGAGGCCTGCAATCACACTCCATAAACAGTGAAGGACAACAAGGCCAGAACAGAAGAGTAACGACAAATAACCCCAAGACAAGCCCATCAAGGAGAGGCACATCCCCTGTAAGAGCTAAGGGCCGAGGCACAGCCAAGAGTCCCCAACTCAGAGGATACAGAGGAGTCAGGAATTTCAAGCAATAAAAAGGGGAAGTGCGTGAGTAGGCCCCACATTGGAAGACCAGGGTGAGGGGACGCAGAAGTACCCACGAACCACCCAAGCAATCACCAGAAAGAAAGGAGTGGATCAAACAAACAGAACGAAGCATCCCATTAGGGAAGAAGTGAAAGAGGGCACTCGCAGAAGGCAAAACCACCCGGAGGCAGACAAGTGCAGTAGACCAAGCTGAAGGTCCTCGCAGACCGGGGAGGAAGGGCGGGTTGTGAAGGAATCTGCAGCTAGAATTGTCTCTACCAGATACATTGTTACCGAAGGTAAGTAACCCGTACATCTGACAGAGACTACTAGCCCCAGATTCCTTAACGTAGAATAGATACCCTAGCCATACCCAGAAGGGAGGAGGCCCTGCGACAGAGCCACCCAGTAGGAAGAAAAACAGGGTCCCATAAGGGGATGTTGTGAGAAGTTGGCTGATATATGATGCTCACTAGTTCTAGTGATCACCTTGTATCAGTCCAAGCAACCCTTATGGTGATTGGTTGTAAGTCAACCTTATAGACCAGCTATCCTAATGGTAGCATGGACAAAGCAGTCTTAGGCTAAACTCTTTTGGCATGTGAAGCCAGCTGTTTTACCACGTATAACCCCTTGAATACCAAATGAAAGGACACCACACAGGTAGTTATGAAAATAAACAAGATATTTATTAACTAACAAACACCTCTGAACTCTTTATGAGATCAGAGGGCTAAGCACATGACAATACTCTTAAGAAAAATAAGTTTAAGTTGCACAATTACAATGTTGCCCTAGGGGCACAACAAATCATATACTAAGTAAGTGGAATGTGAAAGTCGATAGAAGGAATGGAGCTGTCCAGAGGCAGTAGGATCGCTGGGACTACACTACCCTAACTTTAGGTAAGTAATAGGAGGCCCAAGGAACGTGTGTGCAGAGTGTGAACTCACACGTGACAACGTCTATGGACAGTACAGTTCAAGAAAAAGGTGAGTACGGACAATCCTGACTAGTTAGGACTAAAACGACTGTGGAACTGGACACTAGGAGAGTCAATCTACCCTTGAGCACCAAAATGATCTTGTTACCTCACCCACAGGCTGCGGGTGCATAGGTGCAAAGTCGTGTCGGGTTCTGGCGTTGAAGTCTATGGAGCCTGAAAGAAAAGATGCTGCAGGCGACCAGGAGGAAGATGTCCGGTGTGATCCAAGGGTGGATCAGTGAAGAGGAGAACCTGAAAGCAGAGGGGACAAGGTTCAAAGTCACTAGCCAGTGACTGGAGTAGAACCAGGAGTGGAACCAGGTGTCGTCATCGCAATCAGGTGAAGAGTGGAAGCTTGTCTCTGCAGCCACGTGGACCAGGAGGTGTCTTCGACGACCAGGATGGAGGCACGAGCTGTCCCACGCAGGCTTTCGCTGTCGGCGGTGTCGGATCCGGATTTGGAGTCAACATGCCTTGGCAAAGGCAACCCACGCGGTGAGTGGAAACGGCGTCTGGAGTGGACCAGGAGGGTTCGGGGTGCTTCTCCTTTGCAGGGAAGCAGGGGCCAGTCTGGAGCAACCAGACCAGCAGATTGGATTTAAAGATTCGTCGTCTAGGAAGTCACTAGCCAGCTGGCAAGTGACCAGACAAAGCGTCGAGCAGCAAACAGGCAGAAGGGTCCCACGCAGATCTCGTGGATGCTGGAGGGCTGGTCTTCGGTGCAGGAGCTGCTTGTGGTCGGGGTTCTCAGTCCCCAAAGCACTTGGTCGAGGTTACCTCAGAAGTCATGCTGGAGCATAGTGCTGCTTCTTCCAAGATGGCCGGTCCCACGTGTCTTGTCGCACCCACGGATCTCAGCTGTGCTGCAGATGTAGGTAGAGGTCGGAGAGGTCTGGGAATCCAGGTATCGTCGGGCTCTGAAGTCTGGATCCTCGAGGGAAGACGACAAAGGGTAGCCGCTGGACGCTGATGGTGCCTGCTGGTGCAGGGTGGACACTCCTTGCCCACAAGGGAGATTTCTTCAGTCTTCTGTGTAGAAAGTCGAAGTCCAGAGTTTCTTCTTGCAGAGTTTCAGTTCAGGATTAATCTAACTTGGAATGGGACCAGCTCCTATCTTTATCCTGCTAAAGGGGGATGTACTATCACTAGGTCCCTCCTTTGGGTGGGACCAGGAAGGGGGGTGGTTAAACCCCCTATCCTTTGTCCGGTCTTGCGCCAGAGCTGGGGCTGGAGAGCCCCATGAACTGGTTTAGACCGGTGTATGCACAGGGACACCTTGTGTGCCCCAGGCATGTCTCATTCCTTTCAGCCCTGTCCTACCAATACACAAAATCCGGTCTGGGGTGGTGCTAGCACCTCCCAAGGCAGGAAACCCTTGGTCCAAGCCTCTCTCGCTGGAAGGACTCCCAGCAGCAGGAGGTCAGACTTGTGTCTGTGGTGGCAGCATCCATTTTGTGATGCTGAGGCTCGGGTTAACTTTAACCGGGGTTCACAGTTAGGTACATGTCGTGTACCTCTAAAAGGGTGGAATGCTACCCCCGTCGCCAGAATGGGCGAGGGGGTAGTATTCCAATTTGTATGACACCTTACTCGACATGTTTTGATAATGCTATGCCAAAGTTGGCAATAACCGCGAAGTTATAATGCACTTAAGAGTATATGGTATAGCGTTATCATGGAAACAGCTAAAGGACTTGGTTCCGAAAGCTGCAGACAGGCTCAGCTCATGCCAGAGCACTATCTCACATAATTCCAAGCACTCTGCCTCCAGGATTGTTAAGGCCTGCCAAAGGAGTGACTTATATGAGTATATATGTGTCCATTTTAGGGTTAGATATAGGTATACTATATCAAAAGCAAAGGGTGATTATACCACCTTGCCCCAGCTGATTGATCAGCCAGTTGTGTCAGATTTGGATGGCCAGCCAGGGGTGGCATAATACATGCTGCAGCCCCTGGTAGGCCTTGGGTTCACTTATGCCCTGGGTACCTATGGTACACTGTACAAGGACTTACAAGAGTGACCCAATACCAATTGGTAAATGCACCTAAGGTACATGGATGTCAATTTAGAGAGAGAACAGCTAGGCTGTGGGTCTGATTAGCAGGCCCACAGCCAGGGAAAGTCGTAAACCAGTGAAGCAAAAAGCAAAAATTTGGGGTGACCATAGGATTGCAGACCCTACTCTCCTACATATGTGTAATGGGGACAAGAAGGGAGGCCCAGCCCCCACCAAGCAGAAGGAAGCAAGGACGAGGCCGAAAGGCAGTCAGGACACCCCAAGCCAAACCAAGGTACCAAGGACATCCGCCAGAAAGCCCCAGATGGACAGACAACGGCAGAGTAGCACAGAGGAAGACGAATCACACCTAGGCTCCAAGGAGAAGATGTAGAATGGAGCAAAGCCCTCCACAGGAAAACACACACAGTGAATGGGACAGCTGAACCGGCCACAGCTGCGAGTCAGCGGACAAGGTAGAAACGGCTCCACAGTCAAGATAGGCAGGCGTGAGAAGAAATACGTGGTCTCACAGGTCTCCAGCAGAACAAGAGACAGGAGCACAAGGGCCCACGCCAAGGCCCCCGGCCGTGGACCAAAAAGAGCAGGTGGGCGCAGCCAGCAGCTTGCAAGTACCAAGCCGAGCGCAATACAAAGGCAAAGGCCAGGGAAATCCAGAACAACCCCTAAAAGGAGACCATTCCGGACATAAACCGGCCCACGAAAAGAAGTGGGACCAAACAGGAGAAAGGTGTAGGTCGGACAAAAGCCGTCAGCAGAACACAGGAAAATACCAGGAATCCTATCCGCCTGGAACACCAGAGAGAGGTCCAGGCTGAAACTCCAGAGAAAAAAGGGCGGAAACACCACAGCACAATAGCTACAAGTACCCCACTTACGGTATGACCTGTCCCGCAAAATACATGGGAACCACTCTTAGGGAAAAAATCCTGCATCAGAGAACAAGAACATAAGACCTGATGTCGGAACCACAGACGGCTTAGCAATCAGCCAAAAATGTTACACTTGCCAAAAAGGTTGAACCAGCAGCCAACATAAGAGAGGGGCTAACCAAGGGACTCCGAAGGCACGTCAAGCCACACAGAAGATACAAACGGGCCACTCAAATACCAGATTCCAGGAAGCAGGTGGGATAACGCCTCCCAACAAGCCCCGAGGATCAACAAGCCCGCCTACTGAGGGGGAGGAGGGATAAGCCCTGCAAGGAGACGCTGAATGGCAGAGTCTGCATGAGTGTTAAACAAAAGAACCCAATCAGAGGGCAGGTCAAACAGACGCTCCCTAATATTCTCAGGAAAAACAGCATCCCACAGCCAAACATGGCGAAGGAGAGCCAAAGAACTGGCCATACCCCGGACAAGAGCATAACATCCAAGGCCGCACAGAGAATAAACGCGGCCAGCTCTTGACCATCCAACACATGGGGTCGCAGATCAGCGTGGGTACCCTCATGGGAGACATGAGAAAGAAGGGACTCCGCAGAAACCCACAGGCTGGAGGTAGCCCTGGCTAACACACAGAGTGTTGAGCACCCAAAAAGCAGCACTGGACGAAGAGAAGATGTTACGCCCCCATGAATCCAACCAACGGGCCTCCAAAGACGGAGGAAACAACACCACAGGCAAGGACGGAAAAACAGTCCGCAGAAGAGAGGCCCGAGTAGAAGGGTGGAAGGGAAGGCAGACTGGGTCGTGCGGAGCAGGAATGTGGCGATGCTGGAGGGGCTGAGGCACCGGATCACAAGTGTCAGGACACTCCCAAGCTCCCAAAAGAGAGTAGTGCTGCGACGCTTCGCAAGGAAGAAACAGCTCCCGTCCACTAGATCCCTGGTGGAGAACTTCTAAGAGCCCGAAGCCGGCACGGGACCGTGGAGTCCGCCACAGGCACCGGCTCGACGTCGAGCAGCGCCGGAGTAGATATTGGCTGCGCTGAGTCGACCTCCAAAACCACGTGCTCCCTAGGAGAATGGGGCGGCTGTCGAGCCAGTTTGCCTAAAGAACTCGACCTCACACGGGGCAGCCGCCCGCGTAGAGGGCCGAGAGGGACTCGGGAAAGCACCCCAAGCCCCGGCCTCCACCTGCAGCACCGCCAGGATCGGGTAGTAAGGAGTAGTTTCTGTCCTGTAACTCCTGTTCTGTAGTAGGGGTATCTCTGTTATAGTCATAATCTAGTGAATAGTCCTGCTCATGAGCGTGGACCCCGGAGCAATCAAAAATAATCTCTTAAGGTGTCTAAAAATGCAGTCCTGCACAGACACTAAAGAGAGAATTTATAGACATATAATGCAGCCTATATCCACAGGCTACACTGTCCAGTACTTCAACTAGACATTCCACCAAAACCACAAACAGCACAGCTTGCCTGGTTTTCTTCATAGAGAAAAACTCCCCCTTTTACCAACAAAGACTCTGGAATGATAGAGAGGAAGGGGAGGACAGACAAGCACAATAGGCTGCCATTATGTGGCTCAAAAAGGGATACAGTGCCTTTAAGAAAACTTTCCAGAACTTTCTCAGTATCCCAGAATGCCCAGCAGGTCTCATTTACTGTCAGTTCTTTTTTAAGGCGTATAACGCTAGACCTGTAGCATTCCGAACATAAACATCTTACTCCACCGGGGAGGAGGGCGGGCGCTTATGACTATAACAGAGATACCCCTACTACAGAATTGGAGTTACAGGACAGAAACTACTCCTTCTGTAGTAGGGGATCTCTGTGTATAGTCATAATCTAGTGAATAGAATGGCAGGCCCATCCCCTCACCAAAGCGGCGGTGGAGAAAAGAAGTACAACACCACTACTGTGCGAACGGATTTCGCAGCGAAGCCTGCCCAACCTGAGCGTCTGCCCTGGCATCAGAATCCAGACAATAATGCTTAGCAAAGGTATGGACCGACTTCCAAGTGGCCGCCCTGCAGATTTCTGCAATGGGAACATTACGTAACAAAGTAGCCGTGGCAGCTTTACCCCTGGTGGAATGAGCCTTAGGTTTACCCCCTAAGGTCTTATTAGCCTTTTGATAACACAACTGTATAAAGGACACAATCCATCTCTAAATGGACTGTTTTGAGGTAGCAAGACCTGTCCTGACTGACCCATAATTGATAAACAATTGGTCTGACCTACGAATATCCTTGGTTTTATCCAGATCAAATTTCAACACCTTCCTGACATCCAGGGAATGTAGAGACCTTTCCGCTGGAGAGGAAGGATTTTGAAAAAACTTAGGTAAAGTTATGGTCTGGTTAACATGGAAATCAGAAATAACCTTTGGAAGAAATTTAGGGTGAGTACGCATAACAACCTTAGCAGCATGAAATACAGTATAAGGTTCTTGGCAACACAACGCCTGAATTTCAGTCACCCTGCGGGCCGATGTAATGGCCACTAGGAACGCTGCCTTCCAGGACAGTTGCTGCAACGAAGCCTTATGAATAGTTTCAAAAGGTTCCTTCATCAATCTGGACAGCACCACATTCAATTTGCATGAAGGCGAGGGAAGTCGTACGGGAGGAAACACTTTCTTCAAGCCTTCCAAAAAATCTTTGATCACAGGGATCTGGAACAAGGAGGTCTGTGAAGGGCATTTCCTGTAGGCAGTCAGCGCAGTGAGATGAACCTTAATAGAATGAACATTAAGGCCAGACTGCGCCAAATGTAAAAGGTACGGAAGGATGACATCTTCCTTACATGTCGTTGGATCATAATTCTTGGACTTGCACCAGATGCAAAATCTCTTCCACTTGTATGCATAGGAAGTCCTAGTGGAAGGTCTCTTAGCTTCCTTCAGTATGTCCATACACTCTGCAGGGAGATTCAAATGGCCATATTGCACTATCTCAGGAGCCATGCCACCAAACTCAAAGACAAGAGATTGGGGTGCACCATTTGCCCCCCGAACTTCGTGAGCAGGTCCTGCCAGCACGGCAGCTGAATGTGAGGAAGGAGAGACCGGTGAAGCAGGTCCGTGAACCACCACTGCCTGGGCCATTCCGGGGCAATCAGTATCATCCGTGCCCTGGTCTGGGCCAGCTTGATGAGCACCGCCGGAATCAGGTAAATGGGTGGAAAAACATACAGAAAGCTGTTCGAGCAGTCGATCCATAACGCATTCCCCAGCGTTCCCTGCTGGTAGTACCTGGATGCGAAGTCTCGGTGTGAGAAGTTGGCCTGATATATGATGCTCACTAGTTCTAGTGATCACCTTGTATCAGTCCAAACAACCCTTATGGTGATTGGTTGTAAGTCAACCTTATAGACCAGCTATCCTAATGGTAGCATGGACAAAGCAGTCCTAGGCTAAACTCTTTTGGCATGTGAAGCCAGCTGTTTTACCACATATAACCCAGTGAATACCAGATGAAAGGACACCACACAGGTTGTTATGAAAATAAACAATATATGTTTTACTAACAAACACCTCTGAATTCTTTAACAATGCTATGCCAAAGTTAGCAATAACCGCGAGGATTATAATGCACTTAAGAGTATTTGGTATAGCGTTATCATAGAACAGCTATAAGGACATGGTTCCGAAAGATGCAGACAGGCTCAGCTCATGCTAGAGCACCATCTCACATAATTCCAAGCACTCTGCCTTCAGGATTGATAAGGCCTGCCGTAGGAGTGATTTATAGGAGTATATGTGTCAATTTTAGGGTTAGATATAGGTATACTATATCTACAGCAAAGGGTGATTACACCACCTTGCCCCAGCTGTGTTACCAGCCAGTTGTGTCTGTTTAGATGGCCAGCCAGGGGTGGCACAATACGTGCTGCAGCCCCTGCTAGGCCTTGGGTACACTTATGCCCTGGGTACCTATGGTACACTGTACAAGGACTTACAAGAGTGACCCAATACCAATTGGTAAATGCACCTAAAGTACATGTATGTCAATTTAGAGAGAGAACAGCTAGGCTGTGGGTCTGATTAGCAGTCCCACAGCCAGGGAAAGTCGTGAAGCAAAAAGCAAAAATTTGGTGTGACCACAGGATTGCAGACCCTACTCTCCTACATAATCCCCCCCCCCCCCCCCCCAAACATAGGGACATTAAACTAACTTTGACCAGGTGAGTTCTCCTGTTCTAAGTGGAAATACCTGGAGAGCCCATCTGCATTGCCATGGTCAGTTCCAGGTCTGTGTTCCACTGTAAAGTCCATCCCCTGTAGGGAAATGGACCACCTAAGAAGTTTGGGGTTTTCACCCTTCATTTGATTTAGCCACAAGAGGGGCTTATGGTCTGTCTGAATCCTGAAGTGAGTTCCAAACAAGTATGGCCTCAACGTCTTCAGGGCCCAAACCACAGCATAGGCCTCCCTCTCAATAGCTGACCAACATTTCACTCTAGGGGTCAGCCTTCTACTTATAAAAGCAATGGGCTGGTCAGGACCATCATTATTCAGTTGAGATAGAACAGCTCCCATACCCAACTCAGAAGCATCTGTTTGGACAATGAAGGTTTTTGGAGTAGTCTGGACTCTTGAGAGTAGGTGCAGTACACATGGCCTGCTTCAGGTCATCAAATGCCTTTTGACAGCTAACTGTCCACTGAACTTTCTTTGGCATTTTCTTGCTTGTCAGGTCATTTAGTGGGGTCACAATGGTCCCATAATTTCTGACAAATTTCCTATAGTAACCAGACAGGCCCAAGAAAGCTCTGACCTGTGTCTGGGTAGTTGGAGGAGCCCAGTCCTTTATGGCCTGTATCTTGCTCTCCAATGGTTGAACCTGGCCTCTAAAACTTTCCTCAGGTGAATCAGGTGATCCTCCCAGGTGGAGAAGAAGACAGCAATATCATCTAGATATGCTGCACAAAAGTCATCCAACCCAGTGAGAACTTGGATCACCAACCTTTTAAAAGTGGCAGGTGCATTTTTCAAGCCAAAGGGCATCACCACAAATTGGTAATGACCTCCTGGGGTAGAAAATGCTGTTTTGGCCTTGGCATCCTCAGCTAACCTGATTTGCCAATAACCAGCTGTCAGGTCAAATGTACTCAAGAATTTGGAAGAAGCCAATTTGTCTATGAGTTCATCTGCCCTAGGTATTGGATGGGAATCTGTTTTAGTAACAGCATTGAGACCCCTGTAGTCTACGCAAAACCTCATCTCTCTCTTACCATCCTGGGTGTGAGGCTTTGGCACTAGAACTACAGGACTAGCCCAAGGGCTTTCTGAGGGTTCAATGACTCCCAATTCCAACATCTTTTGTACTTCTTTCTTTATGCAGTTCCTGACGTGGTCAGGTTGCCTGTAGATTTTACTCTTTTTAGGCAGACTGTCACCAGTGTCCACCTCATGGGTGCACCAGTTTGATGACTGGGGGTCAGAGAAAACATATGTCTGAAGGATTGAAGAACCTGTTTGCAAACCTTCTGTTGATGTTCAGAGAGGCTGTCAGAAAAGACTACACCATCTACTGACCCATCATCCGGGTTCTGAGTGAGCAGGTCTGGGAGAGGGTCACTCTCTTCCTCCTGTCCCTCATCTGTGGCCATGAGCAAGCCCATGTCCGCCCTGTCAACATATGTCTTGAGCCTGTTAACATGGAGCACCCTGTGGGGGCTCCTGGGAGTTCCAAGGTCCACCAGGTAGGTGACCTCTACCTTTTGCTCAAAGATGGTGTGGGGTCCAGACCATTGGTCTTGGAGAGCTGCTGGGGCCACTGGCTCCAACACTCACACCTCCTGTCCTGGCTGGTAAACAGTTAGGACTGCCTTTTGGTCATGCCAAGCTTTTTGAAGTTCTTGGCTGGCCTCAAGGTTTTTGGTTGCCTTCTCCATGTACTCTGCCATCCTGGAGTGGAGACCAAGTACATAGTCCACTATGTCAAGCTTAGGCTTTTTGAGAGGTAACTCTCATCCTTCCTTCACAAGCCATAGGGGTCCTCTTACAGGATGCCCAAATAGAAGTTCAAAAGGGCTGTAGCCAACCCCCTTCTGTGGGAACTCTCTGTAAGCAAACAGAAGGCAGGGTAAAAGGATGTCCCATCTTCGCCTAAGCTTTTCAGGTAACCCTTTTATCATCCCTTTTAGGGTCTTGTTGAATCTCTCCACAAGCCCATTGCACTGTGGGTGATAGGGTGTGGTAAATGTGTAATTTACATCACACTCCTTCCACATTGCAGTCAAGTATCCTGACAAAGTTTGCACCTCTGTCAGAGACAACCTCCTTAGGAAACCCCACTCTGGAGAAAACTCCAAGTAGGGCCCTGGCCACAACAGGGGCTGTAGTGGTCCTAAGGGGAATCGCTTCTGGATACCTGGTGGCATGATCCACTACCACCAGTATAAATCTGTGCCCAGATGCTGTTGGGGGGTCCATTGGTCCAACAATGTCAATCCCCACTCTTTCAAAGGGTACCCCCACCACAGGTAGTGGTATAAGGGGGGCCTTTGTTGTGCCACCTGATTTGCCACTGGCTTGACAGGTGACATGAGCGACAAAACTCTTTGGTGTCCTCAGACATGTGAGGCCAGTGAAAGTGAGGGACAAGCCTGTCCCAAGTCTTGTTCTGGCCTAAGTGACCTGCAAGGGGAATATCATGGGCTTAGGTAAGAAGGAAACCTCTAAGAGACAAGGGGATGACCAGCCTCCTGGTAGCACCAGGCTTGGGGTCTCTTGCCTCAGAGTATAGGAGTCCTTCATCCCAGTACACCTTGTGGGTACCTGTAGCATTCCCTGCAGCCTCAGCAGCAGCTTGCTGTCTGAGGGGTTCAAGGTAGGAACAGTCTAACTGTGCCTGCCTCCAGTCTGCCCTGGAAGGTCCCCCTGTCCCAAGAAACTCAACCTGTTCAGGTTCAAGCTCTTCTAGGACAGTTCCTTCTGGGGTCTTTGTGTTAACCTCCTGAGAGGGCTGATCCTCAACCTGAGGCAGGGGGGGGGGGAGGCACTGCCTTAACCCTACTGCTCTTCCTCTTGGGTAGTGTCTGGTCCATTGTTCCAGGATCCAGCACTTGTTCAGCTGGGCATTTTCTGCCCTGTGACCTGGTCACAGCAAGGACATGCGCTGACAAACACAACATTTTAACATGAGTCCTATACTCCACTTCTGACCATAAGGAGGATTCCAAATCATTGCCCAAAAAACATTCCACTGGGAGGTCTGAACTAACTACAACCATTTTGAGGCCAGTTACCCCTCCCCAGGAGAAGTTAACAACTGCCATACTGTGATTGGTAGGGACGTTGCTAACATTGGTCAATAGGTAGTCTGAACCTAGTATGATCTGATCAGGGTCCACAAAGGCTGGTGTCACCATAGTGACACTGGCACATGTGTCCATGTAGGCCTGAGCCATTTTTCCATTGATCAAAGGCTTTTGACTGTACTTGCCCAGAGTACTGGGACTTACAGTAGGGGTCATATCCATGTCCCCACTACAAACAAGAACAGCCTGAGTATGTATTCTAACTAAGTCAGAACCCAACTCAGTTCCCAGGGTTAACCCAACTATAGCCTTAGGGGGTACACTACCACTACTAACTGTACTAGGGGGTGCAGGTGCCTTAGGGGCAGTAGTGGTAGGAGCTGAGCCTTTCTTGGTGCACTCATTAAACCAGTGAGTCTTACTTTTATAGTATTGGCACCATGGTTTCCTCTGACCATCATTCTTCTTCTTTTGGGAATTCTGAGACCCACCCTCCTTAGATTGTTGGGGCCCTGTAGAAGACGTCTGGTCATTTTGTTGATTCTGATTACTACCTTTTTGGTCTGCTTTCTTCTGGCCACCAACCTGGTTCTGGATCTGCTGCTTAACCCTGGTTCTGACCCATTTGTCTGCCTTCTTTCCCAATTCTTGGGGAGAGGTCAGATCTGAGTCAATCAGGTGCTGATGCAACAACTGGTTCTGACAATTAGTTAAGATTTGTTCTCTCATAATAAGATTGTACAATCCTGTGTAATCAGTAACTTTAGTTCCCAGTAACCAGCCTTCCAAAGCCTTAGTGGCACAATCAACAAAGTCAGTCCAATCCTGAGCCTGAGTTTTCTGGGTGTCTCTGAACATCAACCTGTACTGTTCAGTTGTTAGGCCAAACCCATCAGTCAGTGCATTTTTCAGGACTTGGTAGTCATTAGCATCCTCATCTCTAACAGTGAGGAGCTTATATATGCCTTTACTTTCAAAGGAGAGCCACAATATAGCTGCCCACTGACCCTGAACTCTTTATGAGATCAGAGGGCTAAGCACATGACAATACTCTTCAGAAAAATACAATAAGTCGCATAAATTACAATGGTGCCCTAGGGGCACGACAAGCCATATACTAAGTTAATGGTATAAGTAGAACGATAGAGGAAATGAAGATGCCCAGAGGCAGTAGAATCGCTGGGGCTACACTACCCTAACCTTAGGTAAGGAGCAGGAGCCCCACGGGCTGCGTGTGCAGTGTTAGAACACACACGCGGGTTCCGATGCAAAGTCAATGGGCATGAACAAATTACGAAATAGGTAAGTAAAGACAGTTCCGACTGGTTGAGACAAACTACAGGATACCTGGACACTAGGAGAGTCAATCTACCTATGAGCACCAAAATGCTCTCGTTACCTCACCCACGGGCTGCAGGTGCATAGGTGTGAAAGTATGTCGGGTTTCCGCGTTTAAGTCAATGGAGCCTTGGAGAAAGATGCTGCAGGCGACCAGGAGGAAGATGTCCGGAGTGATCCAAGGGTGGATCAAGGAAGATGGAGACCTCCCACAACCAGTATTATGAATCATTAATATGTTGATCTAAATAGAGCCCAAGTGGGCCTGTCACAATGCCTGCTAGAAACAATACAGGTGCAAAAGTGATTGTGCAAAATTGGCAATATAAAGTGCCAGTGTAACAGATAATTCCTAGAATCTTAAAAAAATTCTCATATTCATAATCTTAAAAATATATACAAAGGAGTCACCACAATGTCAAGAATTTATAGTGTTATTAAAAATTACATTATTGGGATAGAATTCTTATTATATCCGGACAGGTCTTATGGGCATACTCATCAATCCTAAATGCAGGTGTAAAGGTCTTCCCTGTCATTTAATCCATTAGGATTTTTTGTGTTAAGCTCCAATATGTATCTAGTTTCAAGGAGACGGAGTTTAGCCTCACGGTCCCCTCCTCTCCTTGAAACTTCAACACAATCAATTAGAAAATATTGGAGCTTGTCAGGTATGCCTAGATGTTTCTCCTGAAAATGCCTGGCAACCGGATAATTTTGATCGTGCCCCGAAATTGCACGTATGTGTTGGAGTATCCGTTTGTGGGCGGGCAGTTTAGTACTGCCTACATACTGGAGTCCACACGGACACTCCAACACATAAATGGCGTATTCAGTCTTGCAGGTAAGCCACTTGGAAATGGCAATTGGATGTTCACGGAATGGGCTCTTAAAGTGGGTCCTATTGCTGCCGAAACGACAGGCTTTACATTGTGGACATGCCTTAAAGCCCTTTTTAAGTGTCATCCAGGTGGTGGAGGCTCTTGGCTCCAAGGTGTTGCTGACCAATGCCTTCGACATGGAAGGAGATTTTCGAAAGGTGAGCTCAGGTTTGTTGTTTACTATGTGTCCAATTACTGGATCACTTTGAACCAGGTTCCAATTTTTATACACAATTCTCCGAAGAGCCCCATGCTGTCGGTTGTACGTCAGAATGACACGTGGGGAACTTGCTGTCGCCTCCCCTACCATGGAGACATCCGTATGGATGTTTCTTACTTTGGGAATCAGAGCCTCCTGTCTGCTGACTGAATTCAAACGTTTGATAGCTTTGGTGAGATTGATATTCGAATAACCCCTTGCAAGAAAACATAATCTGCATGCCTCCTGTGCAGCCGCACATTCGGCATCAGTGCTGCAGATTCTTTTGATTCGGAGCATTTATATATCAAAACAAAATCCTTTCAGGCATAGAGTGACTCACAGAAAAGTAGAGAACTCTGGGTAGTTCTCAAATTTAGGTGGAAAGCAGCCCCTGTTAGAGCACTCTCAACACCAGCGACACTCTAGATCTGCTCACCTCAAATGTCTGTTTTTCTATCAAAGTTTTTAAGCATAGGATTAGCACAGTGCTATCCAAGCCGAAATAGAAAACGACAAAGTCTTTTGCAATTTATACAGCAAAGTTTTTAAGCATAGGACTAGTACAGTGCTGTCCTTGCCAAGCTGTAAAATTACAAAAGCCATTTATCACTCCAGGCACAATATTACAGCTTTGAATTAGTGAAATACCAACTCAAGTCAACCTGAAATGAGTAAAAGCAACCCCTGACACAGTGTTTCGCTCTAATTAGAGCTCTTCAGAGAGGTATAGCTTTGTCCAGATATATATATATATATATATATATATATATATATATATATATATATATATAACTACTATTTTATGTACCGTGGGACTCCCACTTCGACGACGGGGAATATTCAAGCATGTGAATCTATGAAAGACACCCCTAAAACTGATGAACATTTAGCACAGCAGTGTATGGACTCAAACACTAGGTTTTAGGAAAACCTACTTATGCAGTCCAATTTGACAAACTCAATGTGATCTAATCTTTCACAATTTCAATAACAGACAATTTAGAGCACCAAAATTACTTCATGAAAACTAAACATGACAGCTGACAACAACAACATCCATTTACAAATGGTGATAATATTCATCAAATGTTAAACGCTAATTTAATAAAGCGGTATTCGCATGTCTATACTTACTTGTTACAGTGATGTTTTAAGTGCTTTTTGTATCCTTCATCTTGGAGTAGATGCTCTGGATTGTACTTTCGAAGCCATTCTGCCTTTTGAATATCAAAGGTGTTGGGTTGGGTCTTCACTTTCTTTCCTTTTCGGCCCCTGGGCACTGGTGCAGACAAGCCTATGTGGAACAAGAATTCAATTCAAGGAATATGAGGAGACAAAGTGCAACATTGAAAAACTGAAACAGTAATTATTGGTATAAAAGTATTGTTTGTAAAAAACATGTGCTGGTACAGATGTTGATTGGTAGTGCACAAGTTCCGTGCTAACCAGGCCCCAGTGCACTTTCCAAAAATAAGACAAAAACACAATTGTAACTCAATTTCATGGACTTTAGCGCCCCTGTAAGTCCCTAGTAAATGGTTCCCCTGGTACCCAGGGCATAGGTACTAAAGAGGGTCCCTAAGGGCTTAAGCATGTATTATGCCACCCTTAGTAACACACACATACTGCATGCAGACTGCCCTTGCAGGATACGTGAAATGGTGCAAACCACTCTGATAACACAACATGGCGCACTCTGTGTGCCATACCCATGTACTAATTGAAAGTCACCCCTACAGCAGGTCTTGGAGCCCTAAGGCAGGGTGTGTTATAGTACATGTGAGGGCACATCTGCATGAGCAGAGAAGTCCCTGTAATGTCCGATTCCATTTCTCAACACTACAAGTGATCAGGAAGCCATCTTAAGGACATGTACTGGGCACTGATAATTACGAGATACATGATGGTATCAATGAAAGCAATGGTGTTTAGTATAAAGTACTGTGTCTTTAAACATCTATACTGATGCCAGGATCAGATTTATTATAACATGCACCCAGAGGGCACCTAAGAGGTGCCGCTGAAACCCTACTTGTCACATAGTGTGCTGGCTAACTAGAGTCTTCCAGCCTGCCACCAAAGATGAGTTTCTGACTCCCTACTAGGAAGAGCCCACACCCTCAGAGATCAGAAACAATGCCTGTTCAAGCTGCAGGTGTTCACACCTCCTCAAGTAGGACGGCTATCAGATTAGCATCTCAAGGCCCGAGGCCTTCAAAGCTTCTGCCGCCTCTGAAATGCAACCCAGGCTTCCCCAAAACCTGCAGAACGCCAACCCCTGAGGCCCATTTAGCGCCAGAGCAGGAGGGAAATTAGAAAATCATAAGGCGTCTCACTTACAGGCTAGGCACACTCCTAAGGTGGGTAAATGAAGTGGACAGTTGACATCTTGGTCATGGTGAAACTAGGAACTCCGGGTCAGGATTATGCCCACTCCTCACAGGAAGCGGTCAGAGAGGGGGCGTGGACACCACAGGTATAGATAGCCCATTGGCTACAGCCCTATACTACTGGAAACACCACTAAATTCAGTGTTTAGGGGTTCCCCTCAAAACCTGAGTGACAGATTGGTCTACCCGGGAACAGAAGATTAATAAAGAAGAGCGGTCATCATGAGAACAGAGGACCAACACCAAACCCTCCCTGGCTGCTGGCACCTCGACAATTGCAAAGATCTTACTCGTCCAAAACCTGAGCATCTTCGCAAACCCTTGGGGGACTGTCCAGTATTTCAACAACCACTTAGCATCTCCCTTGGGGTGGAGAATCTGCAGGCACAGACTACACCTTTCCAGTACCCCGGTTTACTAGGGAGCATCAATCCATGAAAAAGTTTTCATAGTTCCAAGTGGACTGCCCCGTCTCTCCACCAAGTTTGGAAATGCTAGACCCTCCAGGAGACCTACTGCACCAATATCCCAGGTACAGGAGCACTTGCAACAACCAAGGATTGGCAAATGTGCAGCCTGAGCACCACTGCTGTCAAAACAACCTGCACGACGAGGGACTTCAGGAAAGACCAGGTTTAAACAGAGTGGCTCTGCTATCTTGTTTTCCTGCCCTCTACAGGTCTAACAGAGAACCGTGAAAGCCTCCAAAATGCATGGCCAGTCAGCCAAACAACTCTGAACCTGAGCCTCACAGCCGAGGTTCACAACAATTGATTGTGCCCCTTTTCTCCACAGACCCTCATGAGCCAAGCCCTCCCTTTGGGCTCTGCCGGACTTGTCACAAATTCCCCCCTTGCATCCTTTGTTTAATGGTGCCCACTGACTTCAACTGGGTAAAGCTCGAGGCCAACAACTGGTCCAGCACCTCTGCACCCCGACCTGCTAGGGCAGGTAAACTAGAACTGCTTGTGGTTCTTTGGACCGTGGCCCCCTAGCACCTTAAGTTCCAAAGAGCAACTCAGAACTTCGACTATAGGTATAGGTTTGCAGTATATGTCTTTCCTCCCATAGGATACCATTACAGCATTCGAGGCACATGCCTCAAAGAACACTACTTGGTTATTTTACGGTTTTCTTGTCAAATCCATAACTAGGAAAGTAATTACCCGATTCCAATAATCTTGGAGTCTAAAAATATATAAAAGTATTTGTTGTTTTTATAAATTGGTCTCAGGTTTCTTCTAGATTGTGTGTATCGTTTATTGGATCTGTGTGTGCAACAAATGCTTAACACTCTCCTATTTTTAAGCCTTAGCTGCTCGACCACACAAACACAAATAAAGCCCTTGGGATTATTAAAGTAAGCCCTGTAAATGATTAAGGGTTGTCTGGATTTTTTGCAATGTGTGCCCTTACACTGCCCATTACATAAAAAGCTGGTTTCTTACAAAACCTCCTTGACTCCGGCTCTAGGAAACTCAGGGAGGCGTGGAGCAAACCCAGGCTCGGGCTACGCAAGTAGAGCACAGAGAAGGCCTAGGCCCATGGCTTGTAGAGGTGCAATGAAGTAAATGAGAACTTTGACTTCTTTGGCTACCTATGCTTGAGAACTTACCCGAAAAGGACTTCACGTATGATGACGACTGATGGGAACAAATCTGAGAGTGGATCTGAGACTTTCCACTCTATCACAACCTGGAGTTATGCAGAGACTTGCAATGTCAGGCTGCCATTAGCTTCACCTCTTGCTTCCAAACTACATTGGGATTCATGGTGCAGAAGTCAGGAGAATTCCTGGAGGCACACCAGGTGGAGGTTCCCTAGAGACATTTAACTGTTTCAGTCTCAGCAGGGTTTAAATCCCACTGGCTTTTTAGGGCCCATCCCTAGCACCCTGGGAACAGAATTGCTCAAAAAAGGTGACAAAAATGTCTAACATATTGTGAAAAAATAACCAGGGTAGCTCTTCCGGATCAATACTGATGGACCTGAAAGAAAGAAGTGATGGGGTGGTGCAAATATAACACACACACACAAACATGCCCATATATTCGGCTCAAGTATGGGAGCCAGACATCCTCAGTATGTAATTTTCCCAATTTAGGATGACATGCATCCCAGTACCTGCTAATAGGATTGGCAGATATTCCCAGAAAAAAAATTAGACTGCCTCTTACACCCCCTGGCTGTCCTGCTTCATGACTGGCCAGGCAGGTCCCCCAGGTTGGCACTCTGCTCTCCGGTAGGCTCCAGGGCATCCCCCTCGGGGTCTGCTCCTTCTTGGGCCGTGCGAACCAAGGGGGCCTGCTTCCCGCGCCCCTGCCCTTTCTCTCTAAGGCAGGGATCTGGGCCATAATCTCGGGACCGAGATCCTTCTCAACATCCTCCTTGGCTGCCATTGACTTCGTGGTAGCACACGTCCACTCAGGCAGACCCAACACTTGCAAGTGAGCTCTCCTCTCCACCGCAGCCCACGGGGAGTTCTCTAAATCATTGCCCAACAGTCTTCAGGCATGGTGGGCCTCACAGCTACCTGAAGAGTTCCTAAGACCCCCCCCCCTCACTCAAAGGGAACCTGAGCCACCTCACATTGGCTCTCTGAGTTGTCTGCTGACACTACAGGGTAGATTGCATGAGGGACAAGCTGCTCTTTGGACACCAACCGCAAGCTGACAGTGACAGCAGTTACACTGGCTCCTGTGTCCCTCAGAGTCTCCACTCTATGGCCATTGATGGTAACCCACTGCCTGTACGTCTTAGTGTTTTCAGGCAGTGCAGGTTTAGGGACCATCTCAAAGTCTCCTAATGAAACAAGGGTTGATTCTACGGGGTCCCACCCTTCTGGGGAACCATCTCTTCCTCCCCCAGGGCTACACTAGCAAGCTGGCGGGGTGGTGCAATGGTTGGTGCAGGATGGTCACTCTGGGGACCAAAATACCGATTGCCCGCTTGGCCACACTTATAGCAAGTAAGGGGCCCCCTCTGAACAGGCCTACCTGTCGGGGGGCATTGCCCTCTGTTCTTGGGGAGGCTGGGACACCACTGCTCAGTTCCCTTGGGGATTACTTTGGGGCCCTCTTGGAAACTCCCTTGGTTTACCTCTGCCTGCCCCCCCCCCCCCCCTCCCCCCCACACTTCTCTGCTGGGGATCCTGCCCATCTTTGGCGAAGTCTCCCATCGGACCATTGCGAACCTGGGTGCTCACCCAGCGGTCCGCCTCCTCAGCAAGCTTCCTAGGGTTAGTTAGCTTGCAATCAATCAGGTGCTGGCGTAGCTCAGGAAAACAGTTACTAGATAAATGCTCCCATGCAATCAAATCATACAGTTGCTGAAAAGTTTCTACTTTGCTACCTTTTACCCAGCACTCCATTGCTCTGCAAACAAAAGACACATATTCAACCCACGTGGTACCCTCTAACTTCTTGCAGGTCCTAAACCTCTGCCTGTACATCTCAGGGGTTAAACCATAGTGGGTCATCAAGGCTTTCTTCATGTGGGCATAAATAATTCTACTTTCCTGGGACAGGTCCAACAAGGTATCCCTCCCCTCACTAACAAACCGCCCACACAACCCAGGTCCCCAATCCTTCTCAGGGACCCAGTGGGACACCATGGCTAATTCATATGCTGTAAACCACTGTCCAATATCTCCACTCTTGTGGAAATCCTTAATAACGTATTTGGGTATATACACTCTACTCTCAGTATGCACTACAGGTATGCTGCCATCAGAGGGGGAGATTGCTACACTCTTTGCCTTAATCTCCAACTTCCACAATACTCTCTCATGTTCAAATTTCATCTTCATTATCTCAACCTCTAACTTCTTGTTCTCTAGGTCCCTCTGACCCTCCATCTTAATCTTAGCCATCTCCATGTTATGCCGCCTATCTCTCTCCCTGTCCTCCAGCTCTTCCGGAGACAGGCCCTTTGAGGACACACTAGAGCCCGGGCTGGAAAGCGCTTTACTACCTACCAAATCTATTACTTCCACCTGCTGCTCTCCTGTATTCTCTCCCTACTCCCCAGGCTCCCCACAATCTTAGGGGCATCCCTGGCATCTAGCCAGGCCTTTAGGGCTTTGTAAAACTCCTCATTTTTAGTGAGGCCTGTGATAGGGACTGTGAATCTTTTGCAAAAATACTTGACCTGCTTGGCATTGTAGGTATCTATTTTCTCTTCTTCCCAGGAGAGATCCTCCGAGGCATTGGATCTGGGCTTGCCCATTATAGAAATACCTAACGATATAAATCAAAAATAGAAAAAATCTCAAAAATATCTGTGGTTGCATTATGGTCTGCACTCACTAGTAGTGTACACTATAATTACTGTATGCGATCACAAATGCAAGTCCAGATCCTCACCGCTGACCACTGTTACAAATGAGGGTCTCTAGTTGGCAGTGGCTGGCCACAGACCTAGTAGGGATCCTTCTTCCTAAGTCAGAGTAAGGGGGCTACACCCTTTGATAGCCCCTGCTCAACCCTGTGGTAACGTAGCACGAGCAGCTAGGCTTATCTCAGAGGCATTGCGTGTAAAGCATTTATGCTCATACACAGTAACAGTGTAGGACACTACAAAGGGACACCACAAAGTAGTTATAAAAAAGAAGTATCTTTATATATTGACTGAACATAAGACCAATAACGGTAACAAGCCACAGTACTGAAAAAGGGGGGTACTCTTGAAAAGATGGAAAAAGAGTTCAAAGTTATCAAACAGGGGGGTCATTTCAAGACAGGGGTCTCTGCGACCCTTTTACTTTTAAAGTACCTGGATTTCGTAGCAAAACAAGCAAAATGTCGCAAACGAGCTGTAGCGATGATTTTCCCCACGCTAGGTCGGGAATGCGTTGAATCCTAGCCGCAAGGGAGGATGATGCGCTGATCCTGTTGCATGTGCGATCCTGTTGCGAAGACAGAAAATGGCGCCCCGCGAAGGAGCGACGATCCGGGTTCGATGCGAGGAAAATGGCGGACGCACGGCACCCTCTCTGCGATGATCTTGATGCGATGATCCGGGGTTAGCGAGCCTTCGACAAGCCCGCAAACGTGCAATGCGATGATCTCTGGGGTTAGCGAGCACTTTGGGGCCCGCAAGCGTGCAATGCGATCTTCGGTTTGAGAGCGCTCGCCGGCAGCAGCGCAATGATTTTTCTTACGCTCTTCAGCTGCGGCGGCTCGCAAACGTCGTTAGCGTCGATTTTCAGCATTCTCTTCTCTGTAGTAGAACTAGAGGCCCTGGAACTCACAGGGGCCTCACCTGCAGATAGAAATCCCCGCTGGGAGGAATCAGGAGGCTGGTGGAGATGGGCCTGTGACTCCAGCAGGAGGCTAGCTTTCTTCTAGCCCTTGGGTGATTGCTTAGCAAAAATGAAAGTCTCTCAAAAGTCCTTTTCCCTCTTCTTCCAAGTCCAAGGGGAATTACTGCAGGCCAATCCAGGAAACCGCACACAAGCACAAGGACAGTCCTGTCCTGCAGATTCCTTCAGTAACACAGACAGAGGTTCCTCCTGACATCCAGGAGCAATACCAAAATCAGAGTTTTGGGCACAGATATTTATACCCCAAAAGTCTTTGTTCTCAAAAGTCTCTAGTCACTGCACCCGGCCAGAACCAGTTCTGTTCAGGCCTGGAGCACTTTGTTTACCAGGCTGCATCCTTCCTTTCAGAAAGAGGGGGTCTGCGATCAGATGCACAGTAGGAGGTGGAGCCAGCATTCACCTTGCCAGGCACAGCCCTATTCAGGTCAAGGAGCTACCCCTCCCCCAGTACTCAATGCAGATCTCTCTATTCAACCCAGGTCTGACTCAGCCTGCCTTCCCCTCTAAACCCAGACAGCCAATACGCATAACATCAGAGCACAATGGAAGGCTTAGGCAAGAAAATACCTACTTTCTAAAAGTGGTATTTTCAGACACCGAATGTTAAAACCAACTTCACTAAAAGATGTATTTTATCATTCTGAGTTCAGGCATACTAAACTCGAATTTCTACAATGTTCC
Organism: Lissotriton vulgaris; assembly: GCF_964263255.1. NCBI lineage: Eukaryota > Metazoa > Chordata > Amphibia > Caudata > Salamandridae > Lissotriton > Lissotriton vulgaris. Next base: position 409,190,569 of record NC_141700.1, on the reverse strand, counting down.
CTGAGTCAGATAGGACTATAAGATGTAATAACCAGTCTGCCCATTCTAGCCTATGGAGAACAGGTAGCCTTGCAGCACTGAAAAACAAAATGGAGGGTAATTCACTACCAGGACATGCTACACATATCAAGCCATGTCCTACCTTACACACACAATGCACCTACCATAGGGGTGACTGACATGATGCTAAGGGAAGGTTCAGAGGAGGGGGAAGTGAGGGCACTTCACAGCCAAGATGGCAGTTCAGGACTGCACGCAGACACTGCAGTGGCAGGTCTGAGGAACACTTAACAAGTTGCTTCTGTGGGTGGCGCAAACCAGCTCTGCAGGCCCACCAGCGCATTTGGGTTACCAGTCCTGGGCACATACAGGCCACACTACTAGGGACTAACAGGTGAACCAAATAAGCCAATCAGGGATATACCAATTCACAGTCATATTTACACAGGGAGCATTTACGTTGTGACACTGAATGGCACTAGGACAGCGCCCAGAACATCTAATATCAGCAAAAACAGAGGAGATAACAGCAAAAAATGGAAGGGAGACCCACGCCAATGGTGCCAACACACACCCACACAGTGCACACTCATAAATACTACACCAGTTCCTAATCGCTGCTTATGGCAGTCAATGGTTGGCCATGTGTTTTAAAATATATGTCCCAGTCACTGGTGTCTTGTGTACTGCTCGGTAAAGTTTAAGTGTCTGTATATTTTAATTGTATTTTCATGTTGGTCTCTTTAGGAACCCACCACTGACAAAGAGCAAAACCAATTTTTGACAAAACCAGCCATTAGGAACTGGTATAGTATGTATGCATGCACACTGAGTGGGTGTGTATACGTATAGATGGGATTCACATAGGGACAAGCAGAATTTTGATGTTGAGGAAATGCCCAAAGCCCTTTGAGGGCCTTTTCAGGGCTGAAACATAGCGACCCATAAGGACATAATCTGCATAATTACGCCTCAGGTGTTCAATTGTTTGTTGTAATCATCCCTACACCACCCCGCTAATAAAGGCACAGTTCTGTGACTGGTAGGTATACGGGGTGTTTGTCTACCTGGATCCCCATTTCCCAGATCATACCTGAACAGTCCCTCAACTCACAACAAGGCCAGTGAGCCACTAGATGATTCTCTGGAGAGAGCGGGATGGCCAATGATTAAGCAGGACACCCATAGGGTGTGTGAAGCCATCCCATTCATTTCTGGAGATACCTTCCGGTCCTATTTGCAGGTACAAGGATGCAAATCATGCAGAACTTGGTAAATTACTTTCTAGTGGATGTCCGGCTCCAATAGTTGAGAGCCAAAAATAGGGGCATGTTTGTTGTTCATATATTTGATATTGAAAGGGAGAGTACAGACGCTTACAAAGGTACATCAATTCTGGTGCAAACAACGCACAGTCCCTGAAAGCAATTTACCGGAACGCAGGGCACTGCTCAAGATTGTCCAGATACAGTCTGCTGCCTGGGGAACATTGACAATTAGGTTAGGCTCATTAAATCTAGTTATCAAAGACACATTATGGCCCTCCTTGTCTAAAGCTGGTTAAATTAAGAGGGATGGCAACTCAAGTGTAGTGTAGTCCTTGATAGGCTCTGCACATTGGAATAATACACACTATAGTTTTGACATGGGACTGAGGTCAGTAGGTCTCTATCGAGTACATTAAACTTAATTACTTGTGTGTGCCAGCTAACTCAGAGGTCACAAGAAACTTCTCGAATGAACAAGAAGGGATTAGGTTCTGACAACCGCATAAACATGACAACTTTGTTTCCCTTAGAGTCGGAACAATCTTGGAATCGTGGAAACAATAGATAACCGTTTCACTCAGTCAATTGTGCATGCTTAGTTTCTAAAGAGTTACAAAGAAATAGATAGACGGGCGTTTCAATGAAAAGGGTTTATTGAACAGTCTTATTTCTCATGTAAGAGATATGAAATGCTACAATCGTGAGGCAGAATGTGAAGTATAATACGTACAGCATTAGCAGTAGGATTAAATAATACTGCAATAGCATGGTCTGCAGCTATGACATTCATAAAAATACATACATAAATAACAGGCTAAAATACTCATCTGGTGCTTCTAAAATATTCCTACCCCAGTGTACCTAAAGCACGAGTTACTTACCTTCGGTAACGATATATCTGTAAGAAACAGTAGTTAGTGTTAGATTCCTTACCTTACAATATCCCCAGGCATCAGACTGGATCCGGAAAGTTTTGCGTAGCAGTACCCCTGTACGTTGGTAGGCGTCGTCTGCGGCTCCGCGTCCGTCGTCGGCATCGTGGTCGCCGGGATGACGTCGGAGTACTTACACGCCGCCCTCACGCGCTGACGTCAGTTCTTGTACATAGCTTTCCACGCCAGGAACGCAGAGCCATGCCAGAGACCAACACTGGTGCCATAAAACTAGGGCCCTCAAAGGGAAATACCTTAACCCTAGATATCCGTCCGCAGAACGGGGAGGAAGGGTGAGACGGTAAGGAATCTAATACTAACTACTGTTTCTTACAGATATATCGTTACCGAAGGTAAGTAACTTGTGCATCTGAAAGAAACAGGTTAGTATTAGATTCCTTACCTTAGAATAGATACCCTAGCAATACCAACTCCGGTGGTTGGTCTGTGGACCAAGATCACACCAGAAAGTCCTGGAGAACGGAATGGCCGAAAAAGCCATCTCTCCGGACTTGGCTGTCCAGGCAGTAGTGTCTAGCAAACGTGTGCAGCAAAGCCCACGTAGCTGCCTGACAGAGGTCCTGCAAGGGGACTCCCCAACCCAGGGCAGTAGTTGCCGCCGTGGACCGAGTGGAATGGGCCCTCAGCCCAACCGGGGGCTCCTTCTTGGCCAATGAGTAACAGACCTTGATGCACAATACGACCCACCGAGAGATGGTCCGTTGGTGCACCTCCCGTCCCTTCTTCGCGTCCAAGTAACCAACAAAGAGCTTGTCATCCACCCGGAACTGGCGTGTGCGATCAAGGTAGAAGGAGAGTGCATGTTTTGGGTCCAGACGGTGGAGCCCCTCTTCCTCTTTCGAGGGAAGCGGAGGCGGAAAGAAGGTGGGCAAGGTGACGGACTGCCCGATGTGAAAGGCCGTGACCACCTTCGGCAGTAAAGAAGGACGCGTTCTTAAAACAACCTTGTCCGGATGGACAGAAAGGAAAGGAGGTTTAGAAGATAGAGTCTGGAGCTCACTCACTCTCCTGGCAGAGGTGATGGCAACCAGGAATGCAGTCTTGAGTGAGAAGACGAAGAGGGCAATTGTGAAGTGGCTTGAAAGGAGCGCACATCAGATAGGTTAGAACAAGGTTTAAGTCCCACTGAGGGATCACGAAAGGAACAGGAGGAAATATGTGCGTGATGCCCTTCAAGAATCTATTTATAACTGGAGACTTGAAAAGAGAAGGCTGATCAGGAAGCCTCAAGATGGCAGAGAGGTAGCCCTTAACCACATGCGCGCTGCACTTATTCTTCTCGTATGCTGACTTTTTAAAAAACCCATTGTTCATGACGAGCTGGGCTCGTCATCAGTGTTTGAGGAGGCTACACCATGACGAGCCCAGCTCGTCATCAGCCTCGAAGGGGTTAAGAGTGCCCAGAGCAGAACCCTGCTGGGCAAGAGAAAGTAGGAAGAGGGGAACCTCTGAAAGGGGGGCAGAGAGAGGATCCACAGCCTTTGGTGTGCACCATGCCACAAATTTGTTCCACCTGCAGGTGTATATCGATTTTGTGGAGGGACGCCTAGCTGCCAGAATCATATCACAGACTTCAGGAGGCAAGTCACATGGCCTCCACTGCCGCTGCTCAATCTCCACGCATGGAGGTGGAGGCTAGACAGGTTTGGGTGGAGGACCGTCTCCTGCTGCTGCGAAAGAAGGTCCTCCCGAAGAGGCAGACGAATCGGAAGATCGACTGACATGCTGAGTAGCTCGGGATACCAGTATCTTCGTGCCCAGTCTGGAGCCACAAGGATGACTTGGGCCCAGTCTTGCAGGATCTTCTTCAGCACTCTTGGGCAGAAGTGGTATAGGCGGAAATGAGTACAACGGACCGCAGCTCCACTCGCGCCGAAAAGCGTCGCCGAGCGAGTGCCGCCTTGGAAATTCCAACGCGCAGTACTGATGACATTGCGCGTTGTCTTGGCGAATAGATCTAACCAAGGCTCTCCCCACTGCTGAAAGAGACCTTGCGTCATGTCAGAGTTCAGACGCTATTCGTGATCCATCATGCAACGGCGGCAGAGTTCGTCCGCCCTGGGATTCAGGGAACCTGCCAGGTGTTGAACCACCAGGGTGACGCCCTGGTGTTCCAGCCATGTCCAGAGGCGCAGAGCCTCTTGACAAAGGGTCCACGACCCCACCACGTCCTGTTTGTTGCAGTACCACATGGCTGTGTTGTCCGTGAACACCTGCACTACACTTCCCCGGACAGAGGGAAGGAATGCTTTCAGTGCAAGCCGGATCGCCTGCCGCTCCAGATGGTTGATGTGGATCTGGGACTCCGCCGAAGACCAGATGTAGGAGAGTAGGGTCTGCTTCCTATGGTAACCCCCACTTTTTGCTTTTACTTTACTGTGGGTCTAATCAGACCCACAGCCCAGATGCACTCTCTCTAAATTCAAGCCATGTACTCTAGGTACATACAATTGGGAATTGGGTCACCTTGTCAGCCCCTGTAAAAGTGTACCCTAGGTACTCCGGGCATAGGTGTAACCAAGGCCTACCAGGGGCTGCAGCATGTATTGTGCCACCCCTGGCTGGCCACTCAACTAGACAACTGGCTGATCACTCAGCTGGGGCAAGGTCGTTTAATCACCCCTTGCTTAGGTGTAGTATTCCTATACCTACTTACATATAGACACATAGTAACCTATAAGTCACTCCTATGGCAGGCCTTAACAAGCCTGAAGGCAGAGTGCTTGGTTACGTGTGAGATGGTGCTCTAGCATGAGCTGAGCCTGTCTGCAGCTTTCGGAACCATGTCCTTATAACTGTTCTATGATACTGCCATACCATATACTCTTAAGTGCATTATGAACCTTGCGGTTAAATGCTAACTTTGGTTTGGCTTTATCTAAACATGTCGTGTAAGGTGTCATACGCTTTGGAATACTACCCCCCCCCCGCCAATTCTGGCGACGGGGGTAGCAATCCAACCTTCTAGAGGGAGAAGACATGTTAGTTCGGACTATCCCGGTTAAAGTTAACCAGAGCCTCAGCATCCCAAAATGGATGCTGCTGCCACAGACATGAGTCTGACCTCCTGCTGCTGGGAGTCCTTCCAGTCACGGAGGTTTGGACAATAGGTTTCCTGCTTGAGGAGGTGCGAGCACCACCCCAGACAGGAGGATGTGTATTGGGACAGGGAGGGCTGAATAGAATCAGACACTGCCTGGGGCACTCTAGGTGCTCCATGCATACCCCAGTTCAAACCGGTTGCTGGGGTACTCCAGCCCCAGCTCTGGCCAAAACTGCACAAAGGAAAGGAGGTTTAACCACCCCCCTTCCTGGTCCCACCCATAGGAGGGAACTAGTGACCAAACCAGCCCCCTTTAGTTGTATAAAGGAAGGAGCTGACCCAGGAGTTTTTAGATTAATCATGGAATCGAACTGAAGATGAAACTCTGGACCCTTCCAAATTCAACTGAAGACTAAAGAAATTTCCCTTGTGGCAAAGGAGTGACCACCCTAGGCAACCAGGCAGCAACTCGACGGCTTGCTTTGTCCCCGTTCCCGCCGGAACCCGAGCACAGAGCCTGACAAGACCAGGCCTCCTGGATCCCTATGACCCAACGAGTGATTTAGGAAGTAGGGGACCCCTATATACTACATATCTATACCTTATTGTTTTGTATGTACTAGTTATAGGCCTTTTTCAAACTAGATCCCTCTGACCCAACTGCACGACTCCAGCACAGCTGAGCCCCGTGGAAGGCGTCGGGACCCGTGGAAGCAGGTAACTTGGAAAGTCTGCAACTTGCTAACAGTACAGCTCCTGAGGCCTCCTCGAAGCTGTGCACTGGGGACTGAGACACCCCGACACCGAGCTCCACCTGCACTGAAGACCAGCCCTCCACACTCCACGAGATCTGCGTGGGGCCCTTCTGCTTGTGTTCTGCTCAACACGTTGTCCGGTTGCTGGCCCGTTGGCTAGTAGCCCCTGGCAACAATCATTGTGAAACTCCATCGCTGGTCTGGTTGCTCCAGGCTGGCCCTTGCTTTCCTGCAAAGGTGAAGTACCTCAGACCCTCCTGGTCTGCACCAGCAGCTTTTTGTGTATCCTGCTTGGGTTGCCTTTGCTTAGGCTTGTTGGCTCCGATCTTGAAGCCGACCCCTCCATCTGCGAGAACCTTCGTGATACAGCTCCTCTCCAGCACCTGGTCGTCCTCGACGCCTCCTGGTCCGCGTGGCTGCAACTACAAGCTTCACCTTAGCACCTGATTGCTCCTCGACGACGTCTTGTTCCTTCCTGGTTCCACCCGGTCACTGGCTAGTGACCTAGACTTTGTCCCCTCTGCTTTCAGGTCTTCTTCAACTCCGATCCACCCTTGGATCCTCCCGAACATCTTCCTCCTGGTCGCCTGCAGCATCTTTCTTCGCAAGCTCCATAGACTTCAACAGCGAAACCCAACGACAAATTGTGGACGAATCATGTGTTATTATGGATGGCTCTGCTAATAGTTGTGCTGTACCATGTAACTTTGCTTCATTCATCTTATTGTTTTGTGCTGTAGTATTTATTGTTATGTCTGCTGATGGGTACATTTTATCGTTCTTTTTGGCTTTTATTCCACTTTACCTCTCCATTGTATGCCTTGGAATCTTTTGCACGCCACTATATGTACCACACTCCTCTGTTTGCCATTAGTCATTTTATTATGTTGCTATGTTTTTCTTTTATGTCTGAGACTACCAATAAAATTCTATTGAAATTTGAAAGAAAAAAAAAAAAAAGACATATAAACCAAAAAGTAGTGACAGTCTGCCAAACACAGAGTGCACGAAGTTGGGAAATATTCAGAGGACTGCTTGAAAAGGTACTAACAGTCCTGAACACTCGGTCTTAAATACATGCACAATACCGCTCGTATCAGACATGTTTAAGATATGTTTCAACATTTCTGCGAAATGTATAGGGCAGTTTGTATTCAAAAGGGCATGTATCTCGGCAGAAGTCCTTGCGACTTGTAGATCATAGGTTTCTTTGGCCAAGGTCAGTGGCACAGTTTGTAGTAAAAGAATGGCTTTCATTATGCTTAGAGTATCAATTTGTATAGAAGAGATGATCAGTGAAGGCCATAAAGGCTACTCCCTGGCTGTCTTGGTTTGTGGAAACAATACTTGCATACAGCAAGTGACCCTGGATGAAACAGTCAATAGATATGGGAGATCTGGCAACATGCCACAGCAGCTGTGATCATTCAACATGAGGTAACTTCCATTAGACAGTAGTCCAAAAATTGGATTAATCTCTGCAGCTAGTGAGCCTAGAAGGTGACAGGATAAGTTTGGAGTGGACCCATATCAGTGTAAATTAATACCCTGACAAAGGAGATAACCGCTTAGTGCGTTTTCACAGTTAGAACATCCAAGAAACACTTCACGCCTTCCACTCCGAACATGTGTGTGTGTATGGTAATTTTCAGGATGTCTGGATGTATTCTTTACCCAACCTTTCATATTTGCCTGCTGGTATATGTTATAGGCACTACTGAAAATGGAAAATTGTAACACGCAGAGTAATTTTACCATGCATAATCCACTCAGTAGCTGGTTTTTCTGCCACTGTGAATGGTAATTTTTACAGTTCTTCAATGCTCAGCACCGTATAGTATGCTCCCCTTTGTGCCAGTTTGATCTGTTTATCAGTGAGATTGAATTCTGAAAACAGTGACGTAGTGTTGATTAAACGCCTAGGCACATAGCCTGCACACAAGTTTTGTAGCGTCCAGCCTAATAGCATGATAATTGAGACTGACCATGTTGCAACATTACCAAGTCTTGTTCCGAGATGTCTATTTATTTATTTATTTATTTATTTATTTATTTATTTGCTGGTTTTTATAGCGCTTGAATCAATTCCAGATGGAGTATCTCTGCGCTTATGGTGCCGACTAAACAGAAGATGTAAATTGGAGCAGATGCTAGATCTCATTTTTAAATAAGACGGTTTTCAGTTGCCTTCTGAATTTTAAGTGCTCAGTACACTGTCTTAGGGACAGAGGGAGTCTGTTCCATAATGTGGGTCCTGCAATTGACAACGCTTTATTCCCATGCCTCGCTTTCTTGACGCGGGCACCACTAGGAGCAGATTATTGCTTGATCTTAGTGTTCGAGATGGAATGTAGGGAATAAATTTGTTTTCCAGATATGCAGGCCCTTGTCCATGGAGACATTTGTGTATCAGGCAGGCTATCTTGAATTTTGTTCTTTGCCGGATCGAGAGCCAATGTAATTGCTCAAGGAGGGGTTTAGATGGAGTTCTTGGCGGAGCATTCAGAACCAGGCGGGCCGCTGTGTTTTGAATGACCTGGAGCTTAGCCAACACGCCTTCATTGGCAGAAAGCAGCAGGCCATTACAGTAGTCGATCCGACTTAGCACGAGTGCCTGTACTAGCGTCCTCCTAAAGGAATCTGGCAGTAAAGGGAAGACCTTACGCAACAGGCTGATGGTATGGAAACAAGAACCCGAGATGAAGTTGGAATGCTGTTTTAGTGATAGTTCTTGGTCCAGACGGACCCCCAGGTTTTTCACTATCTGCTTGGGTTCTGGGGCTGCTCCCAAGTCCTGTGGCCACCAGTCCGGGGCCCATAGCATCCTGGCTTCTCCAAACAGCATGACTTCCGTCTTGCTGACGTTGCACTGAAGGCAGTTGGAGGACATCCAGTGCGCCACTGCCTTCATGCCTAATGAGAAGGAGTTTCTTACTTCAGCGGAGAGGGTTTTAAAGGGCAGAAGATACAATGCTGTCCAATGAATATATCCTGGACGACAGATTATTTAACCAATTGTCTACTACAGAGAGAGATCTCTAAATTAATGCGATCAATTTTTCGTATTCGTTCTGCAGTCTCTGCTTGGGTAATCTTCCATAATTCATTATAAGCTGCGTAGATACCGGCATATATGAAACATTTTTTACGCGGTTTTCTTGGTCCTGCAAAGAATTCCGTAAGGTCTGCGCCATCTTTAAGTAAAGATCAGTGTTGTTTTACATCCTAAAGTGTAGATTTCTGTAGCCAATCAAGGCATAGTTTCCCTACACTGTATGTTGTTACTACCCTAGGATGCGGTCTTTGAACATATCTTTGGCATGGCTTAATGACCATGAAACCCTGTGTTTTGTTCAGGAATCAATCTTGACAGTTGTTTGAGTTTGTGGGCCAGAGCAACCATTTTTTCCATTCTGGATCTGATCTGTTGTGATGCAAAATATTATGTACGTCGACCTCCCCCAGTTTAGTGCTAATACTTTGTAGGTATAGGTATGGTTGGTGTGTTCATGTCTTTGATCTTGGCTAACCCACAGCAAGACATTTGTTGGACAGTGTCATTCAAAAACATAATTTGCTCAGGGATGATAAAGGCTCTAAACAAAGCTTCTACCTCCTGCACTTGCCAATCTTTTGTACCCCAGACAGTTTTTGTCTCAATGTTGTCTTTCCAAAATTTGAAACCCTGTCTAGACAGTTGGGCAATAAAGGCTGCAGAATAAATCTGTTTTGTATTGTGTAACGTATTTTTCGTTCCGGTCTTGTTCACATTTTTTAAATAAAATGATTCAGCATTGGATAAATCAAACCCTAAAAAATATGGAAATTTCATTGCAAATGTTTTTGAGCTAACCTTTGGAGGTGAAGGACAATGTTTTCATTGGTTATACATATATACATTTCTAGGCATTGCAGATTTGTGCAAGAAATGATGACCATAATGGTTATAACAATATATTTGTTCATTGACTGAGGAACCCTCTAAATATTCATGATTGGTGAAAACTGCTGACATTTCTAGATCAGACATGTTATTAACAGTCTCGTAGTCCCAATCATCAGAACAGGTACTAGAGGTAATAAAGTCAATTAATAAAATCTTGAATAAGTGTGGAATCTTCAAAAGCTCCGACAGGGCCAAAAATGTTATATTCAGTTCTGTCCCAAACTATACCACCAGGTTTAGGAACGGCTGTGATGTTCACTGCTGACAAGCCTCTTTGCTCACAATGGGATGATTTGTGTGTTGCTGGAGAAGTTGACTTTTCTACTTGCTGTGTCCATTTGAATATATCTTCCATTTATCAGCATACCCAGAGCTATTACCAGAGCTAACCAAAGTAGAAAGAAGAATATTCCTAAACAAATATTCCCATAGTTCAATCCATGGTGAAACCAGATAAGTCTTTTTCAGGTGATAAAAAAAGTCTGTTGCTTGCTCTTTGAAAGTTCTTAGTGCTGGTTTCGTTTCAGGTTCACTGGGATCCTCAGAACATGTATCAGAGTTAAAGAAATACCCAGAGGCAGTGCTGTCAATGGTTGGAATTGCATCATGATTCAATGAAATCACTGGAACCAATTTAATCACTTGTTTCTTCGTTGTAGACCGGTGAATCAGAACGAACTGTTATTTGGGTTTCAAGAGAAACAAGTTCCATAGCTTGATTGCATAGTCCCTTTCTCACTGTAGAATCTTCAAAGGTGTTGAGTCTCTCAGTTTGAACCTCTTGGACTGTAGCTAGCGGAGTGCGTCTGTAACATTGTCGGAGTCCACTTGGCCTACTGCTTAGTATCGGCCACATAGTGTGGTCTGATCAGGTCGATGGACACAAATCTTTTCTCCTTTTTACCAGCAAGGGGCAGCACTTTTCCGCGGTATTTTCTCTGACTAGATCAACAAGCTTTGGGATCCAGACAGGCCTTGCTGGGACGGTTGGTTTTTCCCCGGTGGTGGTTGGCTTCAGAAACATGTTGCTTTGTTTCGATCTTAGTTCATTTAAGTCCTGTAAATCAGCCAAACTAACTTTGTTATAAAATTTCTTATTTTCCACCACTGTTACATGACAATCAAGGTCCGAAACCAACATTCTTCTCCCAAATAGGACCTCATACGGAGTGACAGACCCTAGAGAACTTCTTGGCAAATTGCTTAGTCTACGTTGGACCCCATAAAGATGTTTGACCCACCCATCACCCGAACCTAATACCTTGCTGTTATAGACTGCTTTATGTCCCAGTTTTTTCTTTCCACAACAGAATTTCCCTCAGGATGGAATGGAGAAGAGTACCTCAATTCAACGCCCAAACTGGCCATGGCTTCTTTGTAAGCTCGAGAGCTAAACGCTGGGCACTGGTCAGAGTGTAGTGTGCCTATTGTGTATGTACCGATAAAGACTCGCAAATCTTTTATAGCAGTTTGAGCGTCAGCCTAACGCGGAGGCCACATCCAAATGAACCTTGATTTAGTGTTTGTGGGACTGCATTTGTCCATAAGGACCCCTGCATGTAGATAGTCTAATGCCGTCTAACAATGGTGTCTGTACTGGGCTGGCTACTGTAGGAGAGTAGGGTCTGCAATCCTATGGTCACCCCAGATTTTTGCTTTTTGCTTCACTGGTTTACGACTTTCCCTGGCTGTGGGCCTGCTAATCAGACCCACAGCCTAGCTGTTCTCTCTCTAAATTGACATCCATGTACCTTAGGTGCATTTACCAATTGGTATTGGGTCACTCTTGTAAGTCCTTGTACAGTGTACCATAGGTACCCAGGGCATAAGTGAACCCAAGGCCTACCAGGGGCTGCAGCATGTATTATGCCACCCCTGGCTGGCACTCCAAATCTGACAACTGGCTGATCGATCAGCTGGGGCAAGGTGGTGTAATCACCCTTTGCTTTAGATATAGTATACCTATATCTAAACCTAAAATGGACACATATACTCCTATAAGTCACTCCTATGGCAGGCCTTAACAATCCTGGAGGCAGAGTGCTTGGAATTATGTGAGATAGTGCTCTGGCATGAGCTGAGCCTGTCTACAGCTTTCGGAACCAAGTCCTTTAGCTGTTTCCATGATAACGCTATACCATATACTCTTAAGTGCATTATAACTTCGCGGTTATTGCTAACTTTGGCATAGCATTATCAAAACATGTCAAGTAAGGTGTCATACGAATTGGAATACTACCCCCTCGCCAATTCTGGCGACGGGGGTAGCATTCCACCCTTCTAGAGGGACACAACATGTACCTAACTGTGAACCCCGGTTAAAGTTAACCCGAGCCTCAGCATCACGAAATGGATGCTGCCACCACAGACACAAGTCTGACCTCCTGCTGCTGGGAGTCCTTCCAGCGAGGGAGGCTTGGACAAAGGGTTTCCTGCCTTGGGAGGTGCTAGCACCACCCCAGACAGGACTTTGTGTATTGGGTGGGACAGGGCTGAAAGGAATGAGACATGCCTGGGGCACACAAGGTGTCCCTGTGTATACACCGGTCTAAACCAGTTCCTGGCGCTCTCCAGCCCCAGCTCTGGCGCAAGACCGGACAAAGGATAGGGGGTGTAACCACCCCCCTTCCTGGTCCCACCCATAGGAGGGACCTAGTCGTAGTACAGCCCCCTTTAGCAGGATAAAGGTAGGAGCTGGTCCCATTCCGCGTTAGATTAATCATGAACTGAAACTCTACAAGAAGAAACTCTGGACTTCAACTTTCTGCCAAGAAGACTGAAGAAATCTCCCTTGTGGGCAAGGAGTGTCCACCCTGCACAAGCAGGCACCATCAGCGTCCAGCGGCTTCCCTTTGTCGTCTTCCCTCGAGGATCCAGACTTCAGAGCCCGACGAGACCCGGATTCCCAGACCTCTCCGACCTCTACCTACATTTGCAGCACAGCTGAGATCCGTGGGTGCGACGAGACACTTGGGACCGGCCATCTTGGAAGAAGCAGCACTTCGCTCCAGCACGATTTCTGAGGTAACCTCGACCAAGTGCTTTGGGGACTGAGAAGCCCCGAGCAGCTCCTGCACCAAAGACCAGCCCTCCAGCATCCACGAGATCTGCGTTGGGCCCTTCTGCCTGTTTGCTGCTCTATGCGTTGTCTGGTCACTTGCCGGCTGGCTAGTGACCTCCTAGACGACGAACCTTGAAATCCAATCTGCTGGTCTGGTTGCTCCAGACTGGCCCCTGCTTCCCTGCAAAGGAGAAGCACTCCGGACCCTCCTGGTCCACTCCAGATGCCGTTTCCACTCACTGCGTGCGTTGCCTTTGCCAAGGCCTGTTGACTCCAAATCCGGATCCGACACCGCCGACAGCGAGAGCCTGCGTAGGACAGCTCGTGCCTCCATCCTGGTCGTCTAAGACACCACCTGGTCCACGTGGCTGCAGAGACAAGCGTCCACTCTTCACCTGATCGCGACGACGACATCTGGTTCCACTCCAGTCACTGGCTAGTGACTTTGAACATTGTCCCCTCTGCTTTCAGGTTCTCCTCTTCACTGATCCAGCCTTGGATCACACGGACATCTTCCTCCTGGTCGCCTGCAGCATCTTTTCTTACAGGCTCCATAGACTTCAACGCCGGAACCCGACACAACTTCGCACCTATGCACTCGCAGCCTGTGGGTGAGGTAACAAGAGCAATTCGGTGCTTAAGGGTAGATTGACTCTCCTAGTGTCCAGTTCCACAGTCGTTCTAGTCCTAACTTGTCAGGATTGTCCGTACTCCCCTTTTACTTGAACTGTACTGTACTGTACTGTCCATAGACGTTGTTACGCATCTCGCGCGTGAGTTCACACTCTGCACGCACGTTCCGTGGGCCTCCTATTACTTACCTAGTCAGGATAGTGTAGTCCCAGCAATCCTACAGCCTCTGGACAGCTCCATTCCTTCTATCGACTTTCACATTCCACTTACTTAGTTAGTATATGGTTTGTTGTGCCCCTAGGGCAACATTGTAATTGTGCAACTTAAACGTATTTTTATTAAGAGTCTTGTCATGTGCTTAGCCCTCTGATCTCATAAAGAGTTCAGAGGTGTTTGTTAGTTAATAAATATCTTGTTTATTTTCATACCTACCTGTGTGGTGTCCTTTCATTTTGTATTCAAGGGGTTATAGGTGGTAAAACAGCTGGCTTCACATGCCAAAAGAGTTTAGCCTAAGACTGCTTTGTCCATGCTACCATTAGGATAGCTGGTCTATAAGGTTGACTTACAACCAATCACCATAAGGGTTGCTTGGACTGATACAAGGCGATCACTCGAAATAGTAAGCAACATATATCAGGTCAACTTCTCACAGCTACACTGTAGTCAGGTATCTGGTGGTGTTCCGTAATGCGATCTCTATTGCAGGTAATGCAGTTAATGATGTAGATGTGAATATGTGCATTCATCCCTGGCCACCAGTACGTCTCTTTTAATGCTAATATTGTTTTAGAGATCCCCTGATGTATTAGACCCTCTACCAGGTGCGCTTCGTAAATCAAAACGGTCTTATGTTCGGTGTTTAGAATTAACCTATCCCCCACTCCAGGGATTCGAGCAAACGGAACACTGTTCGTATCAATTATACATGAGTATTTGAGTGGAAACTTTTTAGGTAACGCTTGAAGCATTGACAGCCAGTATTATTTCACAGTCTAATTTCGTTTTTGAACGAGTGATTGCAGCTATGGAAGCCGTTTGCACAGCCCCCTTCGCGGCTTCATCAGCCAATGAATTTCCATCAAAGTGAACGCCATCACGTTGATGACTCAGCCTGTGATTCACATGAGTGTTTTGTAGTTTGTTTCGCAACTGAACTAGTTGTTTCCAAAGCGTTTTGTGCTTGATTGTGCCACCTTTTGCATTTCTTAAACCATTTTGAAGCCAATTCTGTAAATATTCATTGTAAGATTGAACATAGTAAAAAGAATCGCACACTAGGAGTGTGGGGAATTCGCGATCCGTATTTTCAAGTGCCATTTTGAATGCTTGTAGTTCAGCTCGTTGAGCTGTAAAAATCTCCTAGAGATTGCGTTTTTGTGACCATATGTCTTAATTTGACATTGTGCATACGACCTTTAACGATCGTGCATGCAGCACTATATGCTTGTTTACCACCCCGTACAGGTTGTGCTGATCCTTCAGTATAAATTATACATTCATACTGCTTTAGAGGTAGAATTTCAGTAGACAGAGGACATTCGTGTTCATATTGCAGGAATGCTTGTGTTTTCAAATAAGGTTCAAAAACATATTCAACAACATTTGCAGCAAGATAATTAACCCATTGTATCCATCTTGGATGTAAAGCTTTTGCATTCGGAATGCTAGCTTCTGTAACTTCCTCTAAGGCTGGTGCACAAGTTACTACTTGTGTAACGATATATCTGTAAGAGACATTAGTTAGTGATAGATTCCTTACCTTAGAATATCCCCAGGAGTCAGACTGGATCCGGATATCTTTGCGTAGCAATACCCCTGCGCGTCGGTAGGTGTCGTCTGCGGCTCCGCGTCCGCCGTCGGCGTCGGAGTACTTAGACACCACCCATGCGCGCTGACGTCAGTTCTGATACACAGCTTTTTCTCGCCAGATACGCAGAGCCATGATAGAACCAACACTGGTGCCATGAAACTAGGGCCCTGAAAGGGGATGACCTTAACCCCAGATATCGGTTCGCAGAACGGGGAGGATGGGTGGGTCGGTAAGGAATCTATCAATAACTAATGTCTCTTACAGATACATCGTTACACAAGTAGTAACTTGTGCATCTGAAAGAGACACGTTAGTGATCGATTCCTTACCTTAGAATAGATACCCCAGCAATACCAACCCCGGTGGTGGGTCTGCGAACCAATATCACACCAGAAAGTCCTGGAGGACGGAACGGCCAAAGAAGCCATCCCTCCGGACTTGACTGTCCAGGCAGTAGTGTCTTGCGAACGTGTGCAGCGAGGCCCACATAGCTGCCTGGCAAATGTCCTGTAAGGGGACTCCTCGGCCCAAGGCAGTTGTTGTTGCCGTGGCTCGAGTGGAATGAGCCCGCAATCCAGCAGGGGGCTCCTTTTTGGCCATGGAGTAACATGCCTGAATACACAAGATGATCCAACGCGAAATGGTCCTCTTGTGTACCGCCTTTCCCTTCTTCGCGCCCACGTAACCAACAAAGAGTTGGTCATCCACCTGAAACTGGCGTGTGCGATCTAGGTAATAAGAGCGCACGTTTTGGGTCCAGACGGTGAAGCCGCTCTTCCTCTTTCGAGGGATGCGGAGGCGGAAAGAAGGTGGGCAAGGTAATGGACTGCCCGATGTGGAAGGGCGTGACAAGCTTGGGCAGAAAGGAAGGTCTTGTCCGCAACACCACCTTGTCCGGATGAACAGAGAGGAAAGGTGGAGTAGAAGAAAGAGCCTGGAGCTCACTCACTCTCCTGGCAGAGGTGATGGCAACCAGGAAAGCAGTCTTCAGGTTTAGAAGACGGAGAGGACAGTTATGGAGCGGCTCAAAGGGAGCACACATTAGATAAGTGAGTACAAGATTCAAGTCCCACTGGGGCATCACGAAGGGAACAGGAGGGAACATGTGTGTGATGCCCTTCAGAAATCTATTTACAATGGGGGACTTGAATAAGGAAGGGGCACAGGTGCGACTTCGGCACATTGATGGAGAGCCGCAGCAAATGAAGGAGGTCGGCCGTAGTCTGGAGGTGGCTGACGACTATCTGGGGCGAGCCCGCCTTCAACAACCAGTCGTCTAGGTAGGGAAAGACTGACACCCCTAACCTGCGCAGATGAGCTGCGACCACCGCCATCACCTTCGTAAACACCCGTGGGGCGCTGGTAAGGCCGAAGGGGAGCACGGTAAACTGAAAGTGCTCTTGGGCTACCGTGAACCGCAGGTAACACCGGTGGGCCGGCAGGACGGGAATGTGGAAATAAGCGTCCTGCAAGTCCAATGCTACCAGCCAGTCTTCTGGGTCCAGGGCAGCTAGGACCTGAGCCAAAGTCAGCATTTTCAACTTCTCCTTCCGGAGGAAGCCGTTGACGTTCCGCAGGTCCAAGATAGGGCGTAGGCCCCCTTTGCCCTTCTTGGGTACCAGAAAGTAGTGGGAGTAGCAACCACGTCCTACTTCTGGCCCAGGAACGCGCTTGATGGCCCAATTGGCCAAGAGGGCCGTGACTTCCTCTTGCAGAAGTTGCAAGTGATCCCCCGACACGTGGTGGCATTGCGGTGGCATGGATGGAGGGGTCGCCTCGAAGGGGAGGGAGTAGCCCCTTTCGGACGATCTGCAGCACCCACCTGTCCGACGTGATAGCCCCTTCCCTCTCACAGCACGACGGCACTCCGCCCTCCCCAATTTCAACATCACTGCCTCAAATTAACTCCCCCGCAACCTGGTCTATCGCTATCCCAAGCAGACCTCACCCACGGCATCAGCACTCCTTCCAAGATGGCCGCTACACTGTGCCATCGGGATTCGGATGCCGGTCTAAGCTACCGCATTGGTTCAGCGCATGCGCAAGACGCGCGACAGGCGCGTCGCTACCGATGGTGCTCCGGCGCATCCGGATACTACCTACATATAGGCGGACACCGAAGGGATCCCTCACCAGCTGCTCCGCACCCTGACCAGGTGCCTTGAGCGTGAGGGGTAGGTGTCCCGCCGATCCAGCACCTGATCAAAGGTAAGCCCCACCTCAACTCCCCGAGGCTCGTGCTTTTGCCTAAAGCCCAGTTCCATTGACAGCGCCGGGAACAGCTCCCAGCCACCTAACTGGACTCGCGCCGATTCTCCATAGTGCCAACACCACCTCACTCTGTCCCTCTAACCAGTTGGTACTGTTGGCAATGTATATTACTCCCTACCTCACCATTGCCACATTCCGCTTCCCTGCAGCACGGCCAAGAATCTAACGGAGTGCGGGTAGTGTCCCCGGTTTTTCCCTCCCTTTCCGTTTGTTCTTCCCCCCTGCCTCCGAGTTAAATTTACTCTTTTTCATCTATAATTTGAAGGCTGTGTTTGGCGCGGGGAACCACAGTATCACGGCGCCGTTGTCAGCAAAGCGCTAGGCATGAGTTAAACTTAAACTTACTCATTTCCACGTTAACTTGGATGGCTGTGTTCAGCGCGATGAACCACAACATCACTGCACCGGTTTCAGCAATTCGCTGGGGACTATAGTATGCGGTGTTGTCTTATATGCCAACTTTAGACCCTATTTTCCACCCTGGGGCTGATAGAGTGGTCATCCCTCCTCCACGTTTTTGACTTTAAATTTAACGAAACCAAGTGGTTTCACCATGGAGGTCACTTATCCAACCAGCCCCCACCACCAGACACTTCCTTAACCCTTCCCTGATGGGCAATACACCAATTTATACCTCCCTTACATACCCTACAGGTTCATCCAACCTAACAACGCTGGCCTCACGGGAGCATGCTGCGAGGCCCTTGTCACTTTCCCTTAGGGTAAGAACCTTCTTGCTATTTTCCTAGGAATGGGTGTCTCCTTGAAAGTTTCGGCATCACACCTCAGTTTAATGTTTTAGTTGCACTCTGGGAACCTCCAATGTGAGACATTAATCGTGCCATCAGTAGACCCATTATGAAGGGAATTTCTACCCAGTGTCCGGTACGATTGGTTTCCCTGCACACACACCCTCACCCCTCACAGTGTGGAGAGTAGTCACGAAGTCACTCTATATCTTCTGAGTAAATAGTCACATAAGTGAGATAGGACTTGACTTGCTCTCTTTTAACCCTTTTTTTCCCCTACCTTTAGGTCGCCTAATTAGAGCAGGACCCCGTGGCCCTCTTTACCCCCGACCCAGAGAGGTTGTATCTGCTTTTTACTAAGTGAATGAGCATCTAATCCTTGTGTCTTCTTGTGTAGTACTTTGTTGAGGTCCTGACGAATCGCCGGTTGGCGAGAAACATGTTGACCACACCAGGGGGTTGAGTTAGTTTTCTGTATACCTATACGGTCTCTAGCTCCCCTCTCACCCCTTTTAATCAGGGAATCAGCCACGTCAATAAAAGTCATTATGGACTGATTACCCTTTTTAACTTTCACTCACTTTTGCACCGACTACACTTTCTTCCATCCTCACTCACACCCACCATCGGCAAGGAACAAAAGAACCCCGCCAAAAGAGTGCCTTCGGGTACTCCGTCAGACATTGCAGTGCCGGTCTGTCGAGGGGCAGTGAGTCGATGATGATACTGGACACCCTTCAGTCAGGGTTTTTTTCACACCTAATACTCTGGGTGTGTGAGGCTCTCTAAGTTCCGACAAGGGAACCCTTCCAGTCCCTTTACTGGTGATTTCAACTCTCTTCTCCACTCTGTAGCACTTTCCCCGGGGAACTTTGTATTCTGCTGTATGCCGACGTGATAGTGCGCCAGTGGGAGAGGTGATGGCGAACCCTTCCTCCCACAGGCGTCACATGGGCCTGAAAACTCGGAAGGTTTTGAGGCGGGTGCTGTGGAGGGAGGTGTGGACTGGCCTTGCCGTTGTCCCCGCCACCTCGCTGTTTAACATTTTGCGGCGCGTGGCTGGCAGCACGTGTGGGGGAGCCCCTTCCGTGGCCACGAAAGGAGCGAAAGGCACCGGTTTGCTGGCGTGGGGCCGAGAGGCCCAAGGACTTGGCCGTAGCCCTGGAGTCCTTAAAACGTTCCAGCGCATGGTCTGCCTTGTCGCCGAAGAGGCGACAGCCATCGAACGGCATGTCCAGAAGTGTGGCCTGGACATCGGCCGAGAAGTTGGCAGACCTCAACCATGCGTGGCGTCGAACCGCCACCGCCGTTGCCATTGCCCTGCCCAGTGAGTCTGTGGTATCCAGCCCACACCTGATGGAATAACGAGCTGCATCTCGGCCCTCCGCAAGGGTTTGGGCGAGTTTAGCCCGGACCTCCTCCGGACATTGTGGCAGCACGTCCGCAACCGCGTCCCACAGAGTGTGGGTGTAGCGGCCCAAGAGACAGGTGGTATTGACAGACCACAGCTCTAAGCTTACAGACGAGAACACCACCTTCCTGAACTGTTCGTATCTCTTGGATTCCCGGTTGGGCGGGGCCGACGGGAATGCGGTCTGGGAATTGGAGGCCTGGATGACCAGGCTCTCGGGGGTGGGATGAGTGGACAAAAAGCAAGGGTCGCCCGGGGCCGGGCGGTAGCGTCTGGCCACGTTCCTATCCACAGGCGGACCTGTGACGGGCTTGGGCCAAGTGCCCACAAGAACGTCACACAAGGCCTCATTGAACGGCAGCAGAGGCTCGCTGGAGCTTGACTGCGGTTTGAGGACCTCAGTGAGGAGGTTAGTCCTCACGGCCGCGACGGGGAGCTCAAGGTGTAGGGCCTTGGCCGCCCTCGTCAACACTACACTATATGTAGACCCTCCTCCGAAGCCACGGTCGGAGGGGAGACAAATCCAGTGTCTGGCAACGTGTCAATACCACTGACCTCCCCAAGCTCATATGCCCAGTCCTGTTGAGACTGGCACTCCAGTGCCAGAGGGTCCTCAGACCCCTCCCAATCTTCCTCGTCACCAGTTTCCTGTAAAACAGGATTAGTAGACGGGGCCTCCTCATGGAAATAAAAATCTCCAAAGGCCGTCGGAAGCGGCGCCGTTCCGGCGCCAGAGTCGGACCATAGTGAACATTGGGGAGGGCGTCCACAGTGGGCGCCGGGGGCGACACCCGTGGGACCGGCGCCGGTGTGGTCGTGAGGTCGACCGGCGACGACCCGGATCCGGAAGCTGATCCAGTGAGGTCCTGCGGCGCCGGGGCCGAAGCACCCGACCCGCTAGGGCCTCCAGACGGGACCGTTGGGCCCGGAGGCGCCACGGAATCAGACTGAGGAGGGAGGGACCTCATGGCCATGAGGTACCGCTCGATCTCCTCCGGCGTCGCGCCGTGCCCAGGGACCCGAAGGTGTGGGGCAGGCGGCGACGCTTGCGACTCCCGCGGAGCCGCGTGGGCGGTGTCGCCCAAGCCCCCGGCCGCATCGTGGGAGCGTCGGGGTGGGTCAGAGGAACGATGACGCCTCTCCGACCTCTCATGCCTCTTACCTGAGGACTTGGAGCCTGACGACCGGTGTCCACTCCCGGAGCTGCGATGACTCCGACCCCGCGACCTGTCCCTCGACCTCCCGTGGGACCGGGACCTGGAGCGGCGCGGGGCCGACTGCCGGAGCTCGAGCCGCTTGCGGGACCGCTCCCGCCTAGCCTTCGACGTCCGGGCCCGCCAGTCAGAGCAGGTGCGGTCGTTGTGATCGAGGCCTAAGCACTTCAGGCACCGACGATGGGGGTCCGTGAGCGACATTAGTCGGTCGCACTTCGAGCAGGGTTTGAACCCGGGCATCCCTACCGGCACTGATAGAGTTGAAGACTCGAAGAAAGAAATGATCAAAAAGATCAAAAAGTTCAGTAAAAAAAAATGACTAGGGGTAGAGCTTCTCCGGATCTGCGCTAGCTGGCGCGGAAAAACCAAGAACTGACGTCAGCGCGCATGGGCGGCGTCTAAGTACTCAGACGACGTCATTCCGGCGCCAACGATGCCGACGACGGACGCGGAGCCGCAGACGACGCCTACCGATGCGCAGGGGTATTGCTACGCAAACATTTCTGGATCCAGTCTGACGCCTGGGGATATTCTAAGGTAAGGAATCTATCACTAAAGTGTCTCTTTCAGATAGGAGGGGTACATGGCAGGCGGCAGTAAGTACAAGGCGCCTAGCGTTCTTCAGGGCTACGGACGCCCTGACCAACTTTGCCAAAAGATTAGGAGGTAGACCTGTTGGAGAATTCCTGCAGATCTACAAAGCCAAATGTATATCGACAGGTAAATATGGTGCTGGTCTCTGGGGGATAGAGCAGGCGGATTGTATACAACGCTCTGAGAATTTTTTCCTCCGCTATTTAATGGCAACCCCGAAGAGTACAGCCACATATGTTGTCCACAACGAATTAGGCCTCCCATATATTTTGGATACCATAAAATCCTCACCAGTTCTGCTCTGGCACAATGTTTAGGCAAAACCAGAGACAAGTCTGAATAGAGAAGTTATAAAGGACTGTCTGGCCTTAGATGGCACTGATAATATCAAATGGCTCAAATAGGTAAGGGAATTGTTTAGCCCCTTACATGCTCATGACGAGCTCAGCTCGTCATGCAGCATAGTGCCCGTGTGCTCATGACGAGCTGAGCTCGTCATGACCACACCCGTTTCTATTGTGGTCCAGCACAGTAGAAAAATATTTAGAGCATCCAAGAGGTTAAAGATCCTGGGCACCCGCAATACTTCTCCAATCCTGCAAGTATGGAGATGGTGCCTAGACCTGGTATGAAAAAGTTGCTTCTACAACATCTGGATAGCAAAAGATGACTGGCAGAAAAGGGCAAAAGGATGGTTGCAGAAAATTAGCTAACCACTATCGTGGACGGGATACAGCAGTATTTGCTCCTAGACCCATCCCCCTTCACACGCATGCGCCTGACCCGTTTCCGCACAGACACATTCTTCAGACTGAACACTTTTCCATTGTGTAATGACTGGTCACGGGACATAAGACTTTGCCCGTGTGATAACATCTCACACCAGTCCAACATCCACTGTATATTATTTTGTAGCTTTTATCGGCATTTAAGGGAAAGACTACTGAAGCCTCTTTTAAAGTCCTGGGGTTCATGATCTTGTAGAGGGGCCAAAACTGAAAACTTTAGATAATGCATATCTCATCAAAGTCGTATCTACCTACTTAAAGGAGATTGTTAGAGTCCGGAACTTGATGAAACTCTAGAATTAAGGTATTCGCCAGGCCCAGATAATGTGACCAGTAGTTTTCTCATAACGAATGTATTAAGCGATTAGGAGCAGAGTTCCCCTATTGAATTGGACTTTATCTCTTTTTTACTACAACAAGTATTATCAAATGAACAGTAACTTATTAGGCCCAGATAATTGTGACCAGTATTCTATAATGAATGTATTAAATGTTTAGGAGTAGAGCGCCCTTATTTCTTATATTGCTTTTTATTGTAAATAGTATTGCAAAAAGAACAAAAAATAGCTTTTTTAACTATCTTTTTTAACTCATTCAATCCTTATGCATTGGAAGTTTATCATGCTGTTTTTATATGCTTTTATGAGTCTGTTTTACAAATCGAATAATGCTTTATTGAAATTGAAAACTGAAATTGACCAGGAGATTTGCTCCCACAGCCACATGGCTTGTCTGCTAGCAGCCACCAACCAAAAGCCCCATACCCGTGATCGGCTAACATTGGGCCTACTCTCTCTGCACCCGGCTGCCCCTGTGCCACTGAGGGTGTAACTATTGTACCAACATCAAACTGGGAGACCCCGGAGTCTTACCCCAAAACCTTAACTCTGCCAGTCGAGTACTTACCTGAAAGCCGATAACTTGCACTTACTCCATAGGGTAACATGGACTGGTTTTCACTTGGAAATTCCTCTAAGTGTTGAGTTTTGAAACTTTGAAATATTCACAAAAAATCACCTGATCAACGAAAACAAAATTACTCACCTGTTACCAGAAGAGATCCCAGTACTGGAGCTAGGTACCCATCACTGACCAAAAAAAGTCATTACAACTGTGATTTACTGATAACCTAGGTTTCCTCCATAGGATACCGTTGGCTGGTTTGTGCCCGAAATTCTTTTAAGTGTCGATTTTTGTAACATATAAATATTCCTCAAAAATCGCCTGTATAACAAAAACTATTTCCTTCAACTGTTTTCAGGAGATGCACCAGGGCTGAATCCAGGATCCAGCCCTGAGTAAGAAAAACGTTCGTAAAGTAAATGATATGGCAGTTTGCTTAAAATTCCCATGGAGCTCAATGTTATAATTGTGTTCAGTTTGTGTTGCATATTGCAACCACTCTCTCTATTGCATTCAAAAGTCTATTGCTCATTGAAAGTATTCAACTGTAGCATCTCATTCTGATAAAGTACTTTTATACCAACCTGTGGTTCTAAAACAACAATATATTTTTATATACAAAACAATTGGCCTAGAGATCAGTTCTTGAGTGTGGCAGACCATTTGTTGACTGAGTGTGTACATCAACTGCTTTACACTGTCCTCTGATACTGCCTTACTGCTCAAACAAGCTACCACTTTAGAGAGTAGGGTTATATCTAACTTTAACCTCTGCCAAACCTTTGGGGACTGTTGGACTCTGTACACACTGTACATTACTTTGGTGCAGTATATACAGAGCCACTTTCTTACAGAAGGTAGATCAATAGGTTTCCTGTCACAGGGTGGTGGGACCGCCTCCAAGACAGGACTTAGTGTATTGGGCTGGGGCGCTTGCCAGCGCCACCAGACTGCTTTGAAGGGAACATATGGTGCCCTCCTTGCATACTCTGGTTTGTGCCTGTTCAGGAACCCTTGGTACCGGTTTTGGTGCAAAACCTGAAAAAGGACAGGGAAGTGTCCATCCCTCTGCACAAGCCACTCTTCTGGGAAGGATTGCAGAGTCGTTCCAACCCCTTTCCTAGAGTACATAGGGGTTCCCCTGTGGTTAGGTCCTCATGGAACAAGGCTCTCCTCTGAAACTTAAACATTCTTCGACTGTCTGGTCACTTGACTTTGTTGAACTGCAACTAGAACAGAGACTGCACCAATCCTGCTGCTCTTGAAGTCTTCTGCCTCGTCGGTGTCTGTGCTTCTTCCAGGATCTTAAACAGACGTGTGGGCAACAAGGACACCCGAAATAACCTCTCTTGGAGTGAAGGAGTCACTCCCCTGCATCTGCAAGCACATAACGAAGCTGACCGGTGTGCTGCTACCACGGACATCAAAAGGCTCACAGGTGGTGGCTCTGCAACTCCCTCGAGGCCTGACCTAGCTCAGCAAGTTTGAAGTCAGCATCCCTCGTCGGAATCGCTGGGACAGAACCCCTGTGCACCACTTTGACTTGCTTTTGCAAAGGCTTGTTGGCTCTGCACTCCAGAGATCTTCGGGCTACAAGAAGCTCCAGCATCTCTTCCTGCCAAGTACAGCGTCTTCACTCCATCCTCTGCATCGTGGGCCTGCTCGAGGTCCTCCTGCGACTCCTGTACTTTCGGCCTGTGGGTCCTCATGAGGGTCTTCTCTTGCTTCAGTGGCTGACCTGCTTGCTCGGGGCCTGCTCTGACTCTCCAGCTTGTGGTGAGTCCCTTGGGCCATGCTGCTCCCAACGTTGCGCCTTCTTCGCTTTCCAAGCCTGTTTCCGCTGCAAATGCTTGTTGGTGCTCCTACTGGAACGAGACCCCTTGGTTCTCGACTTCCAACATGGGACAGCTTGTGCACGGCTTCTGGTCTACGTCAGCGTCGCATGGTTTTCACAGCTGCAGCAACAAGGTCACTGTCATCATTCCTACCTTCCAACATCGGTGGGCATTGCTCTTCAGTGTCTCCTCCTTACCTCAGAGTAGCATACACTCTAATCTCTGCTTGTAGGTTCTTCATTTAAAGAATCAATCCTAGGATTCCACTGGGCTCTTGCAAAGACTTCGTCAGCTGCATCATTTCTGAAGTCCTCCATTGTGGTCTACAGCAGTTTCCAACATCACTTTGCACCTATGTACCCAGATTCCCTGATATAGGTATCCTGGGGTATGCACGGGTGGGGTGACTCTCCCAACTTCTGTCTTTCACTGGGTTTCTTCAGGGTCCACTGGGAAGGGTACTATTTCAAAACAGTAACCGCAACTTTTCCCATGACTTGTGTTTAGTACGCAGCTGTGTTTCCACTCTGCACACAACCTCCCCGGTGTTCCTAGATACCTTGGGTGTTTCCTTGTGTCCCCAGCTCCCCTGAGTAACCTGGTCCAAGTCCCGATTCTAATCGCAGTTCACATTCCACTTTTCTAGAATATGGTTTGGTCTCCCCCTGGACACCACAGTGTATTGTGCTTACTTACCCACTTGCAACTGAAGTATTATTCTGTATAGGTTTATATCTCCGGGTAGAATATATACCAATATGTTAGTGAGTGTTGTGTAATAAATAGACTTAATTTTATATATACACTGTGTGGCTCCTTTTCGTTTAACCTACACTACATGAATAGATCTGGTAAAACAAGCTGCTTAACACTTCATGAAAAAAAAACTGAAGGCTGCTCTCCACAGCTACCACTTAAAAGAGATTTCTATGGTTGTGGAAACCCCAAAAATTAGCATGAGGGTTGCCTGGATTATTGCAAGGTGCTTCACTTAAATAAGAGTACACCATATATTAATCCAGCCTCCTCCAGATTGCCTATGGTTCAGTGCTGGGTGGAGCCATGTACCATCTGGGCTGAGGTTGCAGTGGATTATGCTCAGAATCAGAAAGCATGATGGATTGTGTGAGAAGTTGGCCTGATATATGATGCTCACTAGTTCTAGTGATCACCTTGTATCAGTCCAAACAACCCTTATGGTGATTGGTTGTTAGTCAACCTTATAGACCAGCTATCCTAATGGTAGCATGGACAAAGCAGTCTTAGGCTTAACTCTTTTGGCATGTGAAGCCAGCTATTTTACCACATATAACCCCTTGAATACCAAACGAAAGGACACCACACAGGTAGTTATGAAAATAAACAAGATATTTATTAACTAACATACACCTCTGAACTCTTTATGAGGTCAGAGGGCTAAGCACATGACAAGACTCTTAAGAAAAGTACGTTAAGTTGCACAAGTTACAATGGTGCCCTAGGGGCACCTCAAACCATATACTAAGTAAGTGGGTTGAGAAAGTCGATAGAAGGAATGGAGCTGTCCAGAGGCTGTAGGATCGCTGGGACTACACTATCCTAACTTTAGGTAAGTAATAGGAGGCCCACGGAACGTGTGTGCAGAGTGTGAACTTACACGCGAGATGCGTAACAAAGTCAATGGGCAGTACAGTTTACGAAAATGGTGAGTACGGACAGTTCTGACTAGTTAGAACTAAAACAACTGTGAAACTGGACACTAGGAGAGTCAATCTACCCTTGAGCACCGAAATGCTCTCTCTTTTTTTTATTTTATTGTGTTTATTGCAGATAACAGAAAAGACACATTCCAGTAAATTCCTGCGGCAGACACTTAGGTAAATAACCAAGGGCAACCTCAGGATAATACACAGCCTCAAGGCCCACATCCCGGAGGCCGGGCGGCATAGTGTTGGACGTGCCACAAGGATAACAATCGTTTACATGGAATACACTCATATCCCCTGCATCCGCAGTTTTTCAATTATACCCCCGCCCGTGACGTTTTAGGGAGCCAACTCCCATCCGACTATACAGAGCGGTTGTCCAAAAGAAACACAGCCTAACATGAAACAACAACAATCCCCCCCATACTTGGCATCGATTGAGTGCGTACAGAAATCAGGTTACCTTATCACTGTCCGAAAGGGTGCAGGCATCACAATTATAGGCGATCTTGTGGGATTCAAGACAACTCACAAGGTTATGCATTAGGGAACAGCCGTGCGCGCCCAGGGCACCATACCTGAACAGGTCCCCCCCTCACCACCGCCCGCCACATCTTCCTCGGATTCAGATCCCTCAGGGGTGAACAATTCAGCACCAGTGGCATCCGAGTCCACATCCGGCAATCCCTCAGCACACATCATTCTCCAGGCCAACAAGTCTGCCCGAAGTCTGTCATCACGGCGCGTACGCTGCATGTGGGTTTCCTCCGCCAAGGTCCACTCTCTAACATCCCTGAGCCACAGGTATAACTCAGGGGCCCTCTGCCCCATCCAAGTGATAGCCACACGCCTCCGCAACAACACCAACAGCAGAATTTTTAAGACAAATTTCTCTTTTTGGGCTTGGGCACCAGGGCCAGGAGACAATGAAGCGGATCTAGGGCGATCCGAAGGCCCATAACAGGGCCTACGTGTTCCACCACCGCCCCCTCCAGAAACTACCGATCTGCGGGCACTCCCAGGCCAGGTGGAAGAACCCAGCTCTCTCCGCCCCACACCTAGGGCAGTCTTCCCGTCTATCAGCAGCGATGCGATTCAGGGAGACCGGGGTCATGTAAGTGCGGTGCACAAAATTAAAGTGGATCAACTTGAACCGTGCATTACACAAGACTTTCCGGGTCAAGAGCCCAATACGACTGCGCTGCCCCGGCTCCAGAGCCACCCCCAGGTCCGCCTCCCAGGCGCCCAAGACGGTGCGATCGGCGGAGCCGAATCTCGGCGCATAGCCGAGTACAATAGGGAGACCAGCCGTTTCCCTCCACCGCAGGAAAGAAGAATGTTGAGGGTATGTGTCAGCAGAGGCGCCTCCGGGAAATGGGGCCAGGTCGCCATTGCCATCTCCTGGAGCCCCCTGTAGTGCAGGTACTGCCCCCTGCCTAGGGCAAAGGTCTCCGTAGCCCGCTCGAAGGACACAAAGGTGTCATCCGGATAGAGGTCCGCCAGGGTCTCGCACCCACCGTCTCGCCACTCCCGGAAGGACACATTCTCCTCCAGTAGTAACACAGGGGCCATAATCCACACCGGCTGTTCCCTATGAAATGGGGCCCGCCGTAGGACCCTTTCCACGAACCGTTGCGAGATTCCCGCCGCATGTCGCACCACATAGGGCGGGGCCTCATCTGCCCCACTTCCCTGCATCAAGGCCACTCTCAGGGCCTTCTCGTCCGCTCTGCCCGCTAGTAGCTGCAGTTCCCAATTGTCCGTGTCCGCGAACAACCGCGCGGCCGGCAGGAGCTGCGCCGCGTAGTAGTAAAGGTCAAATCTCGGGGCCTCTAGGCCACCTCCTCCCAGCTCCGAATCACAGTATGTAGAGCAACCCTGCTTCGGCCCCCCGCCCAGAGCGAAGACGTAAGCAGAGAATTGAACGTGCGGAAGACACGCGGGGGAAGCGGGCATAGCGTATTTTGCAGGACATACTATAGCCTGGGCAACATCACCATTTTAGCCACCGCCAACCGCCCCATGAGGGAAAGGGATAGCGTATTCCAAAAGGCCACAGACTGGCGCAAGGAGCAGATCACCCGGTCAGCGTTCCGAGCCAGCAAGTTTTCGTCAGACGAGGCCACCTGGACGCCCAGATACCTGAACGCCTCCAACTCCCAACTTAGCCCCAGGTTCGGGAGGCCCACTCCCGGGACGACAACACATCCCGCCAGAGGAAAGATAAGGGATTTATCAGGATTAATGAGCAGCCCGGAAGCCGCGCTAAAGCGGTCCAGCAACCGCAGGAAAGTGGGGAGCGAGTCTCTCCGGGAGGTCAAATAGAACAAAGAGTTGTCCGCATAGAGGGATATTACGTGCCCGATATCTCCCACCCCAATAGGCCACCGCTCCATTTCAGCCCAGATGGAAACCGCCAAGGGCTCTATCGCCAAAGTGAAGAGGACCGGCGACAGGGGGCACCCCTGACAAGTGCCCCTCTCCAGGGACCATTCCTCGGAGCGGGCCGACCCAAACCGAACCCAAGCCCGGGGTGCCCCGTAGAGCACCCGGATCCAATTGCACAATACAGGTCCCAGACCAGCTAGTTGAAGCACCTCCAGGAGATACCCCCAGCTGACCGTGTCAAAGGCCTTAGCCAGGTCAATTGACACCAGGACATGGGGATCCTCCCGATCCCGTACCTCATGGAGTATATGATTTAGACGCTGCAGATTCATCGCCGTGTTGCGACCAGGGATACCCACACTGGTCTTGATGAACCAGGTGTGCCATCTGTGGAGCCAGGCGGGTGGCCAATAGTCTGGTGAGGACCTTCACATCCGTATTAATCAGGGTGATAGGCCGGTACGCCGCAGGGTCGCAACCGTCCCCGCCGGGCTTTAAGATCATGCAGAACTCCCCCTGATTCATGGTGGGCAGAAGAACGCCAGTTCCCAGGGCCTCGTTATACACCTGGAGAAGGAGGGGGCCAGGACATCTCCAAATGAATGATAAAATTCAGGGGGGAAACCGTCTCCTCCCGGCGCCGTAGCCCGCGGGAGGGCGGCCATCGCTACCTTGACCTCCCGGAGAGTTAACGCCGCGTCGAATTCCTCCGTCAGTGCCGCCGAAAGGGCCCGGAACGCCAAACTCTGGAGATAAGGCTGATATGAGGCCTCCGTGATCAAAGGGTCGGCCACATACACCGCCTGCAGGTGAGATTTGGAGGACCCCGAGAAGAGCAGACTCCGAATGCACCACGTCCCCATTAGGAGCCCGTAGGGCAACTATCCGCTCCGGAGCGAATTCCCGCCGAAGAATCCATGCCAGTTGTCGACCAGACTTGTCTCCCTCGCGGTGGAGACGCTGCCTATACTGTCCCAAGGTATACTTATCCAGACGGGTAAGAATGTCATGAATAGACACCTGGGCCTCTCCCTCCACCGCACGATCCAAGGCACCGGGATCCGGCACAGACTGACATCGCCGAAGTCCATACTCGGCGTCCCGCAATTAGCAAAGCAATTGCTTCTGGACCCCATGGGTTAGGCCCATACAGGCACCACCACCTTCAGGGCCTCCCATTTGGTTGAGTAGGACAAATCACCGTCCTCCCAATTCAGAGCAACATAATCAGTCAGGGCAGTCGCCACATGGTCCCTCCCCACCTGGTCCTGCAAAACGTCCATCGGCATCCTCCAAGTACGGGGACGCGTAGACTGGTCAGCCCAGTGCGCAATGCATGTCACCGGAGCATGATCCGATAGAAAACGGGCCTGGTGGGTAACCGTCAAGGAGAGCGAGACAGGAGTATTGGCCGCAAGAATTAGGTCCAGCCTACTATGGGTGCCGTGTGTTGGGGTTTAACAGGTAAAGAGCTTCTGAGTGGGGTGGCCCGTACGCCACACATCCACAGCACCCAAGTTGTGCATCACTTCCCCTAGGCGCGCCGTCATGCGCGGCTTCGTGCCAGAGCGAGGAGGGTGCCGATCTAGCTCCGGTTAAAGTCCCCAAACCAAAGGAAGTGGGCGTCCAGGTCCGAGACAATAAGGTCCTGGAGGTGGGAAAAGAAACCCGGGTCATCGACGTTCGGTGCTTAGGAATTTAAGAGCAGGAAATGCCTACCGTCCAACTTGACCCGGAGGAGCAGGTACCTGCTGTAGGAAGGTGGATATCTAACTATGGTTGCCCCCAACTTTTTGCCTGGTGTTTAGCTGGTTTTTCGACTTAGTTGACCTGGGGCCCTGCTATTCAGGACCCCAGGCCCACTGCTCTCTCTGTAAAATGGATTCCATGTACTCTAGGTACATATCTAATTGGATACTGAGTCACCTTATCAGCCCCTGTACAGTGTACCTTAGGTACCCAGGGCATAGGTGCACCCAGGACCTACCAGGGGCTGCAGCATGTATTATGCCACTCCTGGCTGGCCATCCAAATCTGACACAACTGGCTGATCAATCAGCTGGGGCAAGGTGGTGTAAACACCCTTTGCTTTAGATATAGCATCTCTATATCTAACCCTAAAATGGACACATCTACTCCTATAAGTCACTCCTATGGCAGGCCTTAACAATCCTGGAGGCAGAGTGCTTGGAATTATGTGAGCTAGTGCTCTGGCATGAGCTGAGCCTGTCTACAGCTCTCGGAACCAAGTCCTTTAGCTGTTTCCATGATAACGCTATACCATATACTCTTAAGTGCATTATAATCCTTGCGGTTATTGCTAACTTTGGCATAGCATTATCAAAACATGTCTAGTAAGGTGTCATACGAATTGGAATACTACCCCCTCACCAATTCTGGCGACGGGGGTAGCATTACACCCTTCTAGAGTGACACGACATGTACCTAACTGTGAACACCGGTTAAAGTTAACCCGAGTCTCAGCATCACAAAATGGATGCTGCCACCACAGACACAAGTCTGACCTCCTGCTGCTGGGAGTCCTTCCAGCGAGGGAGGCTTGGACAAAGGGTTTCCTGCCTTGGGAGGTGCTAGCACCACCCCAGACAGGATTTTGTGTATTGGGTAGGACAGGGCTGAAAGGAATGAGACATGCCTGGGGCACACAAGGTGTCCCTGTGCATACACCGGTCTAAACCAGTTCCTGGGGCTCTCCAGCCCCAGCTCTGGCGCAAGATGGAACAAAGGATAGGGGGTGTAACCACCCCCCTTCCTGGTCCCACCCACAGGAGGGACCTAGTCGTAGTACAGCCCCCCAGGTAGGAGCTGGTCCCATTCCGAGTTAGATTAATCCTGAACTGAAACTCAACAAGAAGAAACTCTGGACTTCGACTTTCCGACAAGAAGACTGAAGAAATCTCCCTTGTGGGCAAGGAGTGTCCACCCTGCACGAGCAGGCACCATCAGCGTCCAGCGGCTACCCATTGTCGTCTTCCCTCGAGGATCCAGACTTCAGAGCCCGACGAGACCCGGATTCCCAGACCTCTCCGACCACTACCTACATCTGCAGCACAGCTGAGATCCGTGGGTGCGACGAGACACGTGGGACCGGCCATCTTGGAAGAAGCAGCACTTCGCTCCAGCACGACTTCTGAGGTAACCTCGACCAAGTGCTTTGGGGACTGAGAAGCCCCGACCCCGAGCAGCTCCTGCACCGAAGACCAGCCCTCCAGCATCCACGAGATCTGCGTGGGGCCCTTTTGCTTGATTGCTGCTCGACGCGTTGTCTGGTCACTTGCCGGCTGGCTAGTGACCTCCTAGACGACGAACCTTGAAATCCAATCTGCTGGTCTGGTTGCTCCAGACTGGCCCCTGCTTCCCTGCAAAGGAGAAGCACCCCGGACCCTCCTGGTCCACTCCAGACGCCGTTTCCACTCACCGGGTGGGTTGCCTTTGCCAAGGCCTGTTGACTCCAAATCCGGGTCCGACACTGCCGACAGCGAGAGCCTGCGTGGGACAGCTCGTGCCTCCATCCTGGTCGTCGAAGACACCACCTGGTCCACGTGGCTGCAGAGACAAGCGTCCACTCTTCACCTGATCGCGATGACGACATCTGGTTCCACTCCTGGTTCCACTTCAGTCACTGGCTAGTGACTTTGAACATTGTCCCCTCTGCTTTCAGGTCTTCATCTTCCTTGATCCACCCTTGGATCACTCCGGACAGCTTCCTCCTAGTTGCCTGCAGCATCTTTTCTTCAAGGCTCCATTGACTTCAACGCAGAAACCCGACGCACTTTCACACCTATGCACCCGCAGCCCATGGGTGAGGTAACGAGAGCATTTTGTGGGGGTGCGTGGCCAAGTAGCATGGCCGACAGGACGTGAGCTCTGCCAGCTCCCGTCTTGCAGACCCAGTTATCCTGTCAGAATATCCTGCCTGGGCTCTTTTTGGCTGGCTCTGGGGGTCGGAGGCTCCTCTGACACAGGGGGCCCTCCTTCTCGGAAAACTGCCGGCGGAAATCGGCGTACTGACCGAGTAGTTACTTTTACACCCTGGTAACAACATCCTGCTCTACATTCAAACTTAAAAATAAATTAATTGACCACACCACCCCGGGCGCCCCCTGCACCGACCCCCGCCCCTGCCACTAAGGTATTAAAAACAGAGTACCGATTGGGATCTCTTAAACAGGCACCGAGCGCCCAATAAGGATAGAAAAGCTTCTGGGAGCTATCTAATAAAAAAGGTGCCTCTCGAGTTCATGTTTTACAAGCACCCGTGCTTGTGCACTCCTGGCTTGGGCGAGTTCAGAAGGGGGCTGGTAGGAGACTTGTGGGGTGGTGGCGGGCATTGAGGGCCTGGTGGGGGTACTTCACAACATGAGGTCAGTCGAGGTAGATTGCGAGGCGGGACGACGAAGGAGAGAATCAAGGTTGGAGAGATGCGTAAATAAACACCTACAACTCCAAGGCCAGTTCATAGGCAGAGAAACCCTACATGCTCATGTGCCCCTGGCAGGGGAATCCGTGCAGCGGCACCCAGGGTGATTCATTCGCGCCTCCAGTCGCTGCGCGTGCTTCGAGAGCCGAGGTGATGCCCCCAACTGTGTGGCCCACGCACTGCAAGCAGAGCTGCCACAACAAGCAATTCCGACTCGTTAGAGACTTACCCTGTGAATAGGAATGGTGGCGGGCTGGCGCAGAGATAAAGCCGCCGGTGGCAACAGGAAGGCGCCTTCACGCCTGGTGGTCCGTAGTGCAGGGAAACAAGAATAGGCAGGTGAGCCCCCGAAATAAAAGCCAAAAGTTATGAGGGAAGGTCCGGAGTTGTTGGAATGCCCACACAGTGACGCTATGATCAGACCAGGAAAGGCTGAGGGGCATGATAGTCACTGAAAGACCCTGCGCCCATAGGCCCACATGAAGGCAGCAAAAGAACCTGATTGAAGTATTGCAAGGAATTTCCTGGAACGGGGGCGTGGCAAGGAAACTTCACTGGAGCACGGCAGAGCGCGCAGCAACATTTAGTAGTATTTTTCCGTTTATACATATAAATACAGACAAAGGAAATATCGATTTCCGTCTGTATTTATATGTATAAATCGGTAAAAACGGAAAACCAGGAGCCCTAATTATAATGCACTTAAGAGCATATGGTATAGCGTTATCTTGGAACCAGTTAAAGGACTTGGTTCCGAAAGCTGCAGATAGGCTCAGCTCATGCTAGAGCACCATCTCACATAATTCCAAGCACTCTGCCTCCAGGATTGTTAAGGCCTGCCATAGGAGTGACTTATAGGAGTATATGTGTCCATTTTAGGTTTAGATATAGGTATACTATATCTAAAGCAAAGGGTGATTACACCACCTTCCCCAGCTGATTGATCAGCCAGTTGTGTCAGATTTGGATGGTAAGCCAGGGGTGGCATAATACATGCGCAGCCCCTGGTACCTATGGTACACTGTACAAGGACTTACAAGAGTGACCCAATACCAATTAGTTATGTACCTAAGGTACATGGAGTCCATTTTAACAGAGAGAGCAGGAAGCCTGGGGTCCTGAATAGCAGGATCCCAGGCCAATTAAGTCGAAAACCAGCTAAACACTAGGCAAAAAGATAGAGGTAAACATAGTCAGATATCCACCTTCCTACAGATTGCATGTCCTCCTCTGGCGCTGCCGGCATCTGTGACGATGAGAAGGGAACCAGTTCATGGGACGGCGCTGAAACTGAAGTCTGTAACGATCCCTTGCTGAACCAGATATGGGTTCTGAGGGGAACAAACAGCGCTGAGGGTGGACCCTCTGTCAAGCACCACTGGAGGCTCCTGATTATTTTTGGGACCAAAAGGCATTCCAGAGGGAGTCTGTAAAGTGCAGAAAATGCGCAGCAGGTCCGCTCAGAAGGCCTCTACATGATTCAGCTCTGATGGAGACAATTGCGGGAGTGGGACTGGGACTTTTTCAACTTCGACCAGCTAGGTCAAAGTATTCTTGTTTTTGGCAACTTACATTTTGGCCTCAAGATAAGGAATGGCTTGCAGGTGCAGTCGTCCCAGGCTTTGGACTCCTTTTCTGACACCACAAACCATAAGCATACTTCATAAGCATCTGTCACGGAAACTTTCCTGTGATAGCCCTACATGGTTAGAACCCAGTCATCGTAGGGTGTGACATTTCCCTTGAACAACTGTAAATCTCGATAAAATTTGCAGTCAATAAGCCCAAGGGGAAGCTCCAGATCTGCGTCTGAAGGAGCGGAAACAGACATCAGCACACAGTGCTGGGTCTTATATGCAGCTTGGTTCGTCACTAAGTGCAGAACAACATTGGCACAAAGCCACACAATGCCAACTACCTGCGTGCAGAAGTATTGCTCGAAAAGCTTGCAAATCCAGTTTGAGTCTGTGGAATATTCACAAGGTAAGGAATCCGCAGTTAAAAATATTTATCAGAAAATAAGAGTTACTTACCTTCGGTAACTATGTATCTGGTAGAGACGATTGTAGCCGCAGAGTCCTTCACGTACAATTATCCCCAGGCGTGAGACTGGATCCGGAAAACTTTTGCAACAGCATACCTGCGCGCCGGGGGCGCGGCGACACCACACAACGCCGCGTCCACGTACGTGACGTCAGCGAGGTCACATAAGACCCACCCCGGCGAGCCTACGTCAGTTTTCTTCTGAGAACTTTTCCGCACCACAAAGCGGAGCCACCAGACAAAAAACTGTGGGAGCACGGGAATAGTGTGCAAAAGAGTAGAAAAAGGAGAGACAAACAACACCAGAAAGAACAGTGCAACACTGCAGTGTCCAAAGGCTGGGGCAGAAGAATGAACAGAGCAGAGCCCTGAGCAGCCACCCTGCAAGCACATACACAGCCTTTCCCCTGAAACAAGGAACATGCGTAAAAGCCATGATACAAGTAACAAGCCCACCACCCATCTAGCAAGGAAGGGGAGCCAGTCCCAAGAAAGACAGAAACACAAACCTCCAAGGCACCCGAGCAGAGAGGGCAACCACCCCCAAGGAAGAAGGGCAAGGCCTAGCCAGATGACCCCTAGACGGAGGTAAGCAGAGGGGCCAGAACCCTCAGAAGCAACAAGAAGGGAAGGGAGGGAAGGACAGAGATGGAAGGTAAACCCCCCGAACCTGGAGTAACCAGAGCAGCGAGGCACAGAAGCACCGTGACCCCATCCTCCAAGAACCAAGAAGAGGAATGAACCGCGACCAGACGAAGCCACCCTTCAGGAGCAAAAGAAGGTACTCACAGGAGACACAGACCCCCACCAGGAGCGAGTACCAAAGACCATCTGATAGAGACTACTAAGCGCAGATTACTTCACGTAGAATAGATACCCTAGCAATACCCACGGGGAAGGAGGGTCTGCGAAAGGACCCCACCAGCCTGCAAGAAACAGATGGTCCCACAGGGAACCAGATCTGCAGCCGGAAGAGAAACTTCATCCCCGCCAGGCAAGGGGAACCCCCATAAGGGGAACACCACCGACCCCTGAGGGTGTATGAGGAAAGGGAGACTGAAGAGGCCTGTACCCGCACAGCAGAAGTACCAAGGGCAAGGCCAGATATGCCGAAGCACCTCACTCACTCACAAGGCAACAGAACTTCCATCCAACGCCAAGACAGGAGGAGGAGGAAGAGAAGAAGAAGAAGCCCAGAGAGCCCAAGTTAAAGAAGGCAAGCCCCCTCCAGATGGAAGGCAACAGGCCAGCCAGGACAGCGCCAACAGTCATAAGCTGCCAAAAGCGAGAAGAAAAGCCCGGGGCCCCAGAAAGACCGGCAGTCTAAGCCTGACAAGGGAGTACTCAGAATCCCTTCAGCCATCAGGACAGGGGCAGGAAGGCGAGAAAATGTCCGGCCACAACACTACAAGGGGCCGCGCACCCGACCTCAGGAAGCAAAAGCAACATACAGAAACGCCATGGAGAACCGGCACCCGAAGGCGACCAGAACTCCTGAGCAGAGCGCAAGCTATATAACAGCTACCACTACCCCACATAGGGTACGGTAAGTCCCAAGATATGGGAACCCTCTTTGGAAGAACTTCAGCAGCAGAGGATAAAAAGAAAAGGGCCACGGGGAAAAACACCCCCGCAGAAGGCTTGACAAGCAGCCCAAGCAAAGCAGAAGTCCTAATCTCAGGGCCGAGTCTGCGCAACAACTCCAGCAAAACACACCCATAGGCAACAAAGGGCAGTCCAGCAGCCAACAATGCCAAAGTCCAAAGGAGGAGTCAATAGCCAAAAAGCAAACTCCACAGTCAGAAAAAACGGCCTAAGAAGGCCCAGAACCAGCCCAACTCAGCAGTCACTGAGGAGGTGAAGGAGGAGGATAAGGTGGAAGAGTAGGATGGAGCCCAGCCAGTAACCTTTGGATGGCGGAGTCAGCCGGGGCATGGAACAACAGGCTGCCGTCAAAAGGAAGATCAATGAGCCGCTCCCGAATATTTTCAGGGAACACGCCATCCCGAAGCGAAGCATGGCGACGGAGGGCGACTAATGAAGCCATGGCCCGGCCCACCACCTCCGAGATGTCGAGATCGGAGCGGAGAATAAACGACCCTAGCTCCCGGCCATCCACAGCATGATGCCGTAAGTCCACCTGGACCGTCTCCTGGGAGGCTGCGGACACCAGAGACTCAGCAGAGTCCCACAAACAAGAGGAGGCTGAAGCCAAAACACACAAGGTATTAAGGGCCACGCTGGTCGAGGCGAACATGTTGCGCTCCAAGGAGTCCAGCCATCGGGCCTCCCCAGACGGCGGGGTCAACAGTGGCAGCAGGGAGAGAATGGCGGTCTGCAAAAGCAGACTGGCTGAAGAGGGGTGGAGGAAAAGGCACGCCGGGTCACGCACGTGGCGCCGGAAGATGCCGGTGCAATAGGTGCCAAGGCACCGGATCGCCTGAGGCAGGACGCCTCCAAGACCCCTCCAGAGAAGAAGGGAGCAAACCCTCAAAGGGGAGTAAGATCTCACTCCTACTAGAGCCCTGGTGGAGAACCTCCAAGAGATGGTCCGTCCGGAAAATGAGCAACCGGGTCCCCCCGCGCAAAATGCCAACAGCTGTGGACACCGGGTGTGCGAAGGCCACACCCGCCTCCGTAGGGCCCCGCGGTGGAGAAAGCAGCTCCTCCTTGGGCGACGGCTGCAAACTAAGGCGGCCGTCCCCAAAGCCAATCGGGACAGGCAAGGGCCAGATCTGGAAGTCAGAAGGAGCCGAAAATTGAGGGACCTGCCGCTCCTCCAACGAACACCTCTGCCTCAGGAAAGGTGGGGAGCCGCCCTTCGATGACGCCGGTGAAAAAGATCTAGTGAAAAAGACACCACGCGGCTACCAGTCCGAGGAGGACGACACCAATATACAGCCTGCCTCC
Source organism: Lissotriton vulgaris (assembly GCF_964263255.1). Lineage (NCBI taxonomy): Eukaryota > Metazoa > Chordata > Amphibia > Caudata > Salamandridae > Lissotriton > Lissotriton vulgaris. The sequence goes on along the minus strand of NC_141700.1, from coordinate 409,151,865 downwards.
GGAGAAGACGGAGCATCCGAAGACTAATCCGCAGCACGACTCCTGCGTGGAGCAGAAGAGTCCGCCGCCGGAGGCAGAACATTGGCACCACCCAGCGTCACCAGACAGGGTTCCTCCAAGTCACACCGCATCGGGAATCGGAGCGGAACCGGAGTCGAACTGGCTCCAGGGCAGCGCCGGAGCGACGCTGACTCGACCCCCGCCGAGGCTGCCGCCTGCGCGTGGCAACGAGTAGGCCCTGGGGAGTGACACAAAGCCTTCCGCCAGCCGCAGCCCAGAATGTAGCGGAGATCACCTGGTAACCCATGTGGCGGCGCCAGGGATGATTCAACCTCCGACTCGCCCTCAGACGAGGCAGCTGCCCGTTGGGAGGGGCCAGAGGGTCCCGGAGAGGGAGAGGGATGAGGGGTCCTCACCCAGCTACGACCCGGAGAGGGACGAGGAGGGTCAACGGACCCCGGTGGCTCCGCACGGTCCAGCAGTTGCCGGCGCCGTAGCGGCGTCATCTCAGCCTTAGTCAGGACCACCTTGTCAAAGAACCGAGAGGGGCTCGGGGATGCGACCCGAGCCCTGGCGACCTCCTGCTTCACCACAGGGAGTTTGCGGCGAGGCAGAGATGCGTTGGCCTGATGCAGGTGCCCCAGAGGAGCTGCACCTTAACAGCACCACATCATCAGAGCCTGGATCCGAACTAGTCGGCGCAGAGGCCGAAGCCAGTGGCGGCTGCGGAAGGCCAGCGCAAGGCAAGGAATCCGCCGACACCCTAGGGGGGGAGGAGGAGGAGGAGACGCAAGCGAGGCCTGCAAAGCCGCCACGTATGTCTCCATCTGGACTCTCGACGCCCCAGCACCGGGAAATGTTGGATAGGACGACAAGCGGGCCGCATCACCCGCGGAGAGCCCACGCTCCCGGCAGGCCGGAAACCAGCTCCCGGGGACAAACTGCGACACTTACCCACCGGGGATCGACGCTCATGTGACATCGGAGAAGGGCGAGGACGACGACCACGGCAGTATCTGAAGCCGTCTACCAAAGCAGACCCAGAGAAGGACGTCAACCTGGAGAGACGCACTGAGAGAAGTTTCATCCAGCCGCAACTTCGGCTTCAACTGTTGGCACGCCGTACAATCAGTGGTGCTGTGATCCTCCCCAAGACACCACATACAAATGAGGTGAGGGTCCGTCGCCGACATAAGACGCCCACACGACGTGCAAGTCTGGAATCCCGTAGGAATTTGCACACTGTTCCACAAAAAGAAGACAATGAAGGAAAAAGAGGGCCCAAACAGGCCCGTGGCAAGAATCGGATCCGCGTTGCACGCGGAAAAGAAAAAAACTGACGTAGGCATGCCGGGGTGGGTCTTCTGTGACCTAGTTGACGTCACGTACGTGGACGATGCCTGGGATGCTGTGGCAAAAGTTTTCCAGATCCAGTCTCATGCCTGGGGATAATTCTACGTGAAGGAATTCTACGTGAAGGAATCTACCGGATAGTAGTTTCTATCAGATCTTTAGTTACAGTGCTCAGCAAAGTCTGTCCCTTGTAAAAGAATCAATATATAAATGTGTCCTTTTCTATAGGAATTTTATGGATGACTCAATAAAAATGTTAATTTTTTATTTCTTTAGTTATTTATCTTTTAATAGCTAATCATTACATTCACAACATTTTCACTATTTCTAGCCTAGAAAAGGTGGTGCAACAAGAAAAAAACAACCATTGTTGTTTGACATACCAAGATGGTTTTGTAACTCTCTTGTCTGTCCATCCTCAGTGGGTGTGATGAGATCCCAAATGAAGCTTTTAATCTTCTCATCTCCTCTGTAGTGAACAAGGCAGTAGGCTAACAGTGCCCGGCAAATGATTTCCACATCTTGTTCGTTAAGTTGCCTTTTGAAACGCCCGTGGGTTAGAATATCTCTCCATCGGCCCCATCTAGTCCAGAGTCAGAAAAGCCCATTAGTTTATCACCATAGTAGAATCCAAATGTAGAGCTGTGGCATTTCCTGAATTATAAACTAAGGTCTGCAAAACACAAGTTATTTCACAGGGTTTTCCCCCAAAGAAAAACAAATTAGGAAAGTACACGTCATAAAACAACAATCTTACTTGCTAACTTAGCCACTCAATTTCTGCTGATAATTAACAGCTTACATAAATTAGTTGCAAACAAAAGAAAACAATTGCATATTACATTCGAAATAGATCACTCACACAAACATATCACAGGTTGCAATCAGCAATAACGAATGACCTATCTGGCTGTCAAAATTCCGAACATAGCACTTTTAACCATGAAATCAGAGGTTAACGTCCAAGAGAACACATTGCTGTTTGTAACATACAACCAATAAGGCCTAGATATTCCATGTAGTTGGCTACTGTGGTGCAAAACAGCCCGCCACTTCAGCATAGAGTAGATAAAATTCCCCTTTTTCCCCAATCAAAACATGCTAGAGATAGGTCTCCGACATAGGACACCCCTATGCGCACAAAATAGCTAGCACCAAAGCCCTACATTGACTTTGATTCACCAAAATGGCTGGGGTAGCGGAAGTGACATCACGTCTTTTGACCCAAAAGCATCATGGGAAGAGCTGTCATATGTTCTTTCAACTGTCACCCTCAGTGTTCTGTTTCTCAACTGTCTTTTATTAATTACCAGTTGCTCACCTATCTTTCTCAAGGATGGCAGAGAGAGAACAGCAAGTTGTGTCTCGCAACCCTTCTCTCTCCTCCTGTATGTATTCCTCACTGATCTCCTTACAAGATCTCAAGTCGGATTTTCTCATCTATTCTGTCACTTTTTAATCTCTTCCTCCTGTCTCGCATTCTTTTACTCTCTTGTATGGATCTCTTTCATCGGTCTGTCTAAATATCTCCTCCACATCTCTCCCCTTTACTCCTCCCCACCTCTCCTCTCAACTGTTTTTTAACTTGCCTCCATGTCTATCTCTAAACGGAATAACCACACTGTCAGCCAACAAGCTGTCACCATCAGCACACTCAATTTTCTCCTTTCTTTAATCTTCCACTTTCTCACCTATTCACGTCCTCTCTTAGTTGCTGTATTTCTAAAGTCTTTCTTTATTGCACCTCACACACCGGTCTTCCCTTCTCTGAGCTGTCTCATCAGTGTCTCTATTAACTCTCTTAACTTTCTTCCCACCCTCTGTCTGTCCGCCTCTCTGACCACTCTCAGTAGCCACTTATCTCTCGCATCTGTCTCCCCACTCTTTCAGCTGCCTCTTTATTACTTGTCTTACCTGCCCATCTGAATAATATCTTTCTTACAAGCCTCATTTATCTTCCCGAACCTCAGTCAGCTATCATCCGCTGCCCCTTTATTGCAGTTCTCACACCTATTACTCCCTCTTTTTCTGTCTCTCCTATCTATCTCTTTCTCATCTGTATCTATATCACATTCCTCATACTATCATCCCATCTCACCGGTTTTGCCTAACTCTCTCTGAATCTCAGCCGTCTCATCTGTGTCTACTACCTATTGTTCTTACCTGACTCACTCCTTCACAACTGTGTGCATCTCTCATCTGTCACCTCTGACTTCTCTTTAATCCTTCTCCAACACATCTGCTTTTGCCTCTGATCTACCATGTCTTTGTACGGTCCGCTTTTACTATTTGCCCCTCTTTCCATGCCAAGTTATCCACCTCTATCCACCCCAGCTCCCCCTCCTACTCTCTCCTATCTTTCTTGCTCCCTTCACATACTCAGGATAAGCACAAGATAAAGATACACCTTTTCACTGGCCTAATCTTAAATTGCGACAATAAATTATTTTGCAAGTTTGCTAATTTCCTCTGAGGCCAGGGATCACAAACAGAGTTTGGGGTCGCAGGACGCAAGTCAAAATGACGTCCTTGAAATACTCCCTTGCTCGGTGACAACATACATCAAAGAGCCATTCAAATAAAATGTATTATACCGCACCATCAAGTTTACAAAATCATATCACAGCTATCTACCTGGTTAGTCATGCTGTCTAGAAACAATCTGGATGGGCAGCAAATTACATAGCACAATGAACAATACCAGTCCTTTGGCACACCCACTAAAACACAGAGTACACATCTTTAGACGAGCCAATCATTTCAATTTCACATCAACCAGGCTGACTCATGTATCTCCTAAGGACCTTCATCCCGCCGCATAAGTGACGGAGAAGAGCTGCATATAAGAGCCACCACTGATTGTAGAGAATAGTTTCATCAACTTTCTCCTGCGGCACTCTAAGAAGCGGAGTGCTAAACAACTGGTCCGAACATCGTGCCCAATTTTAAGTTTGGACCTTTTTATATTATTAAAGAAGCCACTCCACAGAACAGAGAGGCGGAAGGGCAATGAGGAGTTTGTGTTTGGATTGACTATCCACAAGAAAGAGCATGACAGAGGAAACCTTCCTTGTCCTTCTGATGGATACTTCAAATGGCCGACTTCCTACCTTAAGAATAGACCACAGTGAAGTACCTCCCAGTTGAAGTGTAAAGGGAGTGGACTCCGACCATAAAGTCCAATAGACCCAAGCAGGCGCAGTGATCTTTCTGTCAGTCAAGATAGTAGTGCTTGGTGAACACAGTAAGCGACCCCCATGTAGCAGCCTGGTAGGTGGCCAACAAAGATACCCTCCCACCAAAGAGGTCTTACTAATCTGGGCTCTGGGTAGTGGACCCATCAGCCTTCACATGTTTGTTTCAAGACTAGTGGATAGCAGATTTTCATACAGAGGACTACCCAATTTAACAGGATCCTGTTTTGCACAGCTTTCCCACTCTTCACCCAGGAGAAACCCACAAACACCTGATCAGCTACACAACAGGTCCTGAGCAGTTGATGTAAGAGCTCATAGCCCTCTTAAGGACAAGTCGATGGAGTCTCTCCTCCAGTTTCAAGGGGTGAGGCAGAACAAAAAAGCCTGGCAGAGTGGTCGGCGGGCCAATGTCGAAGGGAATCAACCTTCAGTAGGATGACAACCATGGCCCTCAGTATCAATTTGTCTGGAAAGGAGGTGGTGAATGGCAGTTAAATGCCAGGTGCCTGTAGGGCACTCATACGGAGGGCTGCTGTAATTTCAATGCGCAAGACTACCTTTAAAGTTAAGAGTTGTAAAGCACAGCTGTGCATTTGCTTGAAGGTCATGCACATTAAGGTTAAGATCAGGTCAGGTCCCAATGTGGTATGACAAACGACATAGGTCAAAACACTGGATTTGCTTTCTCAACAAAGGTTGATCAAGCAAATACAGAATGGCTTAAAACCAACATTTAACCTTTCAGCATGCCCACAGCAAGACTCTGCTGGGTTAGTCAAAGAGCAAACAAATGAATATCTAAAAGCCTGGTTCAAAAGGGGTCAGTGGTTCAAGGTCTGCATCAAGCAAAACATTTGTCCCAGCACTCATTATAGATGGACTTTGTGGAAGGGAATCTGGCTGCAAGGATGACATGGACCACCTTGAACGGCAAGTCAAAAGCATTCAATTGACACAGCTCTTTGCCCAAGTGTAGATTTTGGAGACTCAGATGCAGAACCATGCCCTGATGCTTTGACAAGAGGTCCTTTCAAAATGACAGCCAGGGAAACTGGCATGCACTGGGACCAATCATGAGGCATTGTTAGATTCCGGTAACACCACAGGCATGGAGTCCCCATCTTGATGCCCCTTCCACTAGACTACGAGTGGCAGGATTGGGGCCGAGTCCTGCTTAGGCCTCTTGTGCTTTTGTCTAGACTTCGACTTACCCGAAGGGTACAAAAGTGAAGTAAACTTTTTGAAAGAGTGGCATTGAGCGGGATCTGTGCATGACCACTCTCTCTTCTCATGTTAGGCAAATTAGATCTTCTCCTTCTGCTCCAAAATCACTGCCTGGGGTTATAGCACTTGTCAAATGATTTAGAGGTTTGTGGCTGGGGCCAAGTACCACAAAGACACCTCATGCAGATTAGTGACCAACGCCAAGTTCATACAGTTTCAGCACAGGTTGAAACCCGTCATTGTCGATGGGGACATTGTTCCTTAGTGCAAAGTTAAAGAATTTTGGAAGTTGCTGAAATACCATCAACTTTGGGAGTGGAGCTCTAGATGTGCGTTGAAGGGAGCAGAAAGAAGCAATGACATCTGCTCACTGAGGTGGCGCCTCTATGCGGCTCCAGCCTGTAATTATTGGTGCGGTACAGAGTGACAGTGGAGCTGCTGGACAGCACCCACCAATGAATAGGAGACACTAATGCAAAAATAAAACATAAATCACTAGGATCCAGTCTGGCACCTGGGGATATTCTTAAGGTGAGTCGTCTGCTGTTACTAGTATCTATCAGGAAACTGATTAATAGATATCACAGAGCTATATGAAAGGGGTACACATCGTACTAAAGTGACAATGGTAACCTAATAGCATAAGGTGCTATTCAAATAAGGATAACCACATATAAAATTAGTGTCATTTAACTATTCTTCATTAATCGATCTATGCCTGAAAGGTTCTATAATCAATCAGAATCAGAGAAGTGGAAGGGTGATTCTCTGTTACCATGCATCCTGGAGCAAAAGAGCAGGAAACTCAAGCTAAAAAGTATTCTAGTAGACACACAGATTAAAGTATCCAAATGTGCAACAAGTTACTTACCTTCTCTAATGATCTTTCTGGTGTATAGTCACATTAAATCGAATTCTCACCTTGTGAATATTTCCCAGATGTCTGGACTGGACCCACAACTTTCCAAGCAGATGCAAAACAGATTGGCAGATTGGAAGGATGGGTCTGCAAATCTCCAATTCTGGGCAATTGTAGAAGGAACAAAAGGGTAAAATCCATCAGGAGATGGTCTATGTTTGCACTGCTTTATCCTTCCTTGCTCAGGAAAACCCAGAAAGAGCTGATAGTTCCTTGGTATAATAGGTATAAAAAAGCAATGCTCTTTTAGGGGTGAAGTGGAGAAAAAAGGTGCTCGGGTTTTCTAAACCATCTTATCATGGGATATGGAGGATTCACACAGACATCCTAAAGTTTGCTCACATGAATAGCCAATGTTACGGCGATGAGATAGGCCCCTGTCAATGTCAGAAGGTTTAATGGATAACTGTGCAACAGCTCAAAAGGGGTGCAGATCAAGTACTTCAAATCCCACTGGGACTTCACAAGGGAGTTTAGAGAAACAAATCCTGCAAACATTTAGAAAACCTCATCACAACAGGTCATTTACATATCGAAGGATGACCCGGCAACCATAAGAAGGCCAAAAGAGCTGATAAGTAGCCATTAAAAATGCCTAAGGCAAGTAGTTGCCAGCATAGAGACAGAGTGAACAGGAAAACGTCAGTCAAATTTGTCTGTAAAGAGTGAATTTCTTAGATGCCTTCTGGGGGGAGTTTTTTAGTCAGTGCACAGCAGATCTTTATGCAGAGAGCAATTCTTCAAGAGATGGTCTGTTTTTACACTGTCTTGCACTTCTGTGCTCCAAAAAACCCAACAAAAAGCTGATTGCCCACAATCAATTGGTTCAATCAATATAAAAGGTTATTCTCCCCCTTAGGGTCCAAACAATGGTGTTTCTCTCATCCGTAAAGGAATGAGGAGCATAAAAAATGCCAGAAGGGTGATAGCCAGCCCAACATGAAATGGAGTGACAACTTTCGGTAAATAGGAAGCTGAGGTCCCCAAAACCACCTTGTCTGGAACACATTTCATAAGGTGGATGGACAGAAAGCCTTGAGCTCACTTAAACCCCTGGCCAATCTATCTATATCTATACTACTATTATCTATATCTAGATCTATACTACTATTATAAAGAGAGAACTTGCACCTTTGAGCCAGGTAAACTCGGGAACCACAGCGCCAATCTACACACCCGATACATTGTTGAAAATGTCAGGGTGTGTAGATGGACATAAGCTATATAAATAAAAAAAAAACGTAAATTTAAAAATTTAAGTTTAAAAACAAAGTAGTCCCCTGAAAGTAGCGCCGGCCGGGACGTAGCCCTGGCGGCGACGTGCGTGATGACGAGGAGGAGCGGCGGTGCAGTGAGGAGCGGGGCTCAGGTGCGTCATGAAGAGGAGGAGCGGCGGAGCTACTACTAGCATAAAAAATGTGCTCTAAGTCATGCCTGATTCGACCAGAACGGTGCCGGCAAACTGAATTCATATTCTCAAACAGGTAATCTTCATATCAATTGAATTACACGATCAAACAAGTTAGCAAATGCAAACTAACAAAAAAAGCTATGCACCCTTTTCAATCAGCAACGGCACAGCAAAGACAACTATAGTAAATATGCTAATGGTGTTTGCAAATGGGTGTCGTGATGACACCAGCTCGTGCTGTTTTAAATGCTAGAGAGATATTCTTCTCCCAGCGAGGAATGACCCGGGTAATCCTGGTAAATATAGACCCAGCGCGCGATGATAGGCTTGGAATCTGCGGCGCTGCCTGCTCGCGCTGTCACTCAGGGGCTTCTGTGTGGGCGCGAGGAGGCCCTGCAGCAGGAGGCCGTCGAAATGTCGAAAAAGATGAATGTGGTGGGCAAGGAGGGAGGATGGCGCAACTGCCCCCGAAGTGCTACGTGATGCAGCTCGTATTCCTGGTGTGGGAGGACAGTTATCTTGTGAGGTGCTGCGGATAAAAAGGTCTCACGCAGAGGGCCATAATAAACAGTCCGGGTTGATGTTTATTTCAGCCAGGATATTACATATAGTAAAGGTCTTCTGTTTTACTACATTTCTCATTGGCCTGTAATTCAAGCTTTAATGAATTAATTCCTTATTTGTGCGGAATTGGGAGAGCCTCCCAAATCTGTATCCCGATTAATTTTTTGAGATGAGCAAGCAGGTTGGGGAGTTATGATCCTGCAGGAAGAGGATGGGGCATAAGGACTGGCTGAGCGAGGGAAGAAGCATAAGGAAATATGAAAATGCAAAGGTAATTTCGCGTTCCGAATTTCCACATGCTGCCCCCAGCCCCCTTCTGCCCTGGGCAAAAAAATGCAGCCCCCAGCCCCCTTCTGCCCCAGGCAACGCTGGGGCGGGCTGCTAGTATTATGGTAAAGAGAAAGAACATCTTCAACATCTGCTTCAATAAACAGTGCACTGGCTTAAAAGGGCTGTGTACATATCAAAATGGTGAGGACTCAGTTCAAGAACTACTGCAGCATTACAAAGATTTGACAAATCTACAATTGGAGCTGTGTGCAAAGCGGAAGGGGGGTCAGGGGGAAAGGGAGAGGGCGAGAAGGGAGGAGGCCCGTGGGAGCCAGGGTGTAATGAAAAAAAAAATCTACATTTTTCAAAAATCTCATCAGAGGAGGTGATCTAAATAAAGAATGCTGATAGGGGTGAAGCAAAAAGGATGACAGAGCGGATAAGTAGGTCTTAACAGTGCCCAACTGAGGACATTACTGGGCCAATTGCAAAACAAACAAAACATCAAACAAATTTCTTTGTAATTGGTCAATTTGTCAGGTACCACACCAAACCTCAACTTTGTCCCAACGACAAGCATACACTTATTTTGTGGAAGGATGCTTCGCTGCTAAGATGAAATCAACGACCTTGGGGGAGAAGGTCAAAGGATGCCAACTGTCGCCATTCAAAGTATAGAGATGCCAATTATACAGGCCCGGGTGCAGTACCCAGCCCTACTGCTGCAACAAAAGATCCTCGCAAAAGCAGCAGTTTGATCGCAGGACTGACATTAATGCCCAGGAGTTTCGGGTACCACACTCTGCTAGCCCATTCTGGTGACACTAGATAGACTTGGGCCGAGTTATGTGTGATATTCTACAGTACTCAGAGCAGGAAAGGCAAACACGGGAAGGCATACAGGAATCCAGAGCTCCATTCTAGTGCAAGGGGTCTCTGAGAAACAGCTGCTTTGAAAACTCTATAATGCAGTTCTGACTTTGCACATTTTCGCTGGTGGCAAGAATATCAAGTCAGGGTTGTGATCAGTTGATTTGACATATGCTGTCCACTATTGTAGTGGTGGGAACCTTGCACCAGTCCAAACAACCCATATTGATGGTAGGTTCAAAGACAACCTATATAGAAAGCTATCCTAGTGGTAGCTGTGGAGAGCAGCCTTCAGGCTAAGTCTTGAAGGAATGTAAAGCAGCTTGTTTTACAAGTCTATAATCTCATTCAAGGACCAAATGAAAGGAGAACCACACCAGATATATATATATATATCAGAATAAAGCATCTTTTCAAGCACTGTTGGTGTGGCCCATATTACGTTGCTGGAGGAGCGCGTTTTCTTTGGAATGTTAATAGAGGTGTCCGACACACCTCAGAATGGGCCCCAATCCGCAAGGAAGTGGCACTCTCCTGTGTCAGGGCGATCAACGGAAGCGTGGAGCTTGTTTATGGAGTGCCCTCCAGTTGTAAAACTGTACATGGACAAAGTTTGTGATGGAAGGGCCACCTCGTGAGGCCCGCCCCAACGTGGAAATGAACATTTAAGCAACCACGATTTGCACGAGGGAATTTTCCTATGCACTTCGTGCTTGAGGTAAAAACCTTGGTTTTGTTGTACAGAACTCAGTGGTAGCGGAACTTTACTTTGTTGCACTGTGATAGAGTATTGGAAATGTCCGTTTGAAGCACGTGTTGCTCTCTATACACAGTGGCACTTAGAACTGCTTTTGCCTACATCGATGTTGAGAACCAGTAAGAAAGAAAGTGGCAGTCATAAGGCATTTTGGGAACTGTAGTCCCGATGAAAATGACTAAGTTCAAATGAAAGTGTGCAACGAGAAAAACATGTGGAAGTAAATGCCATTTGGGGGTTAAAATGTAACCTGAAATAAGATACTGTACTTATTTTCGCTGCATTATGAAAACACGAGAAATAATTGTTATGTTATGTTATGTTACTTAGTTTTTTTGAGCGCACAGCTGCCCCAGCGAAGGGGCGTCCTGGCGCTATAATTGAAAAGGCAACATAACTAACAGAGTAAAAGATCAGAAAATTTTAATAAGGCAGGGGGAAGAGATACGTTTTAACAGCCTTCCTGAAAACCAAAAGATCCTCTAAAGATCGAATGTGCGCAGGAAGCGCATTCCATAGCTTGGAAGCCAACACAGTAAAAGAGCGACCACCTAATCTACTTTTTTTAAAGCGCGGAACAAGTGCCACATTTTGACCCGCAGAGCGAAGGCTACGAGATGGCGTATACGGGGTCAGAAGATGCTGGAGAATGGTAGGGGTGTCGGTTTTGAGGATTTTGTACGCGAAACACAGAGTCTTAAACTCTATGCGCCTGATTACTGGCAGCCAATGTAATTTACAAATTGTGCTGCGGGCTGAACAGAACCGTGGCAGGCCTACCAGAGCCCTGGCAGCCGCGTTCTGCACCCGTTGGAGTCGCTGGACCTCCGCCTGATTGGCACCCAAAAACAGTGAACTTGCATAATCAAGCCTAGATGCAATACTGGCTTGAATCACCAACTGGCGAGTGGGGGCATCAAAAAATTTGAGGATTGGCCTCAAACCACGCAGGATGCCAAAGCATGTAGATGCCACCTTCTTAGTATGGCACGAGAAGGTAAGTTTGGAGTCCAGCCACACGCCAAGATTTTTAAATTCGGAGACCGGTTTAGGAGGGGGTCCCAACTCGTTAGGCCACCAGCTCGCACCCCACAGATCTGGATGTTTCCCTAACACCATCACCTCGGTTTTGAGGGCGTTGAGCTGTAAACAGTTGGTGGTAAGCCAGCCAGCAACAGCCCTCAGACCATCCGCAAAGTTTGATGCCAATTGGTCAGAGTCCCCATTGAGAGCCACTGCCAGCTGGGTATCATCGGCGTAAGATACCATTGTGAGACCCCAACTCTTCGCAACCGCCGCTAATGGTTGGACGTATAAGTTGAAAAGAGTGGGGCTCAACGCCGACCCTTGCGGAACTCCTTGAGTAATGGCGTGAGGTTTTGATCTGAACGGTGGCACTACTACCTGAAATGATCGTTCCGAGAGAAATGATTGGAACCAATCCAGCGCCTTGCCAGATATGCCAGCCTCACCAAGCCTGCGGATAAGAATGGTATGGGATACAGTGTCGAAGGCGGCACTGAGGTCTAATAAGACCAGTGCCGCCGTTTGACCTGCATCTAGTACAGAGCGGAGATGTTCAACCATATATAGGAGTGCCGTCTCTGTACTATGGCCAGATCTAAAACCATTCTGTGTGGGATCCAGTAGGTGTGCAGAGGTCAGATGTTTCGTTAAGATGTTATTCACATGAAATTGTGAACATGAAACTACTAACTGACTGCCACTTTAAATTGGAAGTAATGACGTTAGTCCGTTATCACTCTCTCATCAGTTACGTTTATTTGAGACCAAACGAACCCACTGAGACCACAGCAAACCGGCATATGATCAAGAGTCATGGGACTCGAAACGCGTCATGCCTGTTATTTTCAGAATAAAGCACCTTTTCAAGCACTGTTGGTGTGGCCCATATTACGTTGCTGGAGGAGCGCGTTTTCTTTGGAATATATATATATATATATAAAGAATATATGTATTTAATCTAAACACATCCCTCTAGTTTCTTTATGAGGCTAGAGGCAAAAGTATATACAGTAAACTTCTTTAGCACACAGTAAATTAGCACAGTATACGTTTAGCCCTAGGGGCGTCACAAACCATATACTAAGAAAGTGGTATAAGAACCACAAGGGACATAGAGACCAGGCCTAGGGCCTGTACAACCGCTGGGGCAATCAGGAACCACCCAAGGTAGGGATGCGTGCAGTGTCTAAACACAGCCGCAATTTACCATTGACTTCTATGGAGAAAGTTGTGATTATAAATGTAAAGATTAGGAACACTTAGGAGTGGACTAGGAGGAAACCCCTTGAGTACTGGACAGTTCGAGAGTCAAGCCCCACGGAAGCACTGAAGTACTCATGCTACCTCACCCAGGGAAGCCGGGTGCATAGGTGTCTTTTCGTGTCAGGTTTCGTCATAGTTTCCTATGGAGAGCTGCGAAGAAGTGCTGCAGGCGTCCAGGCAAAAAGTGTCCGGATGGATCCAAGGGTGGATCAGAGATCTGAAGAACCTGAAAGCAGAGGGGACAGAGTCTGGGTCACTTGCCAGTGACCAGGGAGGCAGTAAGAAGATGCCCACTGATGTCGGGTGATTTCAGGAGCAGGAGGTGGAGCTTGACTCTTCAGCCACGAGGACCAGGAGGCGTCGACGACAACCAGGAGCTGGATTCGAGCTCTCCCACGTCGGATGTCGAGTGCTGCGGTGTCGGTATCCGATTGGACCCAACAAGCCCTGGCAACAGCAACCCACGCAGAATGCAAAGATTGGCTTTGGAGCAGACCAGCAAGGTCTGAGGGACTCACCCTTTGGAGGGGAGTCCGGGCACGTCTGGAGCAACCAGGGAAGCCCAAGAAACAAAAGAGTTACCTTTGAGGGGACACACCAGTCGACGGACAAGGGATCACCAAGGGGCCTCCAGCAGAAATGCTACAAGCGGGCCCACAGAACACTCGTGGAGTGTAGGCCAACAATCTTCGGTGCAGATGGTGCTCAGGGCTTGGACTACAAGTAGCCAAATGCACAACTTCGGGAAAGCTAGGGAAGTAGATGTACTTGCAAATGTGCACGGTGCTCAGGAGTTTCAGTCCCATGTCTCTTGTGATGGCCACAGGTCTCAGCTTCGCTGGGATCTCGTGTCGGCTCGGAGATGTCTGTAAGTCCGTGACCTGTGTCGCAAAACATTTGGATTCCGGCAGAAGCCTTGGAACTGCAGACCGGAAAGATGATTCTTTGGTGCCTGTTTTGAAGAAGGGAGTCACTCTTTGACCCCAAGGCAGATCCTTCCGTCTTCTAGTCGAAATAGAATGTCGAAGTTCCAGGATATATGTTGCAGAGTTTCACCCAGGGTCATCTAAAGTCCTAAGGACTGGGTTCCTATACTTATACTAAGTTTAGGGGTTGGACTAGCTCTAAGGTCCCACCTATGGGTAGACCTGGGGTGGGGGTGGTTACACCCCTTCCCTTTTGTCGAGTTTCGCGTCAGAGCAGGGGTTGAGTGTCCCTGCAACCAGTTTGAACTGGGGTATGCACAGGGACACCAAGTGTGCCCCCAGCACTGTCTGAAAAGCATTCACTGAAGGCAACCGGCCAGCCCCAATACACTAAAGCCTGTCTGGGGATGTGGTTACACCTCCCTGTGACAGGAAACCTATTGTCCAGGCTTCACCTGCCGGAGTTTCGTCCAGCAGCAGGAGGTCAGACTTGTGTCTGTAGCAGCAGCAGCATCCATTTTGTGATGCTGGGGCTCTTCTAAACTATTACCGGTCAGGTAAGTGTGTACATGTCTCTCTCTAGAAGGTTGACATTCTACCCTCTACCCCCGCTGCCAGGACTGGCGGGGGGGGGGGGGGGTAGGATTCCAAAGTGTTTGACACCAAACACAACACGTTTTGATGCAGCCATTCCAAAGTTATCATTTACAGTGAGTTTATAATGCACTTAAGAGTCTAGGGTATGGCTGTATCACAGAACTATAGCCTATATCTTAGCAAGAGGTGCAATGGCACCCAGGCTGCAGTAGCAGACCTGTGGTGCCATTTTGGAAGGCTTCCCAGGGGTGGCATAAGACATGCTTCAGTCCCTGGTAGGCCTCTGAGGTACCTATGCCCTTGGTACCTAATATACCATATACTAGGGACTCACAAGGGTAACCCAGTAAACAATCTGGAGTGTAAATATAGTACAAACAATCAATTTAGAGATGAAGCAGCTAGGCTGGGGTCCTGGTTAGCAGGGCCCCAGCCATACTAAAGTCGAAAAACAGTGAAACAGTGAAACACCAGCAAAAAGTGGGGGTAACCATAGTAAGCAGATCTTACTCTCCTACAAGGGTTCTACCCACTGCTGGAAGAAAACATGTGCCATCTCCAGGTGCAACTGCTATTTGTGATCCTTTGTGTGTCAGGGGCTGAGTTCCTCCACTCTGGCATTAAAAGATGCAGCCAGGTGGTTTACCACCTGAGAAATTCCTTGGGCTCTAGCCGCATCCAGAGGAGCAGAGTCTGCTGACACAGGGACAAGTCCCCAGCCCACTTGTTGCAGCAACACAAGGCACTGATGTTGTTCATGAGAACCTGCACCAGTCTTCCTCTGATGGTGGGGATGAAGCCCTTCAGCACCAAGTCAACCAACCTCAACTCCTACAACCTGAAGTAGAGTTGAGTCCCTGCCAGAGACCAGAGGCCCCTGATCTCCCCCTTTCCCAGATGGCCTCTCCAACCCAGTAGTAATGCATTTATAATCACTGTCAGCTCAGGGTGGTGTAAGAAAAGTGGTCTACCACAGACCCTATCATGGTCCAGTAGCCACAAATGAAGATCTTTTGCAATCTCCACCAAAATCTGGATAAAATCGGAACACGTTCACCTTTAGTTGTGCCCTCTGTTTTTGAGGTTCCACTGCAGAGCTTGAATGTGCCACTTGGTATGTTAGCAAGATGCAGGAAGTCAACAATCCCAGGTAACTAATAACCATCCCAATTGAGATGCAGGACCAATCATGAAACATCAGGATCATAGCCTGAACATCCTGACCTCTCCACACTGAGTGATAAAGGCAGGGAAGCATAGTGCATCCAAAACAGCTCTGATGAATGGGAGCATCTGGGAAGGAGTCAAGTGTGACTTCAGCATGTTGATAATGAGCCCCAACAATGTTGAGATGTTCGCCATTGTCTGGTTGTGGCTAAGGACTGCCTTGGGTGAGCCCACCTTCAACAGTCAGACACAAAAGGTAGAAAAGCACTGGCATTCTCGACCTCCAAAGGTGTGCTGCAACCACCATCACTTTCATGAATACCTGGGGGCTCTGAGGAGACTAAATGGAAGCACTGTATATTGCTGATGCTCCCGACTCACCATAAACTGCAGGTATCATCTACAGGCCTGTATGACAGGGAGGTGGAAATGAGCATCCAGCAAGTCCAAAATCACCCTCCAGTCTCCAGGGCAGACAGGACCTGGGCTAGTGTGAACATCTTGAATGTGTACTTTCGCAGAGAAGGGAGATGGCCAATATCCCAAACAGGACAAAGGCCTTAATCCTTCTTTGGCTCAAGGAGGTACCAGGAGTAACACCCAGTTCATACTTCTAAAGGCTGGAACATTCTCTGAGGCCCCTTCGGCAAAAATGTATGACACTTCCTGCTGCAGAACAGAGAGGTGATCTTCCGTCAGCCACACTGACAGGGGTAGAAGATGTTGCAGGTTTATAAATAAATGAGAGGACGTAGTCCCAGTGGACAATTTGAAGGACTCGCATGTCTGACTGATGGCTAGCCAATCCTGGAGGACATATCAGATCCTGCTGTGCCAGCAAGGGCGCACTAAAGCACTTTTGAGCTGATAGTTGACCCATTTGTCCTGGGCGTTGTCTCTGAGAACTATGAACTTAGTCACAGAAAGGTTGAATAACCTGCTGGGCTGGTGGAGGGTCCTGCCGTTACCAAACCGAAAACCTAACCCATAGCCAGGGAGAGAGCAAAATTGCTGGTGAAATGGTCTTGTGGGAGTGGAAATCTAAGAAATGTGCTGTGGCTGTGCTCTCAGTCTCAGGGCTGAATTCACTTTTCCGTCAAACAGCAAACCCCTTAAAGGCATCTGGACATCCACTGAGTACCCCACAGACCCATTTCAGACCTGGAGCTCAATCGCCACATTACTGCAAATTGTCAATTATGTCCAAGCCAGAGAGCATGACAAATTCTATATCATCAAGTCTGTCTTGAATAGCCTGTAGTAAAGGGTACCCGTTCAAAAGCTTTCTGGAACAGATGTACAAATTTATCCTATTGAATTCTAAGGTGCATGAAAGTAGCGGCATAAAAGGTTGCTGGCATTCACTGACCACAGGGCAAAGCTCATAGAGGAGAAAATCCGCTTCAAAACACCAAAGATCTGGCACTGCCAGGCAACCTCATACATTTTATATCGGATTGGTATGAGCAGATATTATCTTCACCCAAACACAGATGCACATTTACACAGTCTTTCCAAATCCTCTGTGCCTACTTGATTAATATTCTAAAACAAACAAAAAGGGAAGTAGTCAGTCAAGTCACTCAACATACAACATATCCATTCTAATTAAGTGTATGTGTACAACAAAGAAAAATGTGTAGAGAAATGAGAAAGTATCTCATGTGTGCACCACCAGAGGAGCTACTGGCAGGTTCTTACCAGCTTGCCCACGTTCTTGTCATCAATAGCTTTCTCATGCAGAAAAAAGTGTGTGTCCAGTGAAAGAAAGGTGTAGAGAAAAAAACAAAGTAAAGACCCCTTGAAAAACGAGACAAGAGAAGTCTCTAATAAAATTGAGCTAAACTCACACACATACTTGTAACTTTTTAATCCAAAACTGTGAGTTAGCCCAACATTAAAAACACAGCATGCTGTAAACCACTTCAAGGACGGCCAACATGTTTCATTGCCTGTTGTATTGTAGTGTAGTTCCTATATTCCCAATAGGCTCTGCGAATTGGAATAATATATTCAGCAGTGTAGACGTAGGACTGAGGTCGACTAGGTCTCTACTGACTATATTAGACTTAAGGTTTGCCAGCTAGCTCAGAGGTCACTAGAAACTTTCTCGAATAAACGAGGAGGAGGTGAACCTCCCTGGGTAGACAAGAAGGGGTTAGCTTCCGACAACCATATAACATGACAACTTTGCTCCCTCAGAATAAGAGTGTATCTCTAGAGTCGTGTGAAAACAATAGACAGCTATTTCACTCAGTCAGATGTGCGTACTTAGTTTCACCAGAGTGCAGAGAAAAGAGAGACGGGCGTTTTCAATAAAAGGTGTAATTTATTGAACAGTCTTCTTTCTCATGCAAGAGAAATGCATTTCCATAATTGCAATACTTAATATAAAGTAAAGTGTGTACAGTAAAAAGAGTATTATGAAATAATACTGTAAAAGCATTGATATGGTTTCTTAGCCATAAGATACTTTAAAATGGATAAAATATATACATACATATATGCATTGACTAACGCACTCAACTGGTGCTTCTAAATACGCCTACCCCGGTGTACCTGACCTAAGCCTAATACGTGGGAAGGAGTAAGTAAGTAGCAGGTTAAGTTGGTTTTGCCAAGAATCTGACTCAAGAATTCTCTTTAAGGATTTAGTCAGCTCCGTACCTGGGTAATAGAATGCAGGAGGTCTGGTATCTCTCTTTCAGGACTCGATATCCCAGCAGCCCACAAAGGCGGCTGAGAATACCGGAGCTGGATTTCTCGGCAGGAGAAAAGACAGCGTCTCTCTCAGTGTGTCAAAGAGGAGGGGCAGCGTCCGTGGGCTCTTGCATCAGCTGGGCTCTCGGGCAAGTAGATAGCTGCTCGGCTCCAAAACCACCACCGTGTGTTTGCTTAAGGCAACGTTGGTATATTTATACCTGAAAGGTGCCGAGTTTGACGTAAGGTTTGGACATAAGACGTCAATAAAGATGTCACTAAGAACTGACTGTTCCTTTAGTGCTCGCAGGAGTTTAATGACAAATCAAAACAAAAGCAAATGGGGATTTCCCAGGTTGCTAGAGGTTTGGTGTGTCGAAAGAACTCGTTGTGCTTTCTAGGAATCCAAGGAAGTAGCTTCTGCCGTGCTTTGGACTGCAAGGGCTATTTACTAAAATATGGATCTGATTCTTATGCCATTATAGGGATATTATTGATTATAGCCATACAAGGGCATAAAATAGCAATATTGATTTAGGTTCCAAGATAAAAACACAATAATATATTGGCGGCAAATTCGTCAGGGCAACCGAGGTCAGCAATAACCTTCCTGGACATCTAGTATTAAATCAAGAATGACTAGTGAGAGCCATGGGCTCACATAACAGCTCCCACTTAGTCCTAAGGGTGTATATCGTTTATACTTTTGATCCCTTTTAACAGCACGTTCGTTGCTTATAGGTTCATCGCTCTCCAGAAATCTTCAATCAATCAGGTTTGTAGAGCGCGATACTCACCCGTGAAGGTCTCAAGATGCTGGGCCGGGGGTGAGCAGGTCTTGGTCAGTCAAAGAGCCAGGTCTTGAGGTCCTTCCTGAACGTGTGAAGCGTTTGGGAGCGTCTGATGTTGACCGGGTGCTCGTTTCAGGTTTTGGCTGCGATGAAGGAGAAAGCTCTCCCGCCGGTTTTGTTTCCGCACATGTGGGGGACATTTGCCAGGGCGAGGTCGGCGGAGTGGAGGTTCCTCTTCTGTACGTGGAAACTTACACAGTTGTTGAGGTATTTGGATCTCATTTTGTTTAGGAATTTGTAGGCATGGGTGAGGAGCTTGAAAGTGACCCTCTTCTGGACAGGGAGCCAGTGGAGACTTCGTAGATGTTGGGTCATATGCTCGTGGCGCGGTGTCCCTAGGACAAGCCAGGATGCAGCGTTATGGATGGTTTGGAGTTTGTGCAGAAGAGTTTTGTTGATTCCGGCATAGAGGGCGTTTCCATACTCTATTCTGCTGGTCATTAGTGTGTGGGAGACGGTCTTCCTGCAGTCGGGGGGATCCATTTGAAGGTCTTACAGAGGATGCGGAAGCAGTTGAAACTGGTGAACGCGACGACGCTGATCTGGCGGTTCATGGAAAGGGAGGAGTCTAGGATTATACTGAGGTTCCGTGAACGTCGGGGTGGGTGGGCTCCCGAGGGCGGGGGCCACCAGGTGCTGTCCCAGGCTGAGGTGCAGAGTCAGAGGATGAGGACCTCGTTCTTCTCAGAGTCGAGCTTTCGGCAGCTATCCTTCATCCAGGCTGCTACGTTTCTCATTCCTTCCTGGAAGCAGAGTCTGGTGTATCTGGGTTCTTGGTGAGGGAGCGGAGGAGCTGGGTGTCATCGGCATAGGATACGATGCTAAGCCTGTGCTGTCTGCCGATGGCGGCAAAGTTGGCCATGTAGATGTTGAAGAGTGTCAGGCTTAGTAATGATCCTTGAGGTACTCCGCAGATGATGTCAGTGGGGTCGGAGAGGAAGGGGGTGGGATCTGATCCTCTGGGTTCTGCCGGAGAGGAAGGATTGGATCCAGTTGAGGGCGGCTCCCTGTATTCCTGCGTTGTGGAGTCTGGCGGCTAGCGTGCGATGTGAGACGGAGTTGAAGGCTGCGGGGGAGGTCTAGGAGGATGAGGGCTGAGGGTGTGTCCCTGGTCTAGCAGCATGCCTTCACGCGGTAACTCAATTTGGCGTATTGTTCACAAGTGGTTTCCTTGTATTTCAACAGGCATGAGTGACTTGACTGACTACTTCCCTTTTTGTTTGTGTTTTAGAATATTAATCAAGTAGGCACAGAGGATTTGGTCAGACTGTGTAAGTGTGCATCTGAGTTTGGGTGAACATAAGAATATCCGCACATAGAATCCTATATAAAATTTATGAGGGTGTCTGGCAGTGCCAGATCTTTGGTGTTATGAATATATGATGATTGGAGGGTGATCTGGCACGTATTTCCCTCTTCAACTCCTTGTTGAAAGCAGAGAAAATCAGCTTCCCAAATATCACTATACTTTTAGATTCAAAATGTGAAGTGGAAGAAAAATTGTTGGGATATATTTTGCTAGTGTATGCCTGTACCACTAAGCTCCCTGGTGCTGAATTCTGTGTAAGACAGGCTGGGTCACCTGGTGTGGGAAGATGGCCACAAGCAACTGCCTTTTATCCAGTAGACCTGAACATGGTTTCAACTACATGTCCAAAAGGGCATCCATGAGGGCCTCATTCAATGGTAACAGGGGCTCAAGTAGGGACCTAACCTGGTTCAAGTATCTCAGTAACACATTAGTCTTCACATCCATAGTGGGTAGCTGCAAGTCTAGAACTTCCACCAACCTTCACTTGACAACTGTGAAGGAGGTACATCACTCATGATGGGACCAGAGGGAGACACAAGGCCAGTGTCCGGAGAAGTACTCTCACCACAGGCATCTTGAAGTTCCTCCCACAGTTTTCTTTATCAAATTGGGGAACACGTGTTCCCTTCACTGCAATTGTCAGTCTGAAAAGATTGTGTAAAGCTTGGGTGCTACAGCAGAGTAACGGAATCTGAAGGATTGCCAATTGGCTGCGTGCTGGGTAGAGCCACGTGCAATATAGGTGAAGGTGGATTCTGCTCCGAATTAAATAGCACCATTTGGGCTGCACATACTCCTCAGGCTTTCCTGCCTATGCAAAGGCAATCGGCACAGGAATAGCGCACAAACCGAAGCTCGCCGAACCCAATACAGGTTCAAGAGGCACAGGTGGCATAAAGTGGACCTTCTGGGAAAGACCAGATTGGAGGCCTGTGTGGATCCTTGGGACCCGAAGGCATACCAGGGGGAGCATTTAAAGTACTGAAAATGAGCATCATGAACTCTCTGAATTCCTCTACTTGCTGCAATGCCACTGACAGACCCGGGAATTTTAGATGAGCAGAGATTGGACTTGGAATCAGCTCTGATCAAGATCAGAAGCAAGACCAGGAGGCACGTTGACACCTTTGTGCCCTCTCTTTAGTCTGAGAGTGGCAGGAAGCAGCAGAGTCCCAATTTGACTTCTTATACTTTTTCTTGGAATTACCTGAAGACTTCAACAGTGAATGATTTGAGACGGGTACAACTTCGGCAGCAGGAACAAGACCTTCCTTTCAACTTTGACCGGTCTCATCATGGAGTCTTCTTTTGTTGACGAAGTAAAGTTGGTGTGCACACTAAAGTGGGATTTTGACCATTCAGCGCCGCAGGCGATTTATTCAACTTGCGCTGATTCGTCTATTTAACCAACTATCCACTGGTAGGTGTTCACCTGGTGGCAATGTGGTGCGGTATACTGTTAAGTTACAGTGTGGTTCTCTTGTCCTGATGATTTTGATGAAACTTTCCAGGGAATGAAAGATGCTGGCCATTCATTACACTGAGGAGCGAGCATGTAACTTGTTTTTAACCAGGTGTCAAAAAGCTGTCTACAATTAAGACATATTTTTAACTTTTTTGTATTGGTCAAACAGAGCTAGAGTGAGGTATGAACTCTTACATTTGGGCCTTGCACAAGTAGCTGCAGGGTTTCAAGTAGAAGACGTTACTATCAGTGTTCGCCACACTACACTTTGTTCACCTACCAGATGAGATCTAGTGGGTTGGATACTTTCCTGCGAGCAAATGAAAGTGCCAATTGTAAGTTAAGCCAGCTGGTAGCACAATCCAACCGACCCTCGGTGGTTACTTAGATGAGGTACTTCCTATTTTTATACTATAATTTTTTCTTATGGACACAACAACTAGGTTTACAAAAGTGGTAAAAACCCCCAGACTGAAGACCTAAAGTATATGGGCGAGTTCCCTTATAATGCAGCTTTACTAAGGGGCCACAGAACGGGTGGAGAATTTAAGACTGTAGGAAAAAGGGGAATTTTCTTTGTCAGAAGTAAAGTTTGGCCTCATGGTCCCTTACAATGTTCCCTCTAATGTTTTATTCTATGTGTGGCAATAAAGGTGCTCCGTGTACTGCAGCTAAAACTGCATGAACTGAAGACAAGCAACAATTTAATATTAATATGCAAGCATGTGCGATGTGCAGACTACCGAAATCAGTGGAATTGTAAGGGCGGCTTGGGCCCTAAAGCAAACCAGAAAAAAGGACTACTCCTCACCTCTGGATTGGTTGTTAAAGACCATCTCTGGGGCACAGTGGGCTCCTTGAACCCCTGGGCATTGGTGTCACTGCATCCACCTATAATTCCTCCTCTTTTGCTATCTCCATGCTACTCTTATCTCCTCCTTACGCCTTTTCTTATCCCTGTCCACTTCCATGCGATCTCCTCGCTTGTTCCTGCCTCCTTCCTCCATTACTTTTTTCTTCTCTCCTTGCTCCTCCTTAAACTCCCAACTTTTTTTCTTTATTTTCGTTCCATTTCTCCATAATGCCTCTCTCCTCAATCCATGTCCTACTCTTTTACCTCACACCATGTGCTTCTAATCTCCTCGTTCTCACATTCCCCCCTTACTCTATCAACTCTATATCTTAACTATACTTTTCTAACTCATCACGTTCCTCTCCTTGTCTCTGACCTCTTTATTTGTCATTAGTCTACCTAACCTCTTTTTGTTGCTTTATCATCCTTTCCTTCCTTGCCTCCCTTTTTCCGATCCTTTCTATACTCCACTCTCCTTTCTTTCTTTTCCTCTCCATTTTCTTTGCCTTCTTCCTTTTTCTCACTTCCACAGCATCCTCACCAAACATGCCTACTTTTCTTTCAACATCAAATCTCCTGTCTCCCTCAAAGTCCAAAATTGTTGTTCCTCTGCATCTTTCTATTATTTCTGTCCTTTCTACTTTTCTTTCTTTCTAATCTCTTCTCATTTTCTCTACTCTCCTATCATTCTTTCCAATATTTCTATCCTATCCCTTTGTTGATTTTTTTAATTCAGCCTCTCTTCTGCCTTAATACTCTACTTCATACCCCAGGCTCATCCCTTCATTCTTCCCCTCATTTACATCTCTTCCCCATAGCTTCCCTCTTCTGCTCAACCTCACTGTATCCATCTTTACTCCATTTCACCCTTCTATTTTTCTTCATTCATTCTGTCTTTTTGCCTCATCTATCTCGGCCTTCCACCCAGCCTCGTTCTCTTTTCTACCTCACGAGAAGCTCCTGCACGACCCAAAGAATGAATGTTTGGCCTCTGCTCCTCTATAGCCTCTGTTCTAAGTTTTACCAGTGCCTGCCTGAGATCAGTTTCACTCTGTACAAAGACTCTTTTCCAACCCCTCCCAGAGGAAAAGGCTAGACAGAGCTTAACACAAGGAGATACTTCACGAATACTCTTAGAAAAGTCAGGGCAAAATTGGTTCTGTGTTGCTTGTGTTCTGGTTCAGGGAGGTCCTGGCCATGTAGTTTGGGCTAGACTGTTCCTACTGGAGTAGGGTAAAGACTGATTTGCATATGGTTGTGTCCAAACTGAGTTGGCATGGTGGGCAAAGAACAACTATTTGGAATTCTACCCCAGAGTTTGCCATTGGTTGTACCTACTACAACCATTCCTCCCATCAACTTTAGTGTATTTGATTTAACACACTAAGTGGCCAAGGGTGTCCCCAGACGTGGGCCTCTTGCCCTCTGTTCACTGGATCCGCAATACACCAGAGTTAAGAGCTCCAACCAGGGCAAAACAAGTCTTGGGTTGCTCGTGTTCTGGTTCAGGGAGGGCCTGGTCTGGAAGGTGGGCTGGACTGTTCCCATTAGAGAAGCAGCAAGACTGATTTACATATGAATGGGTCGAAACTGAGGTCGCCTGGTGCGCAAAAGAACACTGGGTTGGAACACTACTTGGGGTGATTGCAATTGGTGAGGCTTATTGCAAGCCTTCCTCCCATTACCTTTTGAGGCTCTGATGTTGAACTGCAGCCAGTGGAGAGAAGATTGGCGTCTCTCACGTCTGGGTCTTGGCGTCTTTGCACTGGCTCAAGCACATATAGCCACGCCCCTGTCTAAAATGAGGTTAACATCACAGATGGCACGGTCTATCTTCTCTGCCCCACTTGTCTAACCTCCTCTTGAAGCCTCACAAGGTAAAGGGACAGACCGACTTGGCCAGGTGCCACTGCCTGTGCTACCACAAAGAGGCCTGCAAACACACCCCACCACTTGTGAATGCTATAGAACAGGTACAGTGATGTGGTTCTTTGGTCCTCTTGTAATTATATAGTGCTTGAAACTCTGGACAAAGCTGTGATGTATTCTGATTTCTTCATTCTGGGCACCCCTTTGGACTGCATGGTTGAAAGGGATGTTGGATATAGTGTGGCCTATATGCGATATGCTGGGTGAGAGGCATGACATTCAAGGACATGATCCAAATATGCTTCTGTGAACATCACTGCAGATAAAATTGAGGTGCTGCAGAGAGTTAAAATTGACCTATCATTTTGATAAAAACACTAATGTGCAGTTAAGTGAATTGGCACAGCTACATTTTGAGTCACCTCTGAAATGTTAAGTGTTTGTAAATTTTATGATTTAGCACTCTTTAAGAAGCACAACTAAATAATAGCTGATGGATCAAGTTTAGACCTTCTTTATAATCCAGAACACGTCTACAGCAATTTGGCATGCTCAATGTCAGGAGTAAACTCTTCTTTGCTCATGCTTCATGGGCTTTTTCTCTTTGGCATCTTTATTGCCTTCTGATTTTACACCGTACATCAACATTTTCTATGCATTTGTCATTTGGTAACTACAAATGTGCTCGCAGTAAGAACATAAACCGTCCTCATGACATTGACAAGTACCTGTTTAGAGAATCAGATCCAGGTTTATTAACACTTTGGGCTGAGTTTGCATCACAAAAGGGACACAAACTCAGCCCACAGTGTTGTGGTGGGATTTACTTTCCAACACAAATAGTGATTTGGGCAGGAAAGTTGCCCACAGTAACACAAAGTAGCACTATGCCATAAACTGCGCTACTTTGTATAAAGGGTCTTACCGTAGGTGGTACATGGGTACTCCCATGCAACCACCCTTGATATTAAAGGCAAATCCCTATCTAGTAGCATTTATAGACAGGGATGTGAGCCAAAGAATTAGGTCTCCTCAAGACAGGGTTAACAATGGAGCATCTTTTAAAATCCTCTATATTTTTCAAACTTTTAAAGTGTGTTGCACTGTATAGCACAAATACAGTGGGACATGTTGTAAGGATATTTTGTGTCCTGGAAGGATTCCCTTCCAGTACAAAACCTATTCTTTACAAAATGCTCATACCCTTGTACTAAGGTCAGGGTTACTGAAATTATAAGATTGACAGCTGTGGCCTAACTATCCACACTGCTGCAAAGTGGAAGACCCTTCACAACGGTTGACAGGTCAATTTGTGTTGCTATTTGTTGAAATTGAGTGTTAAATTGGTACTAATGAGGTGAGATTTGCCCAAACAGTGTTAGCATTTTGTGAAAATAGCAAATAAATATTCTCACAAAATGTACTGCGTTACGGTGCATAACTTGCCATTTCTTGCTGCATAATTCAAAGCTGGAGCACAATTTGGTTATCTCCTGTCACATAATTCCAGTGGCCCTAACTATGATGCAAGGTAGAGGTGGGCCAGCCAACAAATTAACAGGTACAGCTGAGCCAAGTGATGGTTCTAGCTCTTAAAAACCTATACACAAGCGGAGCCTTGAAAGTATGCAGCATGTCAATCATATAGCACAGATCATATTAGAATATAGTAGGATGCCTTCAAAATTAAAAAAATTCTAATGCTGAACCACCTCACTTTGCTACATCAGATTATGTGCGAAGTACTTATTAAAAGTGAGAGTTTAACATGAACAGACAAACGTTCCTGCCACCCCCCCCCCCTCTGATGATAATGCTATTAATGAACTAAAAGGCAAATCAAGAGTCACTTGTACCAGATATGTGGCCTAGTTTATAATTATAGATTGAACAACTTTACAGGCTATTAAATCAAACACAAGAGTTGTCTTGTACAGTCTGAGTTCATGTATTTGATGGCGCCCTCATATGTGATGATGAACAAAAAGGAGGATTGGTTAAAACATATTTGCCCATTCTTTAAGGTGAAAGTTTTTTTTTTTTTTGCAGTTTTGTATAGCAAACTCGACCATAAAGTATTGAAGTGCCTTAACTGAGCATAGAGACGGAAAACTGTTTATCCAGTTCCAAAGACAGAAGCACTGGCCATAATGCCACATCCTCACACTCTCATTGAGGTGTGAAACACAATCACATGTAATTTATTTAATACTACCCTGCTACAGGCCTCTTTAAAAAAATCTGTTCTTATATCAAAAAAGCAGCCCCTTTGTCATATAATTGATTTACTGGACCTCATGCCACCAAAAGGGATATTTTCAAACTTCCCTTGTGCTATGTATTTTGGTCCAGGGAGCGGCAAGCACACTCTCAGAGTGTGTCCAGGCACTGTTAGAAGCAAGGCTGTGCATGCACACCCACACAGTCTACAGGGAACAGAGGTCTCATATGGCCTTGAGATTAATATGGGTGCAATGATCACAAGCCCTTGAGTCGTGTTCCGAACCCAGCTACAGATAAGATGAGCATACCTTGTGAGGGTCAATCACATACATCTGTTTCTGACAGTCCCCACATGGGTTAAACCCAGTAGTTTTAGGGGATGACGTTTTCCCTTGCACACTGGTAATTTGTGATAAAATCTATAGTCAGAAAGACCAAGGAGAATCTCCAGATCTGCAACTCAAGGCACCGAAAGAAAGGAACTGATGTGAGACAGCATGGGTGGCGCTTATATGCAGTACGGCCTTCCATTTCCAGAGCAGAACTCCACTGGCGCAGTTGACACCACCTACCGCCACACAGAAGTAATGCTCGAAAAGTTTCCAGATCCAGTATGACGCCTGGAGACTATTCAGGTGAGGAATCTGCAGTTAGAAGGATCCATCAGAAATTAAGTGTGGGATAAAAAGTTGAACAGAGTACTTAATGGACGGAAAAAAGAATGTACAGTAATGGAGTAACAAACTTAGTATCACAACAAAACTTGATCTTTAATAAAAAGTATTTGTATTTTACTGTGCTTAAGTTAGCAAGAGTTAATTTTAAACTTTCAATCATTAAATCAATACTTTGAGATGAACTGTGTAGAATAACATAAAAGATATACCCATAAACAAGCAGATTTTTTTCCACTCTAAAACATTCCGTCCTTCCATAGCCATTGGATCGATCACAGGGTCTTCGAAGCTTTGGCTTATCTTCCCCTTCACTCTCTGCTTCAGATAACTCAGCCAGTTCATCTTTTGTGGCACTGAAGGGCCTGGTTTGCTTTCGCACTCTTGGTGTGTCAATTACCAAGCTGTTCTGCAAAGTTTGAGAGGTATGTTAGACAACTGAACACAATTTGTCATCATGTTCTAACACAGGATACTATAAAGATTTAGATTCCCTGTGCATTTTAATGAAGGAATATTATGAACAAGCATTTGCAATGCAATAAGTCTTGCATTTGCGTGAGTTTAAGCTATTGGCATTGTAAATGACAATGCCTTTTATTTATCTGTTTTGATAAAAGGCAGCCATTTGCAATGCCATTAACTCAAACTCTTGTAAATGCGAGACCTGTTTCACTTCCAACGAAACGGCCGCCATTGTCCTGGGCAGCTTGGAAAGGGAAAGCACGCTTGGCGCGCTGAATGTTGCAGGAAAGCAGGTCACGCCTGCAGTAGGAGAAGCTCATTAACAAACAGTGCTTACAGACTAATTAAGACGTACCGTGTAACAGAAGTAAAAGGGCAAGTCCTCATGGGGAGTTACTAATGAAGACAAGGCGGTACTAAGGAGGAACAAGCATAATAACAAATCAGAAGTCCGCATTTACGAAGGACAATTACACACGCCAATGAAAAATATGGGTGAGGGGTGTGGGCGGAGCTTCAAGTCCATTCTCGAATACAGCATGCCTCGCAGGCTCGACCTAAAACGCAAGGGAATGTTTAAGAATTGTATGTGGTTTAAATCAAATTAGGAATATCAGCATTTGTTATGGTCTGTTAAAATTATATTAATATGGACTGGAACAGGGCGTTGTCCTTTACTGAGATCATAAAAGGTATATGATATTTTGTGTCAAAGGGCAGATGTTATGATGTTTTCACCAAGAAGTGTGTGTTCCGTTTGACAAATAGTTAAAAATCATGGTGGTTTTGATGAAAAATAGTGAACGCTCTCTTTCCAAACCAAACCCAGTGGCTTAAAGTCACAAACATGGTAGAGGTCCGTGAAAAAAACATCTCTTAAGTACAAATGAAGTCAAAGACATGGAAATAATATGAATTATTTAATCTTACTGTATGGGAAACTATACAAAAACTATTTTGAATGAAGGTTTTCAAGTAGTATGACTCTAAAAGAGATATCTAAATTCTACAACAGCAAGCAAATATCCAGTAGGTATTTGAGGATTGGAAGAATGACAATTCAACTCCATATTTATGTGTAGTATAACATTACAAAAAGCAAATCTATAGGCCAAATCCCTATCAGATTTAGAGGCTAACCTCAGACCATACACATGCATTCTAGCATACTCACTGGATGGAAGTTTAAACAATGTAGAAATTCTGAAATTATGACATGGATCCAGTTATTATTGCAATATGTAGGGCTTTATTTACTTGAAGCACCCATGTTATGCACTATCTTTAATGCATATTCATAAAATGATAAAACTAACATTTTCTTTTAAAAATATTTTCTATAGAATCAGAATTATCAGATGGATTGGTTTAAAAATAATCTGCAGTCTGGGCTATACACAATTTGCATTAAGATCAATTTCAGTGGTAAAAATGTACAGTACTCAGTCTTTTTAAAGCATGATACACCAAACTCATCATGATCCACCAACTACCATGTTTTAACTTGCACTCCCACATACATTGTTGAGAAATTGCTTAGTATGTCCTGCACACAAAAGAACAATATGATAAAATGCCTGAAATCGTGTAGAGAGATTAACAAAAATAGGAACAAAGCAACAGAAATATTGCTGTAAGTCGTAGGTTCAAAAGGGCTGTTCAAGAAGCTTTACTAACTCATCTAAGAAGCTACCTTTGGCACAAGTCAAGATTTGAGAAGGACACCAATGCTTATTATGAACATATTTTGAATTAAGAATGAGATTTAGTCTCATCACTCCATACATGCAAAACAACACTCTCCAAACAATGCCCCAAATACCATTCACAAGAAAATCTACCACTCGGCAATTCCAGCCAGCAATAGCATAGACGACATGTAGAATGTTGTTTTTAGCTTGTGGAATACACTTACCCTGCCATGAATAGCATCAAAATCAATTTCTGCTTTCTTAGCCCATTTCTGCCAGAAGTTGGGATCATCTAAAGAAATATCTGTTCGATTTCCGGAAGCAACAAAACTAGCCTGCAGAAAATATTTAAAGTAAAATTACCATAAAAATCACCAGTAAACACACATAAAATATTAAAGTAACATAATTATGCACTATTTACTTAAAGTTACAGTACATGTCTCCTAGAGGATCTGGAAGGTAAAACAACAACAAAATAAAAATGTTTAACTACTTCTATAGACCATCCACACACACAGTTAATCTAGAATGCAATGTATATTAGAAATGCATTACCTTACTAGACTCTCTGTCTAGGGGAAGGTTAGTCTCATCCTCTTTCGTTGGTGAGTTGGGGAGTCATGTAGGAAAGTACCTCTTGTGGATTGGACAGGGTTAGCACATTCTTTTTGTAGGGAAGATGATGTAGTTTCGACTGGAAGTGCACATGGTCCCTGCCAACTAGGTCCCCTGGGCTAGATCTCGTTCCCTAAAACTGTATCTTTTGGTGTCCACAATTGGGAACAGTTTAGCTCTCATATAAGCCCCTCGAAAAATGTAACCCTGGTACCAAGGGCCTTGTGGTTAAAGGAGGTCCCTAAGGGCTGCATCATGAATTGTGCCATCCTAAGGGACCCTTCACCAAGCACAAGGTGCAGACAAAACTGAAGAATCTAAATGGCACACATACATATTGGCCATGATCATAGCCACTGCAAGAGATCTAGGTAAGACACCCCTCTAGCAAGCCATAGCCCTAAGGTAGGGTGCACTATATATCCTGTAAGGGTATATCTGCATGAGCAGATCTGCACCTGCAATATCCTTCAGATTCCTGGATATAGTAAGTGACCAGCAAGCCATTGTAAGTACAACACTAGCCATTACGAGTTTCCCAGCTCCATGATGGCTTCACTGAAATATGGGATGTTTTGTACCAAACATCTCAGAATAATAAACCTGCACTGATTCCAGCGATCGATTTATTAAAAAGTGCACAAAGAGGACCCCTTAAAGGGGTCCCCTGAAACCTACCAATGATTAGTGATGTCACCAAATGGCCTGAGACAGCCTGCTACCACCAGACAGTGTTCTGACCGTATGAGGATAGTGACAAAAACGCAAATCTGTGGGTCTAAAAAATGTATTCCACATTTGAGACCAAAGAATAGCCCCAAACAGGAGATAAAACCAAATGAAAAGTGTCATTCAAAGAAGTGGATTTACATCAGTCACCAAGGTGATATTTCTCATCATGTGGGAAACTCTTCTGCGCCTCCTTGTTGTTATATAGGAGGAGCTCACAGATAATTGAAATGAATCTGTGAATACAGCATAGTGTAATGACGTGACTGTGCAGTGTGGTGACAAGTGATTAAAATTGATTACCAAAAGAAAAAATATGTTTATTATTTATCCTTTGGTGTGAAAAGATAAAAAAGTGCATTGGCGCCCTCAATAGATGTATGAGCGCACTGGTATAGCGGTCGACATGTTTCAGCCAATTACAATAAGGCTTTCTTCAGGACCATATTCAAACTACTGCATATCTGAATGTGAAAAGGTGAATTTAGATAATAACATAAAATCTTATTAGAATGATACAACCATATACCTGTACACATTAGTGTTGTAGCAACTAGGCATAGGTTTCGCACGGTGACTCAGGTTCCAGACCGGGTTAGCGACAGAATAGAGTGTTGCCTCACGCCCTGAGCTGTTGCCAGGAGCGGTGAGTACCCTCCCGACATGCAACGTGAGTGCGAAGCCTATGCCATTTAGTTTTATCTCCTGTTTGGTGCTATTCTTTGGTCTCAACTGTGGAATACATTTTTTTAGACCCACAGATTTGCGTTTTTTGTCATATATAGGTAGGGGATTTATCCGTGCAGGTCTCTCAACATCCCTTGGACCCTATCTCTATCTGATATTGTATTACTTATGAGGATAGTGCCTGCGGACTCGAAGGCCAAGAACAATGACTTTCCTAGGTTGTGGTGCTCACATCTGCCACCAGTCAGGAAGAGCCATCAGTGACAGACAGCTTCTAATGCCTTACCGTCTTTGTAATGCGATCCAAGCCTCTCCTGTTAGAAGGAGCAGCTCCCCCTTCCTGTCTTCACTCCCTTTTTTGCAGGATAGGTGGGAACATTTTGAAAACATAGCAGGTGTGCCCCTCTCTACCCTCTCCACCCCTCGGGTGCTGGAAGCGAGGTGATGTTCACCTTTTAGTGCCCACCATCTTGAAGATGGCAGGACTCATCTAATCACGATTAGGACCATGTCCCCCTCCAACATGAGGTGTGCAGAATAATGAGTATAGATACCCCGAGTGAGGGGCCTATTGGCCACTACCTGTCACTCCCTTGTAACAGCCAAAACGATATATCTGTAAGAGACATAGATTAGTTATAGTTGCCTTACCTTAGAATTACTCCCAGGCGTCAGACTGGATCTAGAGAATTTTTCCTCAGCAGTACCCCTGCGCGTCAAAAAGTGGTGTCGGTTGGCTCCGTGTTGGTCGATGGAGTCGTAGTCGCAGGGATGATGTCATAGTAGCTACTTAGATGACGCCCTCGCTCGCTGACGTCAGTTCTTTTATACAACATTCCATTCCAGAAGCGCAAAAACATGCACGGCTCTGACCACTGTTGCACAAAACTAGAGCCCTGAAAGGGATTCCCTGACCCTAGAAGTCAGTTCGCAGAACGGGGAGGATTGATGGGGCAGTAAGGAACCTATAACTAACCTTTGTCTCTTACAGATATATTGTTACCGAAAGTAAGTAACTTGTTTGTAGGAGAGTAGGGTCTGCAATCCTATGATCACCCCAGATTTTTGCTTTTTGCTTCACTGGTTTACGACTTCTCTGGCTGTGGGCCTGCTAATCAGACCCACAGCCTTGCTGTTCTCTCACTAAATTGACGCGTGTACCTTAGGTGCATTTACCAATTGGTACTGGGCCACCTCATCAGACCCTGTAACTCAGGGCATAGGTGTACCCAGGGCCTACCAGGGGCTGCAGCATGTATTATGCCACCCCTGGCTGGCCATCTAAATCTGACACAACTGGCTGCACGACAGCTGGGGCAAGGTGGTGTAACCACCCTTTGCTTTAGGTATAGTATACCTATATCTAACCCTAAAATGGACACCCGTATTCCTATCAGTCACTCCTATGGCAGGCCTTGACAATCCTGAAGGCAGAGTGCGTGGAATCGTGTGAGATGGTGCTCTGGCATGAGCTGAGCCCGTTTGCAGCTTGCGGAACCAAGTCCTAATAGCTGTTCCATGATAACGCGTACCATATACTCTTAAGTGCATTATAATCCTCGCGGTTATATGCTAACTCTGGTATCGCTTTATCAAAACATGTCGAGTAAGGTGTCATACGAATTGGAATACTAACCCCTCGCCAATTCTGGCGACGGGGTTAGCATTCCACCCTTCTAGAGGGACACGACATGTATGTAACTGTGAACCCCGGTTAAAGTTAACTCAAGCCTCAGCATCACAAAATGGATGCTGCCACCACAGACACAAGTCTGACCTCCTGCTGCTGGGAGTCCTTCCAGCGAGGGAGGCTTGCACAAAGGGTTTCCTGTCAGGGGCGGTGCTAGCACCATCCCAGACAGGGTTTTGTGTATCCTGGGTAGGCAGGGCATTAGAGGAAGGTGACTGCAAGTGGCACCCCGGTGCTCACTATGCATAGGCCGGCTAGAACCAGTTCCAGGGGCACATCAGCCCCTGACCTGGGGAAAGTCCGTCAAGGGAGAGGGGTGTAACCACCCCCCTTCCTGGTGCCACCCATGGGCAGGACCTAGTCGTGTGCCAGCCCCTTTTCCTAGTATAAAGATAGGAACGGGCCCCCTTCCAAATTAGATCATCTTTGAATCCTGAAACTACTTTCCACAAAAGGAACTCTCGACTCTTCTCAAGATTTCTCCCTTGTGACTAAGGAGTAGTCACCCTTGACCCGCAGGCACCATCTAAGAACACTGCGGTTTGCTGCACGTCCTTCCTCCGGAATCCGACCGACCAGCACGACGAGACCCGGCTTCCCTGGCACCTCTGACCTCTACCTACATCGTCAGCTCAGCTGAGATCCGTGGGTGTGACGAGACCTCGAGGGACCATCTTCAGAACTGCACGACGCTTATCCAGCACGACCGCCGAGGGATCCTCGAGTGAGTGCTTTGGGGTTCGAGAAGCCCTGACCCTGAGCAGTCCAGCCCCCCAGCATCCACCAGATCTGCGTGGGGCCCTTCTGCTCTTTGCTGCTCACCGCGTTGTCCGGCTACTTGCCTGCTGGCTTGTGGCCCTCTTGACGACGCTCCACGACAACAACACCGCTGGTCTGGTTGCTCCAGAGTGGCCCTTGCTCCCCTCCAAAAGAGGAGCACCCCGGACCCTCCTGGTCCACTCCAGACGCCATTTTAAGTCCACCGCGTGGGCTTGCACTTGCCAAGACTTGTTGCCCCAATCCTGGGTCCAGCGACGTCGACAGCAGATACCTTTGTGGGACAGCTCGCACCTCCATCCTGGTCGCCGACAACGCCTCCTGGTCCGTGAGACTGCAGAGCCCAGCGTCGCCCACTCACCTGGTCGAGGTGACTCCATCCGGTGCCATCTTGGTGCCCATCTGATCACTGGCTAGTGATTCAGGACTTGGTCCCCTCTGCTTACAGGTATCCTCCATCTTCGATCCAGGCTTGGATCCATCCGAATCTCTTCACTGGTCGCCTGCCAGCAACTTCTTCTTTCAGGCTCCTTAGACTGCAACGAGGATTCCAGACGTCTTTCCGGACCTATGCAGCCGCAGCCCCTGGGCTAGGTAACCTCAGCATTTCGGTGCTCCAGCATAGCCTCACTATCCAAGGGTCCAGATCCTTTTTCGTTTCAGCTCTACCTAGTCGGATTCGTCCGATAACACTAACTTTGTAATTCCTAGCAACCATAGACTTTGTTCCGCATCCCGCGTGAGAGTGCACACTCTGCACCCGATCCCCCTAGGCCTCCTGCTAGTAATCTGAAGGTTCAGTAGTCAAGTCCTAGCGATCCTAAAGTCTATTAGAGTAGTACTTACCTACTAGTAATTTCGCATTCCACTTTTAGAGTATATGGTTTTTCTTAAGAGCTTTGTATTGTGCTTAGCACCCTGTCCTCATAAAGAGTCCAGGGTTGTTGTGTTCTAAATAAATATCCTTTTATTTTCATAACAACTTGTGTGGTGTCCTTTCACTTGGTGTTCAAGGGGTATATGTGATGGTATAACAGCTGGCTTAACACGCCCTCTAGAGTTTAGCCTAAAGACTGCTCTTGTCCATGCTACTAGGATAGCTGGTCTACGGTTGACTTACAACCAATCATCAATAAGGGTTGTTTGGACTGATATAAAGTGCTCACTAGAATAGTGAACATTATATATCAGGCCAACTTCTCACATTGTTCATCTTACCTTAGAATAGATACCCCAGCAATACCAACCACGGAGATGGGTCGGCAAACCAAGTTCACACCAAGAAAGTCCTGGAGAACAGAATGGCCAAAGAAGCAGCCTCTCCGGACTTGGCTGTCCAGGCAGTAGTGTTTCGTGAACATGTGCATAGATGCCCACGTGCCTGCCTAACTAATGACATTGAGGGGAACTCCCCGTCCCAAAGCAGTGGTCGCCATAGTCGTCCTGGTGGAATGGGCGCGCAGTCTCACCGGAGGCTCCTTCTTTGCCAAAGAGTAGCAAGCTTTAATACACAAAACAACACACCTAGAGATGGTCCATTTGTGCACTGCCCGACCTTTTTTGGCATCCACATAGCTAACAAAGATCTGGTCATCCACCCGGAATGGTTTGGCGGG
Source organism: Lissotriton vulgaris (assembly GCF_964263255.1). Taxonomy (NCBI): domain Eukaryota; kingdom Metazoa; phylum Chordata; class Amphibia; order Caudata; family Salamandridae; genus Lissotriton; species Lissotriton vulgaris. The sequence goes on along the minus strand of NC_141700.1, from coordinate 409,116,101 downwards.
ATTCAAATAAATGGAAAGAGCACGTTTTGGAACGAGAGGGTGGAGCCTCTCTTCCTCCTTAGAAGGATGCGGAAAAAACTGGGCAAAGTGATGGTTTTACCAATGTGGAAAGAAGTAACCACCCTTAGAAGAAAGGAAGGACTGGTTCTAAGGACAACCTTGTCCGGATGAACAGCCAGAAAAGGAGATTTTGAAGAAAGGGCTTGCAGCTCACTCACCCTGCGAGCAGAGGTGATGGTAACCAGAAAAGCAGTCTTTAGAGTAAGAAGTCTGAGAGGACAGTTATAAAGCGGCTCAAAGGGAGCACACATAAGGTAGGTAAGAACCAAGTCCAATCCACTGAGGCATTCCGGAGGAAACAGGAGGCCAAAGATAAGTAATGACCTTAAGGAAGCAATTTACAACATGGAACTTGAAAAGAGAAGGCTGATCAAAAAGCCTAAGAAAAGCTGAAAAGTCTGAGAGATAGCCCTAAGAGTGCTCAGGGCAGAGCCCTGCTGGGCCAAAGAAAGGAGGAATAAGAGAACCTAAGAAAGAGGGGCAGAAAGGGGCTACACAGCCTTTGCTGCACACCATGCCACACATTTGTTCCATCTGCAGGTGTATACATTCTTAGTGAAGGGATGCCTGGCTGCCAAGATAACATCACAGACTTTGGGAGGAAGGTCAAAGGCTGTCAAATGTCGCCGCTCAATCTCGACGCAAGGAGGTGGAGACGGGACAGGTTCGAGTGGAGGAGCGTCCCCTGCTGCAGCGACAGAAGATCCTCCCGAAGAGGCAGTCGGATCGGAGGATCGATTACCACGTGTAAAAGCTTGGGATACCAGACTCTTTGTGCCCAATTCGGAGCCACAAGGATGACTTGGGCCTGGTTGCACTTGATCCTCAGCACTCTGGGCAGAAGTGGTATAGGTGGAAAGGCATATAGAAGACAGCAACTCCACTCGCGAAGCCTAGCAAGTGCCGCCTTGGAAATTCCAACGCACAGAATTGCTGACATTGCGCGTTCTCTTCTGTGGAGAATAGATCTAACCAAGGCTCTCCCCACTGCTGAAAGAGACCTTACCCCACCTCCGAGTGAAGACGCCATTTGTGATCCATCATGCACCTGCAGCTGAGTTAGTCCACCCTGGCGTTCAGTGATCCAGCCAGGTGTTAAACCACCAGGGATATGCCCTGATGTTACAGCCATGTCCAGAGAGGAAGTGCCTCTTGACATAGGGTCCACGACCCCACCTTGCCTTGTTTGTTGCAGTACCACATGGTGGTGGTGTTGTTCATGAACACCTGCACTAAGCTTCCCTTGACAGAGGGAAGGAATGGTTTGAGTGCAAGACAAATTGCCCGGAGGTCCAGCAGGTTGATGTGCAGCTCGGACTCCGCCGGAGACCATAGGCCTCTGATTGCCACATCTCTTCTCATCTCCCAAGAGGCCGCCCTACCCTAGACATGATGCATCCATCACCACTGTGTACTCTGGTTGGGGAAGGGAGAGGGATCTGCTGTTGACCCAATCCTGATTTGTTAGCAACTACTGCAACTGTCAAGCAGTGCCCTCTGAGATCTGTACATAATCCGACAGGTTCCCTGGATGCTGCCCTCATTGGAACTTTAGGTCCCACAGCAGAGCCCGCATTTCCCATCTGGCATGATCCACCAGCAGGATGCAGGAGGCTGTCAGACCCAACAGCCGCAGGGCGACCCAGACCGAAACCCAGGATAGAGGCTGAAAGATCGGAATCATAGCCCGAATATCCCGGACTTGCTGCTCAGGAGGATAGACCCGAAACTACGTTGTGTCCAGAACCGCTCCGATGAAGGGGAGCTTCTGAGAGGGACTCAGGTGAGACTTCGGCACATTGATAGAAAACCCCAGCGAATGCAGGAGGTCGAACGTAGTCTGGAGGTGGGAGAAGACAGCCTGGGGCGAGCCCGCCTTCAACAGCCAGTCGTCGAGATAGCGGAAGACTGGTATCCCTGATCTGCGCAGATGAGCTGCGACCACTGCCATCACTCATGTACACTCAAGGGGCACTGGACTGGTAAGGCCAAAGTGGAGCACGGTAAACAAAGTGCTCATGGCCTACCGTGAACTGCAAGTTGCGCTGGTGGGCCTGCAGGTTTCCAGGGGCTGAACAGCTGTTGCGGGACTGTGGCTCTGGATGGATCGCGGCAGGGCCCCCTTCCGTATCCAATAAAGGGGCGAAAGGCAGATTGCGCAGGGCGGGTGGTGGAGAGGCCCAAGGACTTGGCCGTAGCCCGAGAGTCCTTAAGGCGCTCTAACGCATTGTCTGCCTTGTCGCCAAACAGGCGACGGCCACTGTTGGAAAGGGGATCTTAGGGTTGGCCGAGCGAAGTCGAGAGGCCTCCTGGCAAGGTTCCTCTCCTAGGATCGTACAGACGAGCAATCACCCCCCTACAGATGGACACCACACAAAGATAGGTTCTCAACGTTTTTATCAATACTTTAAGGCAGGTTATCGTAACGATACAGGTGTAACTGGATCCAGGGATCCTTTCAAGTTTAGTCTCTGAGGGAAGGGGGTAGCGGGACAGTCTTGGTACCAGCCTGGTACAGGGATACCCTACGCTCATCTCTCAATCCTCGAGCTGGGGGGTTCTTCAGGTATGGACCGCGGCAAAGCCAGCAGGGCTTCAGAGACGGTTTCACGAAGATGGGCCGCGGCAGCGCCAGCAGGGCTCCTGAGATGGTTTCACGAAGATGGGCCGCGGCAGCGCCAGCAGGGCTCCTGAGATGGTTTCACGAAGATGGGCCGCGGCAGCGCCAGCAGGGCTCCAAAGATGGTTTCACGAAGATGGGCCGTGGCAGCGCCAGCAGGGCTCCAAAGATGGTTTCACGAAGATGGGCCGCGCCAGCGCCAGCAGGGCTCCAAAGATGGTTTCACGAAGATGGGCCGCGGCAGCGCCAGCAGGGCTCCAGAGATGGTTTCACGAAGATGGGCCGCGGCAGCGCCAGCAGGGCTCCAAGGATAGTTCGGCGAAGATGAGCCGCGGCAGCGTCAGCAGGGCTCCAAGGATAGTTCGGCGAAGATGAGCCGCGGCAGCGCCAGCAGGGCTCCAAATGTGGTTACGGGTTCCACGTGGATGAGTTCGTCTCGGTGTCTCTCGGCTCCAGGATACAACTCCCGACCTGCTCTGGAGCTGCCCCAGTTATAGGTCTGGCGTCCTTTGATGTCAGGACCCTCGCACCTGGAGGTCGGAGGGGCCGGGATGTGCGTGTCCAGACACCCAGCAGGGGGGTGGAGCCAGCGCCCAGGGCGGCGGGGGGCAATCGAAACCAGGCGTCGGGGGACGGTCGGGGGACCATCGAAACTCTTTCCCCCATTGATCCGTCAAGTGGCCTCTTTACCCCCTGGTCGGATCGTGGTGCCTCGATGTCGGGGCCTCGCTGGGTCTGCGGCCGGGGTTGGGCTGAGGCCACGAGGCCTGGTCGTGGAGGGCCCAAGATGGAGTCTGGGTTTGAAATGGTGGTCCGGATAGGGTTCGGAGTAGTCGAGGGTGTTGAGGAGGGGTTGCCGAGTTCCAGCGGGGGAGAGCTGGTGGCTGCCCGGAGGGGCGGCTCTCGTGGAGGGTGGATGGTGCTGCTCTCGGCCGGGGAACAGGGGTCGAGGTAGTCCGGGGCCCGCCATGCGGGAGGAGTGGGACCACGCCACGAGGCCCGGTCCAACAGCCACCAAAGGGCATGTCCATTAGGGAAGCTTGGACATCCCTTGAAAAACCAGTCAACCTCAGCCAGGCGTAGCTTTGAAGAGCTACTGACGTGGAAATTGTCCTGACTAGCGAGTTGGCGGCGTCCAGTCCAAAGCAAATGGTAAACTTGGCTGCGTCTCTCCCCTCTGCAACTGCACAGTAGAGTACGGCCAGGGCCTCCTCTGGGTACTGTGGCAACACTTGCGCCACCATATCCCACACGTAGTGGATGTAACCGCCCAACAGACATGCAGTGTTTACCGACAGAAGTCACAAGCTGGGGGAAGAAAACATCTTCCCAAAGTGGATTCCCTATCAGGAGGTGCGTTAGGGAATGCACCTTTGGACGTGGAGACTTGGACCACCAAGCTCGTAGGCGAAGGGTGTTGGAAGAGGAAAGTGGGGTCGCCCGGAGCCGGGCGGTGGCATCGTGCGATCATCCTATCCACAGGAGCCCCTGTGCTTTGGCCTGGACCAGATGCCCAAAAGGATGACAGTGAGGGCTTCAATTAACAGCTGCATGGATTCCGAAGAGCTCGCAGCCGGTTGAAGCACCTCTGTCAGGAGGTTAGTCCTGACTGCCACCGTAGGTAGCTCGAGTTTGAGAGCCTCGGCCACCCTACGCAACACCACTGCTTAAGACACTCCCTCCTCCGTAGCCACGGTAGAAGGAGACAACATGCCAAGATCTGGATAAGTATCCAATCCACTGGGATTCGCCAACTCCTCTAGCAAGTCCAGATCATACTCTGTGTCAGTTAAAGGGTCTCCAGACCCCTCCCAGTCTGCCTCACTCTCCTCTGGTTGCCAATCTGGTCTAAAAGAAGCAAGGTTAAACAAGGGCACAAAAGTACCCATCAGTGCCGGTCGGCGTCGGTCCGGCTCTGTGTCCACATCAGAGTGGAGGCCGGGGTCGACGCCGGCTGGGGACACACAGGCATTTGACGTGGTGCTGGTGGAGTAGACGCCTGAGCAGGTGTAGTCAGGTCGACCGGCACCAATCCGGATCCAGGCCTGGATCCAAAGGGACCTTGCGGTGTCAGGGCGGAAGCAGTGTCGAAGGCCCAGGGCCCCCAGCAGAGTCTGCAGGGCCCAAAGGCGCTCCGGCGGAGTCGAGCTGCCCAAAGATGGCATGCATAGCTTCGTAGAAACTCCGAAGCTGGGCAAAGTTCGCACTGGATTCCAGGAAGGGAGGGAAACTCAGTCGACCCAGCGAGCTCCACACGCGAAGCCTTCGGGAGGGGCACCACCCGTATCCTCGTCACTTCGACCGACGGATAGGGAGAAGTCGAAGAGCGCGATGTTTCGTCTTCTTCTTGTGCTTCGACTTACCGGAGGAGTGCAAAGACTTGGAAGAAGATTGGTGGTGGTGGTGGTGGCTCCGCGATCTGTCCCTCGACCTCCCACACGACTGACCTCAAGCGGCGCGGAGCGGACTGCTGGGCCACAAGGCGGCTTTTGGGATTGCTCCCGCAAATGCTTTGGATTCATGGTACGGCAGGCACATGGGGTGCGGATCCGTCACCGACATCAATCGTCGGCAGGAACCGCAAGCCTGCACCAGGTGTAAAAAACGATGGGACAAAAGTCGGCAAATAGTCAGTCAAAAAGTGACTGGAGGTACCGCTCTTTCCAGATCATCGCTGGCTGGCGCGGAAAAAAAAGGAACTGACGTCAGCACGCGAGTGCGGCATCTAAATAGCTACCGCAACGTTATTCTGGAAACCATGACGCCAACGACGAATGCGGAGCCGACTGACGCCACCTTTCGACGCAGAGGGGTACTGCTGATGAAAAATTCTCTGGATCCAGTCTGTCGCCTGGGGGTAATTTTAAGGTAAGGAATCTATAACCAATTGTCTCTTTCAGATTCTAGTATTTAGGTGGCATCCCCGACCCTGAACTTCAGTTCCTGAAGACCTAAGAAGAGTCAGACACTATTGAGCCGCACCAGCAGAGAAGACTGCAGACACAAACTGGCTTGACACCTGATTCCATTGACGGAAGGGAGAAAAGCTTTCAAACCCAAGCGGACACTCTGAGCTACAGCAAGTTGGTGTGGAGTCTGGATTCCACTGGAGACCAAAGTCCTCTGATCTCCACCGCTCTCAGATGTCCGCCCCATCCTAGGAGTGACACATCTGTTAATACTGTGTGATCTGGAAGGGGGAAGTGAGAGGGTTCTGCCTCTGATCCAATCACAGTTGGTCAGCGAATCCTGCAAATCCTGGGCAGTTCCCTCCGAGATCTGGACCATGTCGGAGAGATTCCCCTGATGCTGGGCCCAGTGAACTTCAGTAACCATTGCTAAGCCTGTATATACTATCTGGCATGTGTCACTAGCAGGATGCAGTAGGCCATGAGGCCCAGCAGCCTCAGAGTCAGTTTCACTGACATCCAGGATAGAGGCTGAAACATCTGTATCATAGCCTGAATATCCAGGACTTGTTGCTCAGGAGGATAGGCCTGAAAAAGCACTCTGTCTAGAACAGGTCAAATGAATGACCGCCTCAGAGGGAGTAAGGTGTGGCTTTGGCACATTGATAGTGAAACACCCTATGCAAGCAGGAAATTCTGCATAGTCTGGAGGTGGGAGCGGACAGTCTGGGGCAAGCTTGCTTTTAACAGCCAGTCATTGAAATGGGGGAAGACTGGCATCCCTGTTCTGCACAGAAGAGCTGCGACCACCACCATCACCTTGGTGAACACCCAAGATGCGCTGGTAAGGCCAAAAGGGTGCGTGGTGAATTGAAAATACTTGTGCCAATGGACAGGCAGGGCAGGAATGTAAAAATAGGCGTCCTGTAAGTCTGATGCTACCATCCACTCTCCGGGATCTAAGGCACACAAGACCTGAACGAGAGTGACATTTTGAGCTATTTATTTTTGAGGAAGTAGTTGGGAGGGTCACAAAAAGGCCCAAAGACTAGCCCGTAGCACCCAAGTCCTTAAAGCGCTCCCGAGCCATGTCTGCCTGGTCTAAGAGACTGGTGCCATCAAAGGGCATTCCCATAAGGAAAGACTCAACATCCCCAGAAAAACACTGAAGTCCTCAGCCAGGCATGGCGTAGAACGGCCACAGTCTATGACATTGCTCTGCCCAGCAAGTCGATGGTGTCAAGCCCACAACGAATGGTGCACTCTGCGCATCTCTCATCTGATACCGCTTGAGAGAGAAAGGCAAGGGCCTTCTCCGGTACCCGTGGCAGCACATGCGCAACCGTTTCCCACAAGGAGTGGACGTAACGGCCAATAGGCATGCAGTGCTCATGAACCGCAATGTCAATCTTCTTGCACCAAACATCCAGCTTCTTGGACCTCCGGTCGGGGTGAGGGCAGAACGGAATGCACCTTGTGAGGTGGGGGCTGGACCATCAAGCTATCACAGGTAGGGTGGTAGGTGAGGAATTTTGGGTTGCTTCGTGTAGGGCGATCGAGGCGGGCAACTGCCCTATTCACAGGCGCCTCCATGCTGGGCCTGGACCAGGTTCCCAGAAGGACATCAGACAAGGCCTCGCTGAAAGGCAAAAGGTGTTTTGAGGAGGAGACACCCGGCTGGAAGACCACTTAAGATGTTTATCTTGACTTCCACCAAAGGGAGGTGAAGTTCCAGGACCTCGCTGGTCTGTTCACCACCCTAGCATATGAAGTTACTTCCTCCATCACCACAGTAGCAGGAGAACGCAGGCCAGAATATGGGGAGGTTTCCAGTCTACTGGCCACACGCAATTCCTCACACCAGTCCATTTAGTGCTCAGGTAAATCTCGCAAAGTGTCAAGAGGCCACTCCCAATCTTTCTCCATTCTTAGCCCCTCAAAATAAGGCTGAGGAACCCATGAAGGACCCAAGGGTACCATCAATGTCGATTGGAGCCGATCTGGCTTAGGGTCGTCAGAGATAAGAATGGGGCTTGCGTCAGGAGTTTCAGTGCAGGGGCAGCTGGCGCTACCGGGAGCTTTGTGAGTCTCGGGACAGGGGCCTGTGCAGGTCACAGAGGCACACCCAGCACCGGTCGAGATCCACCACATGATCCATTAGGGGGCATTGGCGCAGGAACTCCATGGAGCTCCCTCTAAGCCCCCCGGGCCCAAAGGCACGATTGGAGGGTTTGGTCAGCCAAATATGAGGCACGAGGCGTCATAGAATTCTTTAACCCGGACGAGAGTCGCTCCTGCCCCTTGAAAGGCAGGGAAGCGTGGAGCTGAATAAGGTGCAGGCTACACAAAACAAGGCCTAGATTGCCGAGACTCCTCCATCACATCGACTGAAAGAGAGAAGTTGAAGAGCACTTTGACTTCTTGTATTTCTTATGCCTCTTACCTGAACGACCAGGCAACTTTGAGTAGGAGGACAAGGACTTAGTACTGCCGGAGCGGTTTCCAGACCTTCCTCTCGACCAGGAACAAGACCTCCGGGGCAAATGGTGTGGAGTCTAACACCGCGCCACCAGTGGCTTTACGGACCACTCCTTCAAAGCCTTCTGAGCAAAGGTCCTGCAGTCAGAACACAAATTTGAGAAATGATCGCGCACCAGAGACAAATAAAGTGTGGATACATCACCAACATGACGCAATAGCAGGCATCATATGGTTTGAATCCAGAAGTCTTCAACATTGAGGAAAAACCTTCACACTAAAAATAGTCTACAAAATGTTGAAAAAAGCAGGTCAAAAAGTGACACAAGGTCTTCACAGATCTGAGCTACCTGGCACAGAGAACCAACATCAGCGAGCCGAGGTGGCGATTATTTAGGCAACACAGATGTCAGTTCCAGTGCAGCTGACGCCATGTGGAGCTGACTGACGCCACCTACCTGTGTGCAAGGGTATTGCCCACGCAAAAATTTAATGGATCCAGCCTGACACTTGGTAAATTGGTAAATTCTAAGGTAGAGAATCTGCGGCTAGATATCTCTATCATATAGGTGCAATGAAGAACTGATAAAAGGCTCAAATGGGGCCCCAACCAAAAAGAAGTAAGAGCCAGGTTTAAATCTTAGTGTGGCATAAATTAATTTGAAGGAAACATTGGTCATACCTTTCAAGAACTGCAAGACAATGGGGGACTTGAAAAGGGACAGTTGATCTAGCAGCCAGAAAAAATAGGACAATGCTTCTAAAAATCCTATGGTAAAGAGAGCCACAGCCCACTGATCGAAGATGCTCTTTACAACGACTTGGTGGAGAACATATTAGTGGATGGCAAGATGTTGCAGACTTAGGTCGTCAACTCTGGTTTTCAGCAAGGCCGGCACATGATTAATCATCAGACACACTCAGCGACTGTGCAGCCGCAAACAGGTTCTCAGGGCTTCTCGGCAGAGAGACAAGGGCCCTAATATCCTTTTTTGTTGAAATACCACATTACCGTTGTATTGTCTATCAAGATCTGGACTGAGTGGCCATTAAGAAAAGGGAAGAATGGCTTAACCACCAGCAGAATCACCTTCGCTTTGAGCAGAATAATTTGAAGATTATGCTCCTCTGGCGATCAAAGAATTCTGATCTCCAGTTCTTCCAGATAATTCACCACCCTAGAGAGAAGCCCTCATCTGCCAACAGGCATGCATGATCAGGAGAATGCAAGAAGCCAGCATACCTACCTGGAGAAGAGGAAACAGAACTAGAACCCAAGCCCCTTCCTGGAATTGTGGAATCAGCTCATGAATGAGCTCAGCCAAAGGTGAAATCAAGTTCTGCCTCCATGAACAAGATGAGTTGAGCGGGCTCAAGGGGAAATTTGGGTATGCGGATATTGAACAGGACAACATCAGCAAGAGACATAGCAGAACAAGTGCAAAATGTTCTACTGAGAGTTGATCTGACATAGGGTTGGGAGGGGATGAAAGGCAGGGTGTAGTTCTTTCAAAGATTTCCAGGTCCCCTCAGTCTGACGTGATGGTTCTCCTGAATTTGAGAAAATGCATATCTTGCCTCTTACTGCTGAGGTATGTGCCTTCAAGAACCAATTAAAGTGGCTAGTTAGGCGCTGCAGCAGGAGAGGAAGAATTGGAGGAAAGCTGCTCCTGCTGATGTGAACTGTCTTGGCAACCACCACAAGCTCGACCCCAGAAGGACTGGATCTGCTGCTGATGCACAGGTTGGGATGGCTGGAATAGTCTGTAAGCTAACTCCCTGAAAAAAGTCCTTACTTTTTTATTTTTTATTTTTTTTTTAATCAGTGGTGGAAACGCTTGGCGGGAGACAAGAGCTCCGAAGATTGCGCCATGGCCCGTCTGTCCATTAATCATTCAAATGCCGAATACGCCTTTGCTGTAAACAATCAGGAGCAGTCAAAGGGCATGTTCATCAAGGATACTTGGATATCCCCTGAAAATAATTAATACTCATTTTAATATCTTTGCCAATACAGTCTGTAGTATCCAAGCGGGCATACAAGGTATACTTTGCTATGTCTTGCCTATCATGTTTTGTTTGAGCCTACAAAGCTCTAAGGTTTTCTGAGCCAGCCGGAAAGAGCTGGATGGCAATGTCACTTAAAGCAAGGTGTGCATGCCCAGAAGGTGTTCTGCATTCAAGGATCTTAAGGTTAAACTAGCAAAGAATATTTTCTTTCCACAGACATCAGTATGTTGCAACTATCTGGAGTACTCGTTCAGGCAGGATTACGGGAGGTTGTTCTACGCCAAAGGTCCAATGACTGGAGGGCCCGAGCCCAGCTCAGCCCAGTTGGCCATGAGAGTGTAGAGGCTGGAATGAGGCTGGAATGAGGCTGGTCCGGGTTGAAGGCTCTGTTAATACGCCTTAGTTTCAAAAGGAGGCAAATTAAAGTCTACCACTTCTGTTGCCCTTTAAACCATTACTGCACTGTCTTCCATTAGAGACCGAGTTACAGAGGCCAGCCCTGTCTCTGGAGATGTATCTAGCCCACCGGCATTCAGTAAATCCAGATATAGCCAGTTATCAGTATAGTGGGGTGAAGCAGGTTGTCCACATACTCAGTGTTTGTTTTGTGCGAAAACATTTTGTAGTCTCTGTCAGTTAAATCCCAACAAAGCATCTAATAATCTGCTGATACTGCTATTAAGACAGAGGCTGAGTATTAGAGTCCAAGTGAATTAAAGATTGGCAGCACTTTTGTGAAATGGCACAACACAGGCCTGGAGCAGGATGGCGATGGTTTGGAGATCAGTATCTGAAATGAAACTAGCACCAGTGGGGTATCATGCACCAGCATGGAAAGGAAGGCTGGTGACCCAATAGCCATGATGGAAGCCGGAACCAGTGCCACTAAGTGATTGGGATTGGATCCCAAGGGGTCTACTGGCATCAGGTAAGGTCCCACCAATGGAACTCCAACTGGTGCCCACTGCACCTCTGTGGGGCACAAAGGCATGCCAGAAAGAGCCATGAGAACTAGAGAGAATTGCAGCATGGCATCCTTGATGGCTGATTGCTGCTATTTGCTGCAGTGTTATTGACTGCACAGGAAACTCAGAGTATACCACAACTAGTTGCAGGACCAGGTTCGGCGTAAGAAGATGCTTGAGGGGTTTGAGCCATCAAATGATGCACTCTCAAATTCTCCAAGAATTTCGACAGGTAGTGTGAGATTGAGTTCTGCTTAGCTTTCAGGTTCTTACGGCAAATGTTTGACTTTTTTCTTGACTCTTGAAGAATACCAGAAGTGGCCCCAACAACTTGGAGCACAAAGAACAAGTTTCTTACCTTCAGTAACGATATATCTGCAAAAAACATTAGTAGTGATAGATTCCGTACCACACAATTACACCCGTGCATCAGGCTGGATCCGGAAAGTTTGTCAGCAGTACCCCTGCGCGTTGGAAGGTGGCGTCGTGTGGCTCCGCATCCGTCGTGATCGCCGAGAGGACGTTGCGGCTGCTACTTAGATGCCGCCCTCACGCGCTGACGTCAGTTCTGTACACGACTTTCCGAGCCAGAAGCGCAGAGCAATGCAAGATACTGACCACTGGTGCCTTGAAACTAGGGCCCTGAAGAGATGACCTTAACCCTAGAAATTAGTTAGCAGAACAGGGAGGATGGGTGGGACAGTAAGGAATCTATCACAACTAATGTTTCTTACAGATATATCGTTACCGAAGGTAAGTAACTTGTTCATCTGAAAGAAACAGTGATAGATTCCTTACCTTAGAATAGATACCCCAACAATACCAACCCGATTCTGGGTCTGCAAACCAAGATCACACCAGAAAGTCCCGGAGAACAGAATGGCCAAAGGAGCAGTCTCTCTGGACTTGGCTGTCCAGGCAATAGTGCTTAGTAAAAGTGTGCAGCGAGGCTCACGTAGCTGCCTGACAGATGTCTTGCAGGGGGACACCAAGTCCCAATGCTGCAGTGGCTGCCATCGCCCTGGTGGAATGGGCGCACAGGCCCACAGGAGGATCCTTCTTAGCCAGAGAATAACAGGCTTTAATAAACAAGACGACCCATCTAGATATAGTCCTCTTGTGTACGGCCTGACCTTTCTTGGCGCCAAGGTAGCCAACAAAGAGATGGCCATCCACCCGGAACCATTATGTGCGGTCAAGTAGAACGAGAGAGCACGATCTGGGTCCAGACTGTGTGACGCATTTGAGAAATCTATTAACAGGGGACTTGAAAAGAGAGGGCTGATCAGGGAGCCTGAGAAAGGCCGAAATAGCAGAAAGAAAGCCCTTGATAGTGCCCAGAGCAGAGCCCTGCTGGGCTAAAGAAAGAAGAAACATAACAACTTCTGAAAGATGGGCAGGAAGGGGATCCACAGCCTTTGCTGTGCACCATGCCACAAATTTGTTCCACCTACAGGCGCATACCAACTTAGTGGAGGGACGCCGGGCTGCCAGAATGACATCACAGACTTCAGGAGGCAAGTCAAATGGAATCAACTGACGCCGCTCAATCTCCACGCAAAGAGGTGGAGACTGGACAGGTTCGGGTGGAGCACCGCCCCCTGCTGCTGCGACAAAAGATCATCCCGAAGAGGCAGTCTGATTGGGGCATTGATCGTCATACTGAGTAGCTTGGGCCCAGTCCGACGCCACAAGAATGACTTGGGCCCGGTCGCGACTGATCTTCAGCACTCTGGGTTAGAAGTGGAATAGGCGGAAAGGCGTACAACAGACCGCAACTCCACTCGCGACATAAAGCGGCGCCTAGAGAGTGCCGCCTTGGAAATTCCAAAGCACAGAGATGCTGACACTGCACATTCTCTTTTGTGTTAAATAGAGTTAACCAAGGCTCTCCCCACTGTCGAAAGAGACCTTGCGTCACATCCGAGTGAAGATGCCATTTGTGATCCATCATTTACCTGCGGCTGAGTTTGTTGGCCCTGACGTTCAGTGAACCTGCCAGGTGTTAAACCACCAGGGAAGTGCCCTGCTGTTCCAGCCATGTCCAGAGGCGCAGAGCCTCCTGACCTAGGGTCCACAACCCCACCCCGCCCGGTTTGTTGCAGTACCACATGGCGGTGGTGTTGTCTGTTAACAACTGCACCATTTTCCCTTTGACAGAGGGAAGGAATGCCTTAAGTGCAAGTCGGATCGCCTGAAGCTCAAGAAGATTGATATGGAACTTGGACTCCGCCGAGACTAGAGGCATCTGATTTCCGCCTCTACCATGTGGCCCCCCATTCCAGGAGGGAAGCGTTTGTCACCACTGTGTGCTCCGGATGGGGAAGGGAGAGGACACTGCCCTGTATCCAATGTCTGTTCATGAGCCACCACAGCAGCTGCTGTGCAGTGCCCTCCGACATCTGGACGTAATCGGATAGGTTCCCCCGATGCTGAGCCCAGTGGAACTTCATGTCCCACTGCAGAGCCCGCATATGCCATCTGGCATGAGTGACCAGCAGGATGCGTGAGGGAATGAGGCCCAGCAGTCTCAGGTTCATCCTGACCGAAATATATGTATATCCTGGACTCGCTGTTAGGGAGGATAGACCTGAAACTGCGTTGTATCCAGAACTGCTCTGATGAAGAGGAGCTTCAGAGAGGGAATCAGGTGCGACTTCGGCACATTGATCGAGAACCCCAGCAAATGCAGGTCGGCCGTAGTCTTGAAGTGGGAGACTACTAGCTGGGACGAGCTGGCCTTCCACAGCCAGTCGTCGAGATAGGGGAAGACTGGAACCCCTGATCTGAGCAGATGAGCTGCGACCACCGCCATCACTTTCCTGAACACCTGAGGGGCGCTGGGAAGGCCAAAGGGGAGCACGGTAAACTGAAGGTGCTTTTGGCCTTCCGAGAACCGCCGGTAACGCCGCTGGGCCGGCAGAACAGGAATGTGGAATTATGCATCCTGCAAGTCCAAAGCTACCATCCAGTCTTCAGGGTCGTGAGCAGACAAGACCTGAGCCAGAGTTGGCATCTTGTACTTTTCCTTACGGAAGAAGCGATTGACATCCCTGAGGTCCAAGATCGGTCGCAGGCCCTTGTCCTTCTTGGGCACCAGAAAGGAGTGGGAATAACAACCACGTCCTACTTCTGGTGCAGAAACAAGCTTGATGGCCCCCTTGGCCAAGAGGGCCACGACTTCCTGTTGAAGAAGTACCAAATGATCCTCCGACATGCGGTGGTACTGAGGTGGCATGGCTGAAGGGCTAATCTCGAAGGGGAGGGAGTAGCCCCTTCGAACTATATGTAAAACCCACCTTTCCAAAGGGATAGTGCACCAGTGGGGGAGGTGATGGCGACTCCTGCCACCCACTGGCGTTTGATGGGCCTGAAAGGCCAGACTAGGAAGGTTTTGGCGTAGTGGTGGCCTGGTTGGAAATAGACTGACCCGTCCGCTGGCCCCCCTGACCCACCTCTGTGGGTCCCACGTCTGCACTGAGACTGTTGCTGCTGCGGCCTATGACTCTGAAGCGAACGTGTTGGGGCACCCCTCCCGTGGCAAAGAAAGGAGCGAAAAGCAGAGGGCGGAGGAGGGTGATTGGCCGAACGGCTCAAGGACTTGGCCGTAGCCCGGGAGTCCTTAAAACGCTCCAACGCACTATCTGCTTTGTTGCCAAAAAGGCGAAAGTCATTAAAGGGCATGTCCATCAGGGTGTTCTGGACATCCCCCGAGAAGGCAGTAGTCCTCAGCCAGGCATTGCGGTGGATCGCCACTGTTCTGGAAATCGCTCTGCCCCACGAGACGGCGGTGTCAAGGCCACATCGTATTGTGAACTTGGCTGCATCTTTCCCTTCAGCAATAGCCTTCGAGAGCACTGTCCGCGCCTCCTCCGGACACTGAGGCAGCACTTGCTCCACCCTATCCCACACAGAGTGGGACTAACGGCCCAAGAGGCATGCAGTGTTCACAGACCGCATCCCTGAACTGACGGAAAGAACATCTTCTCAAATTGTTCCAGTCTCTTGGATTCCCTGTCCGGGGGTGTGGTAGGGAATGCGCTTTGGGATGTTGAGGCTTGGACAACCAAGCTCTCAGGCGTGGGGTGTTGGGAGAGGAAAATGGGGTCGCCCTGGCCGGGTGATGGAGTCTGGCCACGTTCCTATCCACAAGAGCCCCTGTGTTGGGCCTGGAACAGGTGCCCAAAAGAATTTCAGAAAGTGGCTAATTAAAGGGCAGCAGTGGCTCCGCAGAGGTAGCCGCCGGCTGAAGCACTTCTGTCAGGAGGTTAGTCCTGACGGTCACCGTACGGAGTTGGAGGTTGAGGGCCTCCGCCGCCCTACGCAACACCACTGCATAACTTGCACCCTCCTCCATAGCCACGGCAGAAGGAGTGAGCATGCCACGGTCAGGAGAGGTGTCCAAACCACTGGCATCCCCCAGTTCCTCTTCCCAGTCCGGGTCATACTCACACTGAGCTGTGAGAGGGTCCTAAGACCACTCCCAGTCCTCCACATCCTTCGAAGGCTGATAAACAGGCTGAAAACAAGGAGGCTGGACATAGGGGTAGAAAGGCCTGTTCGGCGTCTGAATCGACATCGAGCAACGCCGTTCTGACTCCGTGTCCATGTCGGGGCTGAAACTGGGGCCGATGTCGTCCGTTGCCACGGGCGACAGAGGTGGTGCTGGTATGGTCGACGTCGGCGGAGGTATAACTAGGTAACCCGGCGTCGACCGGGATCCAGGACAGGATCCTGGAGGGCCCTGCGGCGCCGGCACCGAGCCGACAGCGATGCCGGAGCCACCAACAGTGAAGGGTGAGGTCCCCCAGTCAGGACTGCAGGGCCTGATGGCTCGCTGACTGGGCCTAACGGCCCAAAGAGGCGGGCCAAGGCTAACAAATTCCTGCGGCTGGGCCGGAGTCGCAGGCGGACACAGGAAGGGCAGGTAGGCCGACGGCGACACCAGAGGCTCCACCCTCACCCTTAGCCATGTGACGGGAAGTCATTGAGCGATTATGCTTCTTCAACTTCTTGTGCTTTGTCTTACGTGACCCAGAGTGCGAAGACTTCGATCCTGACGAACAATGGTGATGGCTCCGCGACTTGTCCTTCGACCTCCCATGGGACTGGGACCTTGAGCGGTGCGGAGCCGACTGCCGGACTTCAAGCAACTTTCGGGACCGCTCCCGCAAAGTCTTCAGCTCCATAGCCCGTCAGTTGGGGAGCGACTTGGAGCCAGGCAGCGGAAACACATGCAATGCGGGTCCGTCATCGCCGTTATCCGATGACAGTCCCCACAAGAATTAAACCCGGGCATCCCTACGACAACAGGTTTCGATCAACTCGAAAAATCAGAGACAAAAGCCTAAAAAAACTCAGTCAAAAAAATGACTGCTCTTGCTGGCGTGGAAAAAGAAAGAACTGACGTCAACACACAAGGGCGGCGTCTAAGTCGCTACTGCAACGCCAACGACGGATGCAAAGCCGCACAACGCCACCTTCCAACGCGCAGGTGTACTGCTGATGAAAATTTCTGGATCCAGTCTGACACCTTGGGGTAATTCGAAGGTAAGGAATCTATCACTATGTGTTTCTTTCAAATACATATTTCAATACCAACCTCTTATGTTTGATGACAATAGTTTTACCCCCTGCTCCTGTACCGCCTTTGGATGCATTTATGCCACATTCATCGCATGACTGATCATGATTGAAGTCCAAGCGCCAGACACATCATGAGGGTCCTAATCTTCTACCTGCAGTCTCGGCACAGCTTGACTCCTGACCTCTTCAGGGGAGAACATCTGAAGCACACTTGAAAAGAAATTTGGAAGTCATTGGAAAATTGAGAGTGGAGCACCGGAACCGCATTGAAGGGTGCAGAAAGAAGGGAACTGATGTTAGCGAGCAGGGGTAGCACTTATAAGGAGGTCCGCAACATCACTTCCAGTACAATACAGAGTCACTGCAGAGCCAAAGGGTGTCACCTACGGAGATGGGAGCATTGCAGCAGACTTCTTAAGATACAGTCGGTCACCTGGGAATATTCCAAATGTGAGTATTCTTCAGTTAAAAGTCTTCATCAGAAAAAACACATTTTGTGTAGCTTTCATTCAGACTCATTTATTTTTAATTAAATGTTAACTAATGAACTGATGCACTGCACAAAATGTAAAATCATTATAAGATGCTATTTGGTTGCTTGCTCTAGCCATTGTGTGGGTTTGGACAACCAACAATATCAACCCTATGTCTGGAAGAATCTAATCTATAGCAATGATCCCTTGCTGAATTTAGAAATGTGTCTACTTTTCATACATGTACAGCTTTCAGGAGTTCATGCATTGGTTTCACACCATTCCCTTACAAATTGCTAGTATGTAGAAAACACAAAAATGAGAACTATGGACTACCACTTAGAAAATTCTACATATGTGGTGAAACCATTTTGTTTTTTTAACAATATTGCCTTTTTCAGAAAGCTGATAAGAGTGTGATCTTAGCACAGCAAGCCTTTTGTTGATACCATTAACATAAAAAAAATGTTTCTAGCACTGCACCTTTTTTCAACCAAAAGCACTACTTGTGTAACAATATATCTGTAAGAGACATTAGTTAGTGATAGATTCCTTACCTTAGAATATCCCCAGGCGTCAGACTGGATCCGGAAACTTTTGCGTAGCAATACCCCTGCGCGTCGGTAGGAGTCGTCCGCGGCTCCGCGGCCGTCGGTCCGTCCGTCGTCTGCGTCGTCGTTCGCGCCGGAATGACGTCGCCGGAGTACTTAGACGCCGCCCTCGCCCTCTTACAGATATATCGTTACACAAGTAGTAACTTGTGCATCTGAAAGAGACACGTTAGTGATAGATTCCTTATCTTAGAATAGATACCCCAGCAATACCAGCCCTGGTGGTGAGTCTGCGAACCAATAATCACACCATAAAGTCCTGGAGGACGGAACGGCCAAAGAAGCGATCCCTCCAGACTTGGCTGTCCAGGCAGTAGTGTCTTGCGAACATGTGCAGCGAGGCCCACGTAGCTGCCTGACAAATGTCCTGTAAGCGGACTCCTCGGCCCAGGGCAGGAGTAGTCGCCGTGGCCGGAGTGGGCCCTCAGCCCAACAGGAGGTTCCTTCTTAGCCAAAGAGTAACACGCTTGGATGCACAACACGATCCACTGAGAGATGGTCCGCTTGTGCATCGCCCGTCCTTTCTTAGCGCACACGTAACCAACAAAGAGTTGGTCATCCACCCGGAACTGGCGTTTGCGATCCAGATAGTAAGAGAGCGCACGTTTTGGGTCCAGACGGTGGAGCCTCTCTCCCTCTTTCGAGGGATGCGGAGGCGGAAAGAAGGTGGGCAAGGTGATAGACTGCCCGATGTGGAAGGCTGTGACTACCTTGGGCAGCAAAGAGGGTTTTGTCCGCAACATAACCTTGTCCGGATGGAAAGGAGGTTTAGAGGAAAGAGCCTGGCGCTCACTCACTCTCCTGGCAGAGGTGATGGCAACCAGGAAAGCAGTCTTAAGAGTAAGAAGACTGAGAGGACAGTTATGAAGCGGCTCAAAGGGAGCGCACATCAAGTAAGTTAGAACCAGGTTCAAGTCCCACTGGGGCATTACGAAAGGTACAGGAGGGAATATATGAGTGATGCCCTTTAAGAATCTGTTTACAATGGGGGACTTGAAAAAAGAAGGCTGATCAGGTAGCCTTAAGAAGGCTGAAAGGGCAGAAAGGTAGCCCTTGATAGTGCCCATAGCAGAGCCCTGCTGGGCAAGAGAAAGAAGGAAAAGGAGAACCTCATAAAGAGGGGCATTGAGAGGGTCAATAGCCTTTGCTGTGCACCATGCTACAAATCTGTTCCACATGCAGGCGTATACCGACTTTGTGGAGGGACGCCTGGCTGCCAGAATGACATTACAGACTTCAGAAGGCAAGTCAAATGGCCTCAACTGCTGCCGCTCAATCTCCAATCATGGAGGTGGATACTGGACAGGTTCGGGGGAGGACCGTCCCCTGCTGCTACGACAGAAGGTCCTCCTGAAGAGGCAGACGAATCAGGGAATCGACTGACATACTGAGTGCTCGGGATACCAGTACCTTTGCGCCCAGTCCGGAGCCACAAGGATGATGTGGGCCCGGTCGCGCTTGATTTTCTTTGGCAGAAGTGGTATAGGCAGAAAGGCGTACAACAGACCGCAACTCCACTCGCGACAAAAAGCGTCCCCGAGCGAGTGCCGCCTTGGAAATTCCAACGTGCAGAACTGATGACATTGCGCGTTCTCTTCGGTGGTGAATAGATCTAACCAAGGCTCTCCCCACTGCAGAAAGAGGCCTTGCGCCAGTCCGAGTTCAGACGCCATTCGGGATCCATCATGCACCTTCGGTTGAGCTCATCCGCCCAGGCGTTCAGAGAACCTGCCAGGTGTTGAACCACCAGGGTCACGCCCTGATGTTCCAGCCACTGCAAGAGGTGCAGAGCCTCCTGGCGTAGGGTCCACAACACCACCCCGCCCTGTTTGTTGCAGTACCACATGGCGGTGTCTGAACACCTGCACTACACTCCCCCGGACTGAGGGGAGGAATGCCTTCAGTGCTAGACGAATCGCCCGCAGCTCCAGAAGGTTGATACGGAGCCGGCACTCTGCCTGAGACCAGAGGCCTCTGATCTCTGATCTCCGCCTCTCCCATGTGGCCTCTCCAGCCCTGGAGGGACGCGCCCGTCACAACTACGTGCTCCGGTTGGGGAAGGGAGAGGGACCTGCCGCTGACCCAATCGCGGTCCGTGAGCCACCACTGCAGCTGTCTCGCAGTGCCCTCCGAAATCACGACATGGTCGGACAGGTTGCCCTGATGCTGGGCCCACTGAAACTTCAGGTCCCACTGCAGAGCCCGCATCCGCCACCTGGCGTGATGCACCAGAAGGATGCAGGAGGCCATCAGCCCCAGAAGCCGCAGCGTCAACCTGACCGAGACCCGAGATAAAGGCTGAAAGATTGGAATCAGAGCCTGAATATCCCAGACCCGCTGTTCGGGAGGATAAACCCGAAACTGTGCTGAGTCAAGGACCGCTCCGATGAAGAGGAGCTTCTGAGAGGGGCACAGGTGTGACTTCGGCACATTGATGGAAAACCCCAGCTGGTGCAGGAGGGCCGCCTCTGTCCGGAGGTGGCTGAAAACTGTCTGGGGCGACCCCGCCTTCAACAACCAGTCGTCGAGATAGGGGGGAAGACTGAAACCCCTAACCTGCGCAGATGAGCTGCGACCACCGCCATCACTTTCGTGAACACCCGTGGGGTGCTGGTAAGGCCGAAGGGGAGCACGGTAAACTGAAAGTGCTCGTGGCCTACCGTGAACCGCAGGTAGCGCCAGTGGGCTGGCAGGACGGGGATGTGGAAATAAGCGGCCTGCAAGTCCAACGCTACCATCCAGTCTCCTGGGTCCAGGGCAGCTAAGACCTGAGCCAATGTCAGCATTTTGACGTTCAATAGGTCCAAGACAGGGGGCAGACCCCGTTTGCCCTTCTTGGGGACCAGAAAGTAGTGGGAGTAACAACCACACCCTACTTCTGGCCCTCAAACGCGCTCGATGGCCCCCTTGGCCAAGAGGGCCGTAACTTCCTCTTGCAGAAGTTGCAAGTGATCCCCAGACACGCAGTGGTATTGCGGTGGCATGGCTGGAGGGGTCGCCTCGAAGGGGAGGGAGTAGCCCCTTCGGACGATTTGCAGCACCCACGTGTCCGACGTTACAGTGCGCCAGTGGAAGTGGTGATGGCGAACCCTGCCCCCCACTGGCGTCACATGGGCCTGAAAGCACGGACTAGGAGGGTTTTGAGGCGGATGCTGCAGGGGAAGGTGTGGACTGGCCTCGCCATTGGCCTTGACCGCCGCCACGGCCGTTTCCACGGCCGCCACCGCGCTGTGTATTAGTCTGCGGCAGCACGTGTGGGAGCGCCCCTTCCTTGGCCACAAAAGGAGCGAAAGGCATCCGTTTGCTGGTGTGGGGCCGAGAGGCCCAAGGACTTGGCCGTAGCCCTGGAGTCCTTAAAACGCTCAAGTGCATGGTCTGCCTTGTCGCCAAAGAGGCAACGACCATCAAACGGCATGTCCAGAAGGGTGGCCTGGACATCAGCCGAAAAGTTGGCGGTCCTCAACCAGGCATGGCGTCGAACTGCCACAGTCGTTGCCATCGCTCTGTCCAGTGAGTACGTGGTATCCAGCCCACACCGGATGGAGTAGCGTGCCTCATCTTGACCCTCCCCATGGGCTTGGGCGAGTTTAGTCCGGGCCTCCTCCAGACATTGGGGCAGCATGTCCACGACTGTGTTCCACAAAGTGTGGGTGTAGTGGCCCAAGAGGCATGCAGTATTGACTGACCGCAGTCCCAAACTCAGGGACGAGAACACCTTCTTACCGAATTGTTCTTACCTCTTGGATTCCCGATCGGGCTGAGCCGTCAGGAATGCGGTCTGGGAAGTAGAGGTCTGGATAACCAGGCTCTCGGGGTGGGGTGGGTGTACAAGAAGCAAGGGTCGCCCGAAGCTGGGCGGTAGTGTCTGGCTGACCTGTAGCGGGCTTGGACCACATGCCCAAAAGAACATCACACAAGGCCTCATTAAACGGCAGCAGAGGCTCAGCCGAGCTTGCCTGCGGTTTAAGGACCTCAGTGAGGAGGTTAGTCCTCACGGCCGCGACGGGGAGCTCTAGGCCCAATGCCTTGGCCGCCCGCGTCAACACTACACTGTAGGCAGCCCCCTCCTCCGTAGTCACGGTTGGAGGGGAGACAGAACCAGTGTCTTGGGAAGTGTCCAGTCCACTGGCATCCCCAAGCTCACATGTCCAGTCCTGTTGAGACTGGCACTCCTGTGCCAAAGGGTCCACAAACCCCTCCCAATCTCCCTCGTCACCCATCACCTGAAATTCAGGTTCAAAGTATGGGGCCGGTTCGTGGAAGTAAATGTCTCCATACTGCCGGGCCTCAATCCGCTTGCGGGACCGCTCCCGCCTAGCCTTAAACGTCAGGTCCCGGCAGTCGCAGCAGGTTCGTTCGTCGTGGTCGAGGCCTAGACTTTGAAGACACCGGCGATGGGGGTCGGTAACCGACATCGGTCGGTTGCACTTGGAGCAGGGTTTGACACCGGGCATCCCTCCCGGCACCGTAGGAGTCGAACGACTCGAGAAAAACAGATCAAAAGATCAAAAAAAAGTTTAGTCAAAAAGTGACTAAGGGGTAGAGCTTCTCCGTATCAGCGCTAGCTGGTTCGGAAAAAAGAAGAACCGACGTCCATGAGCGCGCGAGGGCGGCGTCTAAGTACTCCGGCGACGTCATTCCAGCGCTAACGATGCCGACGACGGACGCGGAGCCGCGGACGACGCCTACCGACGTGCAGGGGTAATGCTACGCAAAAGTTTCCAGATCCAGTCTGACATCTGGGGATATTCTAAGGTAAGGAATCTATCACTAACGTGTCTCTTTCAGATAAAACCATTTTGCTACATTGTGGCTTTTTTTAAATTTCATTCAGTAGAATCCAGTGTTGTAGTTCCACCAAATACATAGGATCTGCGCGTTTAGACAACATAAACAAAGGGATTGGGGTATAGACTGATTCCTAACACCCCAAGGGATATGTTAGCCTTCAGACCAGCTAGCTCACAGTGCCACCATAAGCCTCCTAACCTTATCAAAGAGCGAACAGTTTCTAGCAACCATAGAACATGACAACCCCTGATCCTTCAGGAATAGTGGAAAGAGTTCAGTACTTTTCGCTTAGTCATTGGTGCTTACTTAGTCTCAGAGATACACAGAATAAACGGTGGGGACGTTTTAAATAAGTATTTATTGAACAAGCATCCAAGTATAAAACATACAAGTAGCAACAATCAATAGACAGAAGGTAGAATTCTACCACAGTGCTAAAACAGTGAATATATGCAGGCATATAGATACATGGCAGTAATCATTAGTACTCCTATGATGCTAACCCTAGCTAAGTGTACCAAAGTGTACCGAACAGGTATGTGGGTGTACAGCCAAGAATCCCCCTAGGAAAGAGCCAACCCCATTACCTGATGGGAGTGAATGAAGGACCCTGTTTTGGTCTAGAGTCAGACCGCTGTATGTTGAAGCTTCTGCAGGCTGTGACACCAGTGTCTGTCAGCATCTCCTCTATCAATGTAGTGAAGGTATGTTTTTTTATACCAAAAAGATAGCCTCCTACCACAATCAATATGTTGTGAGCATGATTATGTAAATGAGCCTACATCAATACTTGCAGTTATGCAAATTAGTTAAGTCACCCAAGGATGAAGAGTACCATGACTTTGTTAATCCTCGTATGTACGTCATGTGCAGTAGACTTTTCTAAGAATCCTCATGCATAATGCAAAAGGCTAGTTTAAAAAAAACAAATCTACTTTTAATCAGCATATAACTGGGCAAAAGGTCAGTGCTAGAACCGGTATGCAGAGCAAGGTAGGACAAATGTAGGTGAAAGGTAATTTAGCTATTTAGGCCCAGGTTGGGGGTACATAACACCCATTCCTCATACAAAGGTCAACAAGGTCAACTAATGCTAAAATATGCCAGTTGAAAGCATAGAAACTTTGTCATAAAACCAATGTCTAAAATAAAAAAGCTCTACAAGTCCACTAAAGAGTCAATAAATGGCTAGACTGAGCACATCTAAAGCCATTGTGCTCAGAGAGAGCAGAAAAAAAATAAAACAAAACTATGTTTTTTATTCCAATTTGGTCTTGTTTGCGAATAAGGCCAAATTGTTCCCATCACACGGAGAGCCAAATGTTTATGTGTCCTGTGTGAGAGACGCAACATCATGGTCATTCACAGACGACGGTCAATGGAGCAAAGGTGATTTTCTTTAGTTCCCACAGCAGCCCCTGAGAAAATACTTTATAGCTGCAAGCCTTTTGTAGAGCCTTTGTCCGTTCTGACAGTAGCTGAAGCATCCCGTGGATGCTCTAAGAATGCTGTCATCAACATTGAAATACGCCGAGGACACTGATTCACTTGGGCCTTTAATGGGTCCAGTAGTAGAGCTATGTCCGGTGGGACAACAGATTGAAGGGTCAGACACAGGTCCAACACACGTTCCTATCTGCAGAATAGGAAGCGGAACACAGGCAAGATGCTGTCAATCCGGACTGGTCTGAATGATCGGAACCAATGCTCATTTAGCTCCCGAAGCGGAGGTGTGCACGGATGGAGTACCATGCGTTCATGACAACGTCACACCAGCAGAGCTTTTTCCATTTTTCGATTAACTGGGCCGTACGTTACATGGCAGGAAAATTAAAACCAGGATACCCACGATAAGTATTAGGATCAACAGAAGCCCTCCACAAACGCTTCCCAATATTGATTGCATGAGAGGTGCTCAATACCCCAGAAAATAAACTTTTAAAGAGGTGCCTAAGCACCCCCGTATCAGACTAAATAAAGATACCATGTACCATTTCTCCGAAACGGATCAGGAAGTTCGTACGGACTAATGCCTCTATCTCAGATGAAGCCCTTGCAACCTGGAGATCAAATGTCTTTCGGGTTGAGGTTAAGGTCACATCTTAATTAAAAAGCATGGCTTACAGTCTGCTAAGAGAATCAAACAGTATAAAGGAAACACTAAATGAAGGCCATAGCGTTGCCTCCCTAACAGTGTGGGTCGGTGAAAACAATACTTGCATACAACAAGTAAACCTGGAACTCACTGTGACTAGTCAGTCAGAAAAGACTTTATTCTGTTAATTTAAAAACCATAAAAGCATACTATACATACATTTGAATTATTAAAACAATAACTCACAGTAAAAATTTCAAACATTAAGTACATATCAAGAATTTTTAAATCCCTCGGGTCCATTTTTTTCTAAACATATTTTACATTAATTGATTCAAGCTAATTCATAAAAATCAGTTACCTTTTCATTATTTTCCTCCTTCATCTAACTACTGCAGTAAGAAAGCTAGCTATACTAAAGGTCTCCCAAACATTAGATAGCAGCTGTAAATACAAAAGTGCTGGTTTAACTTGCAAGAAACCTTTATCCTGTAAGATTGGGAGAATGAAAAACTTCCTAATGTGCAAAAAGTGCTCACAAAAAAAAAGTAAAGTGCAATGTGTCCTGGGTAGAAAATCGTCACAAGAACATACCCCCAAGTCCTCCACCCTCCTCCATCCCGAGGGATCAGCAAGAATGAAGTGAAGTTGGTTCTACCGGAATCTTACAAGGAGAAAGCGGTGGTTGGGATTTGTGACAACATTTAGGTATGGTTCAATTGCACAAGATGTTTTTAACAATTGGTGAGCTCTTACGGTTTATTTTACCAACTCCCTTTCTTCTCTATCCATAGAAGCCATCAACAGATAGGATTCCTTTGCCCATTTCATATCACCTTTTACTAGCTTGTCTGGCGAGTTAAATATCGCTGGCCGTCTCAATTTCCCTGCCAGTCTATGGACATAACTCAAAAAGGGGATACGATTTGCTTGATCTAGGGCCAGGCAATCTCTCAAAACTTCACGGTCCAGCTCTAATTCAGGGTTTAACCAAGTTGAGATCCATTTCAGGAGAGGTGCAATAGCAATTAAATCTTCCAAAAAACCAGCTCCAGCCTCCTGATGGATAATATAGGCTGACGTGGAATGTGAGACAGATAAAAGGTTTCTTAAAAACTTGTTCTCAACAACTTGAATTTCCCTTACGTTTCTAAAACCCTAAATATCTGTGCCATACATCGCAAGAGAAATGCATTTCACTCCATATATTTTTAACAGAGCTTGCATTGGTCTGGCCCCTAGCCTGCATGCAAAACCCAGGACAGCTGATGCAGATCTGGCCAGGACATTCCTTTTAGCATGTATTTGCGGGGTCCAAGTACCTTGATCATCAAATGTGATACCTAAATAAGGAAAGGTAGAGACCCTGGTAAGCACATTGCCCTCACAATGGAGAGTTTTAACCCTTTTAGGTTTAAGGCCAATTATCTTGATATGAGATTTAGAAAATTTGACACTTAAGTCTAGGATTTCAAAAAAGCAGCAAAGGAGTGTAAAAGAAGTTGTAACCCAACTGTCGTTCATGCTAGAAGGGCGGCATCATCCGCGTAGAGGAGTGCCGGGATCAGGCATTCCCCTGCACGCAGAATGTCTTTACATACTTCCCCCTAAAGCTTGATCCAAATTATTAATGTAAAGGGTGAAAAGTAGAGGGGCAAAAATGCACCCCTGCCTAACACCAATGGCAATACGTATTCCCTGAGAGCAGTTGCCCCATTGATCATATCTCACGGTGGCAGTTAAATCCCTGTGCAAATCGGCAGGAAATGCACAATATTTTTATCTACACCTAGTTCAAGAAACATGACCCATAATTTGGACCTATTCACTCGGTCAAAGGCCGAGGAAAGGTCCATGAACGTCAGATAGAGTGTACCTTTCTTGGCCAGGGTGTACTTCCCAAATATAAGGTGTACATTGAGGCACTGATCGATGGTGCCTCTGCCTTTCCTAAATCTGTATTGCAGATCTGATAGGGTTTTAGTTTCAGATAGCCAACCTGTAATCTTACTGAGTACCACCCTTCCAAGCACCTTTACGGCAGAATCAATAAGTGAAATGGGTCGGTAACAACTAGGGTCCCCTCTGTAACCCTTTAAAAAAAATAGGCACTATCACTGACTCAGACCACGAACTAGGTAGGCCCGATTTACACGCCTATTTAAAAACGTTGACCAATATTTTGGACCATATCTTTATATCAGATTTAAAAAGATCGGCTGGGACACCATCTGGTCCAGGGGTCTTATTACTTGTTATTTGACTTATAGCTTCTGCTACATCTGACTCGGTCAGGGTCAGAGTGTATGCCTTGATCTCGGATATAGTGCCAAGGTGACCTTGGATATCATGGTCACCATACACAGATTTAAAATGATTATACCAGGCATGTTCCTGTACATTGCAATCAATGGGTTTACCCATGGAATCTTAGAAAAAGGGTTTGTTGACAACTTCCCAAAATTTGGCACTATTTTTAATGACATCGATAGATAAAAACTTGTTCCATGCCTCATTTTTAATCTCCTTTTTACGTTTAATTAGGGCCATTTTATAACTTTTCCTTAAGACTACTATGGCGCATTTATCCAGCGGATTAGACTTTAAAGCTGCCAACAGCTTACCATGAGCTGCTAAACAGTTTCGATTAAACCATCTCTCCCCTTTTGTTGGCTGCTCCTTGCAGGGCCGCTTAAGATCAGAAGCTATCTGGGTACAGATTGTGGTATAAGCCATAAGGACATCAACATCCCTGGAACTTTCGTCTAAACAGAGGTGCATCCCCCTTCCTACCTCAACCAATAATTTGCCTAAAAATCCTGCGGCACTACTGAGCACCATATAATTCTACGGGTCTGGTCTGTAGTTCGTATATCTAAAATATCGGCGGATCCGTTAGGTTTGTTGGGCTTCTTAAATCCATCCCCCAGTGTCAAGATGACAGGATTATGGTCACTAAACTGGGACTAAAGAACAAGTTACTTACCTTCGGTAACGATATATCTGTAAGAAACATTAGTTAGTATTAGATTCCTTACCTTAGAATATCCCCAGGCGTCAGTCTGGATCCGGAAACTTTTGCGTAGCAGTACCCCTGCGCGTCGGTAGGCGTCGTCTGCAGGCATCCCCTGCGGCTCCGCGTCCGTCGTCGGCGTTGTGCGCCGTGATGACGTCGCTGGAGTATATAGACGCCGCCTCCGCGCGCTGACGTCA
Source organism: Lissotriton vulgaris (assembly GCF_964263255.1). Lineage (NCBI taxonomy): Eukaryota > Metazoa > Chordata > Amphibia > Caudata > Salamandridae > Lissotriton > Lissotriton vulgaris. The sequence goes on along the minus strand of NC_141700.1, from coordinate 409,088,290 downwards.
GTTCTTTGTACACAGCTTTTCCGCGCCAGGAGACGCAGAACCATGAGAGAACCAACACTGGTGCCATGTAAAAAACTAGGGCCCTGAAAGGGATGTCCTCAACCCTAGGTATCAGTTCGCAGAACGGGGAGGATGGGTGGGTTCGGTAAGGAATCTAACACTAACTAATGTTTCTTACAGATATATCGTTACCGAAGGTAAGTAACTTGTTCATCTGAAAGAAACACGTTAGTGTTAGATTCCTTACCTTAGAATACATACCCCAGCAATACCAACCCCGGTGGTGGGTCTGCGAACCAATACAGTACTACACCAGAAAGTCCTGGAGGACAGAACGGCCAAAGAAGCCATCCCTCCGGACTTGACTGTCCAGGCAGTAGTGCCTCGCAAAGGTGTGCAGCGAGGCCCACGTAGCCGCTTGGCAAATGTCCTGCAAGGGGACTCCCCGGCCCAGGGCAGTGGTAGCCGCCGTGGCCCGAGTGGAATGGGCCCTCAGCCCAACAGGAGGCTCCTTCCGAGCCAAAGAGTAGCACGCTTTGATGCAGAGGACGACATATCAAGAGATGGTTCGTTTACAGACCGCCCGTCCCTTCTTCGCACCCACGTAGCCAACAAACAGTTGGTCATCCACCCGGAACTGGCGTGTGCGATCCATGTAAAACGAAAGCGCACGTTTTGGGTCCAGACGATGGAGCCGCTCTTCATCCTTTGAAGGATGCGGGGGCGGGAAGAAGGAAGGGAGGGTGATGGACTGCCCGATGTGAAAGGCCGAAACAACCTTGGGCAGGAAAGAAGGTCTAGTCCTCAGAACCACCTTGTCAGGATGAATGGACAGGAAAGGAGGTTGGACAGAAAGAGCCTGGAGCTCACTCACTCTCCTGGCAGAGGTGATGGCAACCAGGAAAGCCGTCTTTAAAGTCAGGAGACGGAGAGGGCAAGAATTTAGGGGCTCAAAGGGAGCACACATCAGAAAAGTTAGAACCAGGTTCAAATCCCACTGAGGCATCACAAACGGAACAGGTGGAAACATGTGAGTGATGCCTTTCAAGAATCGAGTTACAATCGGGGATTTGAACAAAGAAGGCTGATCAGGAAGCCTCAAAAAGGCTGAAAGGGCAGAAAGGTAGCCCTTGATAGTGCCCAGAGCAGAGCCCTGCTGGGCAAGAGAAAGAAGAAACAGAAGAACCTCCGAAAGAGGGGCAGAAAGAGGATCCACAGCCTTTGCTGTGCACCATGCCACAAATCTGTTCCACCGACAGGCGTATACCAACTTAGTGGAGGGACGCCTGGCTGCCAGAATAACATCACAGACTTCAGGAGGCAAGTCAAATGGCCTCAACTGCCGCCGCTCAATCTCCAAGCATGGAGGTGGAGACTGGACAGGTTCGGGTGGAGGACCGTCCCCTGTTGCTGCGACAGAAGGTCCTCCTGAAGGGGCAGGCGGATCGGGGGACCGACTGACATGCTGAGTAGCTCGGGATACCAGTATCTTCGAGCACAGTCCGGAGCCACAAGGATAACTTGGGCCCGGTCGCGCCTGATCTTCTTCAGCACTCTGGGCAGAAGTGGTATAGGCAGAAAGGCGTATAACAGACCGCAACTCCACTCGCGCCGAAAGGCGTCGCCGTGCGAGTGCCGTCTTGGAAACTCCAACGCGCAGAACTGATGACATTGCGCGTTCTCTTCGGTGGCGAATAGATCTAACCAAGGCTCTCCCCATTGCAGAAAGATGCCTTGCGCCACGTCCGAGTTCAGACGCCATTCGTGATCCATCGAGCACCGACGGCTGAGTTCGTCCGCCCTGGCGTTCAGAGAACCTGCCAGGTGTTGAACCGTCAGAGTCACGCCCTGACGTTCCAGCCATTGCCAGAGGCGCAGAGCCTCCTGGCAAAGGGTCCACGACCCCACACCGCCCTGTTTGTTGCAGTACCACATGGCGGTGGTGTTGTCGGTGAACACCTGCACTACACTCCCGTTGACAAAGGGGAGGAATGCCTTCAGTGCCAGACGAATCGCCCGCAGCTCCAACAGATTGATATGGAGCCGGGACTCCGCTGGAGACCAGATGCCTCTGATCTCTGCCTCTCCCAAGTGGCCACCCCAGCCCTGGAGGGACGCGTCCGTCACGACAACGTGCTCCGGTTGGGGAAGGGAGAAGGACTTGCCCCTGACCCAATCGCGGTCCGTAAGCCACCACTGCAGTTGTCTCGCAGTGCCCTCCGAGATCAAGACGTGGTCGGACAAGTTGCCCTGATGCTGGGCCCACTGAAACTTCAGGTCCCACTGCAGAGCCCGCATCCGCCACCGAGCGTGATGCACCAGAAGGATGCAGGAAGCCATCAGTCCCAGCAGCCGCAGCGTCAACCTGACCGAAACACGGGATAGCGGCTGAAAGATGGGAATCAAAGCCTGAATATCCCGAACCCGCCGTTCCGGAGGATAAACCCGAAACTGCGCTGAGTCCAGAACCGCTCCGATGAAAAGGAGCTTTTGAGAGGGACACAGGTGTGATTTCGGCACATTGACGGAGAACCCCAGGTCGTGCAAGAGGTCTGCCGTCATCTGAAGGTGGTGGACGACTGTCTGGGGCGAGCCCGCCTTCAACAACCAGTCGTCTAGGTAGGGGAAGACTGAAACCCCCAACCTGCGCAGATGGGCTGCGACCACCGCCATCACCTTTGTGAACACCCGTGGGGCGCTGGTAAGGCCGAAGGGAAGCACGATAAACTGAAAATGCTCCTGGCCTACCGTGAACCGCAGGTAACGCCGGTGGGCCGGCAGGACGGGGATGTGAAAATAGGCGTCCTGCAAGTCCAACGCTACCATCCAGTCTTGTGGGTCTAGAGCAGCCAAGACCTGAGCTAACGTCAACATCTTGAACTTCTCCCTCCGGAGGAAGCCGTTGACGTTCCTTAGATCCAAGATAGGACGTAGGCCCCCCTTGTCCTTCTTGGGCACCAGAAAGTAGTGGGAATAACAACCACGCCCTACTTCTGGCCCAGGAACGCGCTCGATGGCCCCCTTGGCCAAGAGGGCCGTAACTTCCTCCTGCAGAAGTGTCAAGTGGTCCCCCGACACACGGTGGTTCTGCGGTGGCATGGCTGGAGGAGAGGTCTCGAAGGGGAGGGAGTAGCCCCTTCGGACGATGCTGCGGGGGAAGGTGTGGTCTGACCCCGCCGTTGTCCCCGACCGCCACCACGGCGGTTTCCACGGCCGCCACCGCGTTGAAAGGATTGTTGCGGCGCGTGGCTGGCAGCACGTGTGGGGGCGCCCCTTTCTTGGCCACGAAAGGGACGAAACGAACCCGTTTGCTGACGCTGGGTCGAGAGACCCAAGGACTTGGCCGTGACCCTGGAGTCCTTGAAGCGTTCCAGCGCGTTGTCCGCCTTGTCACCGAAGAGGTGACAGCCATCGAACGGCATGTCCATCAAGGTATTTTGGACATCTGCCGAAAAATTGGCGGATCTCAGCCAGGCGTGGCGACGAATCGCCACCGTCGTTGACATAGCCCTGCCCAGCGAGTCGGTCGTATCAAGACCACACCGTATGGAATATTTCGCTGCATCTCGGCCCTCAGCCACAGCCTGACCGAGTTTTGCCCGCACCTCCATGGGGCATTCTGGCAGCAGTTCCGCGACCGTATCCCACACAGAGTGGGTGTAGCGGCCCAAGAGGCAAGCGGTGTTGCAAGACCGCAGGCCCAAACTAATGGACGAGAAGACCTTCTTGCCAAATTGGTCATACCTCTTGGATTCCCGGTCGGGCGGGGCCGACGGGAATGCGGACTGGGAGGTCGAGGCCTGGATCACCAGACTCTCAGGAGTGGGGTGGGTAGACAGGAACTTGGGGTCGTCCGGACAAGGACGGTGGCGTCTGGCCACGTTCCGATCAACAGGCGGACCTGAAGCGGGCCTGGACCAAGTGCCCAACAGAACGTCTGACAAGGCTTCATTAAACGGCAGCAGTGGCTCCTGTGGGCATGACAGCGGTTTGAAGACCTCGGTGAGGATGTTAGGCCTCACGGCCGCGACGGGGAGCTCAAGGTGTAAGGCCTTGGCAGCCCTCATCAGCACCACAGAATATGCAGCTCCCTCCACCGATGCCACGGAAGGAGGAGAGATCAAACCAGGGTTAGGAGAGTCGTCCAGACCACTGGCATCCCCCAAGTCACCTGTCCAGTCCGGGTCATACTGGCACTCGCGTGACAGAGGGTCCTCGGACCCCTCCCAACCTTCACCGAACTCTTCATCTTCTCCGTATTCGGAGTCAACGATGTAGACCGGCTCCTCGGGGTTCAAGGGCCCCATCGGCGCCGGAACCGGCGTCGAGCGACGCCCGTCCGGCTCCGCGTCCGGCGTCGGTGAAGGTAAGGGGACGGCGCCGCCCGGAGCCGGCGTCGGAACCCCGCTGCCGGCCGGAGCCGGCACCGGAGAACCGGCGCCGCGCGGGGACGGCGCCGGGGGTAACCCCGATGGCAACGGCGCCGGAGGGGCCGGAAGGCCAGCCGGCGTCAAACCCGAAGGCCCTTGCGGCGCCGGGGTCGGAGCCGTCGGCGGCGCCGGGGCCGGAGCCGTCGGCGGCGCCGAGGCAGGGACACCCGAACCGCCAGGGCCCCCAGACGGTAGCACTGGGCCCGAAGGCACCGTAGGCCCCGTCGGAGAACCGAGCGCCCTCATGGCCATGAGGAACGCCTCGATCTCCTCAGGCGTCGCGCCGTGCCCAGGGACCGGAGGGTATGAGGCAGGCCGCGCCGGCGACTCTCGCGGAGCCGCGGGTTTGGGGTCACCCGAGCCACCGGCCTTATCGCGCGAGCGTCGGGGGGAGTCGGGGGTACGATGACGACGCCCCGACTTCTTGTGCTTCCTACCTGACGAGCCTGACGAGTGGTGTCGACTTCCGGAACGCTCGGCGCGGCTCCGCGACGGCTCCCTCGAACGCTCTCTCGACCTCCGGCCGGACCGGGACCGCTCCCGGTCCCGACGTGGGGCCGACACCCGGAGCTCCAGTAGCTTGCGGGACCGCTCCCGCCTAGCCTTGTTGGTGAGGGCCCGGCAGTCGACGCAGGAGTCCACGTCGTGGTCGGGGCCCAGACACCGGAGACAGAGGCGGTGATGGTCTGTGACCGACATCGTGCGCTCACAGTCATCACAGTGCTTGAACCCAGGCATCCTATCAGGCACAAAGTGAGAAATAACTTCGAAAAACTTGGTCAAAGACCGGAGTACTGCTCTTCAGATCTGCGTCCACTGGCGTGGAAAAAAGAAGAACTGACGTCAGCGCGCGGAGGCGGCGTCTATATACTCCAGCGACGTCATCACGGCGCACGACGCCGACGACGGACGCGGAGCCGCAGGGGACGCCTGCAGACAACGCCTACCGACGCGCAGGGGTACTGCTACGCAAAAGTTTCCGGATCCAGACTGACGCCTGGGGATATTCTAAGGTAAGGAATCTAACACTAACGTGTTTCTTTCAGATTAGTGGTGTAGCCTATAACCCTGGAAGTCAGGGCTGCACCGATAAAAAATATAATCAATAGTTGAGTGCATACCCTTGCCTTTAAAAGTTGGAACAACTATGCCATCATCAAATTTGTTGGGGTAAGTTAGACCATTATCCACCACAGGTTTTTCAAAAAACCTCCCTGCGGTCAGTGTTCAAAGTGTCTCTCTGCTTGATCAACAGGACCTAGACTATCCCAAACATATCAACTTTGGTTACAACAATATATATTAAAATCACCTAAAACAATAACTGAATAAAAAGTTGCTTGTTTTCACTATACAGTTCAAGAAAATGATAGAGACTAACTAAATGTTCTTCTGTAAAAGCCTTATCAAAGGAATTATAAAAATTAACAATAAGCAGGGTTCGCCCATTAGTAAGGGCAATCTGTACGGCCAGACAATTAGGTGAGCCAGTTTCCAATTTACTATGAATACCTGCAATTTTCAGAGAAATCAGGGTCAATAGCCCACGCTTTGCCCTGCCCATTGCAGAAGCTTTCGCTGGTATAGAATAGGTGGTATAGCCATCCAACCAGAAGAGATTATTAGTATCCCAGGTTTCCTGTAACCCGATGATGTCAAAATAACTTAGAAAATCCTTCCATCTGACATCATCCGATTCATTTTTCAACCCCGCAATATTCCAACTCAATATCTTCGAGCATTCTCCCAGATTGCTCTTGGGCCCCTGAGTAATATTATTTAGACAAACCATATTATTTACTCCACCTTCATTTCCCTCTTCCGGACAAAGATCTAGTCAGTCGTTATTGTCAAGCTCACTTAATGGGGCAAATGTGTTAAATGTTGTGAACCTACTTTCACAAGACCTTTCGTCTACAGGGATAATCCCTCTATACTGATATCTGGTTCGCACAACAATACCAACCCTGGAGAACTTGAGGGGGTTCTGTGCGGTTTCAACCACTGGACTAAATGACCTATTTCCTGCGCCATATCCTTTTGGCCCACTGGCTATTTCTGCCCCAGGTACCTACAACGGGGGGATAGAAAAAGCCCAAAGGACCCTCCGGATGCCTGATTGGCACACCCATGGAGAAGCCACCCTTCCGGTCAAAATTGATCACTATACAATCTCCGGATATCGTTTTCGGGCAACTTCCCACCCAACCCACCGGCCTGGCCATTATGATGTGTGTAGATGCCCCTAGGCCCCACTCAGAAGCCCTGCTATACCAAAACCTGACTTTACGGATAAGCTCCTCCGCGGTTTCAACGCAGTTACTTTTGACAGATGGCATCCCTACTAAGACCGCCACTAAGGGGGTTGCTTCCGATGGCAAATCCAGCCCTACCTGTTCAACTCTCAGGTCTTTAGGATTTGTCTCTGGGCTCGGTGTTGTGATAGACTTTTGCTGACTAGGCTTAACAGACCCTTTAATAATCCGTCCCATTGGGCGATTGCTTGCGTTGTGTTTACTGGGAGGTCCTGGAGGATATAAGGTGGATGCCCTATCCTCAACATCACGGGTCCCAACACAAAGCAATTTAGAACTCTTACTCCCTTCAACACCACCAAGCCTGACCCCCTCCAACACTAAGGCCAACACTATGGCCATCAAGTTTAGATTCAATTCTAATTAGCCTGTCCAACACCCGATCTAGACCAGATTGAACATATTTAAATAAGTCCTCCTTTAGGGAACCAATAAGCAAATTATTATGCGTAATAACCGGGTCCAAGTCCACAATAGACATATCAGGGCGTATCAATTCCACCGTTGTCCTTTGTGTGGTACCACACTTACGCATTGGTAGTATCTTTGTGGCGGTGTTGCCTGGTTTCAAGCTTTTTTCCCTCACTTTTTTGCCAGGGACTACAGTCCCACTGCTTGAAGAGTCCAAGCTCCCTTTCTCCTTCGCTTGAACGGTCGGACAAGATGGAGGAACACTGTCACTGTTGGCAACCAGGTCCAAACTATGACTGGAGACTGGGTTTGAAACTAGAACCTCTGATGATTGCTCCATCAGACCGACCCCCCCCCCCCCGATCCAGCTGAGCCTCCACATCCTGAATCTCGTTAGATAGCCCCTACAGCAGTAGTCAAGTAAGAAATAATGGAGGAACAATGTCATGGAATTTTTGCCTTGGAGATAGAGTCTGCGGGGAAAAGGTCTTTACACTTACCCAAAATGAGGCCTCGATGAAAGAGGGAAGGCCCGGTCCGGTCTCAGTCGGTCACGGACGGGCCCGCCCTTGGCCCGGGCACGTCCTGCGTGAGTGTCGCGCTGATTAAGAGGGCCTCCTCCTGCGCCCTCCGGTGATGTTTGCCGCGCAAGGCCCTCTGGTATCTGAAGTCCGCACCCGCCTAGCCGTTCCCCTCACGGCAGCGCGGTGCGGTGCAATGAAGCGACTTGAGTCCCAGGGAAGCAGGTAAGAGCTTCTGCAGCGTGGAGAATAGAGCAGTTCCCCTCACGGCATAGATGCAGAGTGTTGGCACGTCCCTGTGATTAGATATGTGATGCCTGGGACCATCCCACAACAGCCTTGATCATTCAGCATCAAATAGCCACTATGCGAGAGCAGATTGCACAGCGGATGAATCAGGGCAGCTGGGGAACCCTTCAAGTGACAGGACAAGTTAGTAACCGAAGCATTACAGGCATGGACCCAGCCATATTCAAATCAGTCTTGACCCTGCACCCAATGGGAATAGTCCAGCCCGAATTCCCAGGCCAAGTCCTCCCTGGACTGAAAACAAGCATCCTAGGACCAGTTTCGGGGTTTCGCCCTTCATCAGCCAGGATAGCTAGACTCCAGTGGCATGGAGGGGCGTGATAAGCAGAAGAATTATGGATTAAGACCAGATACTTGTGACTGGGGGTAAATGTTTGCATTGTCCAGCATTCCGTCCATCGATTGGTTCTTTTGTATTTGTCTCCCTAAGTGGGAAGGGTATGCCCAGACGTGGACCTTTGCTCACTGCACCACTGGATTCAAACTAGCCTGGTTGATGAGGGGCGATTCCCAGAAACCGGTCCTAAGATGCTCATTTCCGATCCAGGGAGGGCCTGGCTTGGCAGTTCGGGCCGGACTGTTACCATAAGGAACAGGGTTAAGACTGATTTGCATATGGCTGTGTCCAAACTGGGACGGTGTGGGGAGCAAAAGAATGATTGATTAAAACCAGATTCTTGTGACTGAGAGTGAATGTTTGAATTGTCCAGCATTCCGGCCATCGATTGTTTCTTTTGCATTTAGCCACTCTAGACATACTTTTCCAACACTAAGATGTCACCACCCTGAGTGTTCTGATTTACGTAGTGCTGATTAGGCCTATGGATACTAAACCTTTGTGGTACCCCGGAATCAGTATAAACATCAATCCCTTAGTTTTTTTTGTCTTAACGCCAGATCCTATGAATCTGTAGGAACTACAACCTATGTTTAGTGAGACCTAGCCACCAATAACGCTGCCTCAATAGTGAAATAGTCACAGCAAAACCCACGTGTGCTGAACCCAGACCATCGTGTGCAGCTAGAATTAATCCGAATCTGCTACCCATGTTTGGTATTACTCTATCCCCACTCCAAGAATTTGAGCACACAGAATGTTTTGCACATCTAACTTGTAGTAGTACTTGAGTGGTAAACCTTTTGGCAAGGCGGAGGTGTTGCACGTCGTGTTCAAAGCTATTTTTTGTCCGTCAATCCTCGTGCTAGAACAAGTGATCGCAGCAACAGCAGCAGATCGTACTGTTGCCTTGGTGGCTTCATCTGCCAATGAATTCCCTTCAACATGCACGTCAACACGCCGATGACTCAATATGTGAATTACATGAGCCAGTGGCACGCCTTTTTTCAGCTATGCCACATGTTCCTAAAGGATCTTGTGCTTTATTGTGCAACCTTTGGAATCTCTAAACCCATTCTGTCCCCAACAGTGAAGATATTCATCGTATGACTGGACAGAGTAAAAAGAATCCCACACAATGAGTGTGGGGAATTCCAGATCTGTATTTTGTAGTGGCAGTATCAGGGCTTTTAGTTCTGCCCGCTGGGCCGTGCAATCTCTAAAGACTGCGTCTGTGTATTGCTAGGACGGAACTTGCTGTCCCGCATACGTCCATTCACAATCTCAAATGCTGCGCTGTATTGCCGTTTACTTCAGACGGCAGGCTGGGGTGATCAGTCAGTGTAAATGATGTATCCATACTGATTTAGAGGCATTATATCATTCAGGAGAGGATATTCTTGTTCGTACTGCAGGAATGCTTATGTTTTTAATATTGAATCAAATTTATAGTCTACATCTATTGCAGTGAGAGAATTAGCCGATCGCAGATGCAGTGCTTTAGCTTTTGGAACGCTTGCTTTGGTAACAGCCTTTAACGTTGGTACTGTAGTCACAACAATTATGGGATTCCCATGCACTAGTGCTCTCTCTCACTACAGCAGTTTGTACTGCTGTCAGTATTTTTTTTGTGGATGCAAAATGCAATTCAGCGGTCATGTACAAATGTGATTTGTATGCAATGGGTACTGTTTCACCATCATTGAAGGTGAGGTGAGTGTACCCTGACTGACTCGCGACTACGAGGATCACCAAATAAGTGGTATTTACATGTGTCTGTAAGAGTTCTGAAGCTATCATGACTCATGCTATCAGCTGAGAATTTGTGTGTTCCTGTGTCCAATGTTAAACTGAAAAACCAGGTCTGATTAGGACATAGAAAGGTTTAACCCTTCCTACGTAATCCAAAATGTATGCTCTGCCAAAATCTAGGAATTCTAAAATGGATTGCAAACCTTTGAGTCTTTGGAGTTTAGAGCAGTGCACATTTTTCTAAAAAACAACAAGCATTTGCAATGCAATAGGTCTTGCAGTTACAAGAGTTTGAGCTATTGGCATTGCCTTTTATTTATGTGTTTTTAAAACAGATAAATAAAAGGCATTATCATTTACAATGCCAAAAGCCTAAACTCTCCAAATGCGAGACCCATTGCATTGCAAATGTGTTTGTGCAATAAAGCACTTTAAAAAGTGTTGGGAGAGGGCGAGTTCTGCCTGTAACAGCAGGCAGGACAAAGCGATTTGAAAAAATAGTGCTCGGAGACTGTAAATAAAGCCTACCGAGTAACAAACACACGTAACAGGGAGTGTCGCCATGGGAAGTTACAAAATGAGGCAAGGCGGTACTAAGGAGGGAAAACTAAGCCTACTGGCCAATGAACAGCCACAGCTTACTGTGGACAGTGACACAAACCAATGACAAATATGGGCGGAGAATGGCGGAGCTTCAAGTCCCTACCTGAATACAGCTGTTTCGCAGAGCTGCACATGTGCTGCCCAGGCTCGACCAAAAAATCTGTCTCCATCTAAAGACTCCAACCCTCTTTCAATGTAGAAAACAGCTGAAGACACACTTCTTCACAGACACTGCATCACAATGCCATTAGAGTAGACAATAACCTTTCCTTCTCTTAACGCAGTAGCCTCTACCCACCATAGATTAAGTGTTATGTGTATTTTTTTTTTGCCTTGGTATAAGTTGGCTCTATATAAATAGCAACATACATATATATATTTGTGATGGGCCATCCCTGTAAAACTACTCAATTTCCCCCTCCACTAAAATTCAAAGGATTTAGACGGGGGCTGAGGGGGCCTTTATTACGCCATTGGTATGCCTTGAGTATTTATATTCAAAATGTATGTTTGCCAGAAGAAACGCTTCAGGACCAGGTTACTAAATCTAACAGCCTCTCACACTTATTCAGTAAAAGATGTCACGCGACCTACCCCTGCTTGGAAAGGAATCCCTATCAGCGGAAGGCCTCTGCCCCAAAGTACAGCTGCCATGAGCCTGGGGTCTGAGCACCAGCAGTTTTTTAAAGGGGGCCTCGAACCGGGTCTCTATCGGGCTCTGATTTGAGCCCTGACACAGGCGGTCTGTTTTTTTCCTGGACTGCAGTGACAGCAGTTTGCTGTCACTGCAGTCTGGAAAAAAGTGGCAGGGTGCAAAACAGCCCGATAGAGACCCATTTCGAGACAGCAGGCACATCGATGTGCGCTCTCCACACTGCTCACTTCCGACTAGTGAAGAAGTTACGGCATGACATCAAGCCAGGTGAGCGTTGTGGGGAAGGGAAATCCTTTAAAGAGTCATTTTCTTTCTGGATTTCTCTTTTCTTTCTGAAACACAAGAGCAGCAACATTGTGGTAGGGTCACCAGGGTTTTAATTGGAAGCTTTTTCAATATTATATGTAACAAGCCATAGTTGCAGTTTATTTAGCTTATGCAACTAATAACCATTGACAAAGCCAATAGTCCTTACTTGTTGTAGATATGATGTTTCTAGTTGTCTCACATATCTGGATGCAATGCCATAAACAGCAAAATACAAGTCAGGCGGCACACTATGCTAAACAGATTTTTAGCGTACGTTTGTTAAAGCCACGTGCCTAATTACACTGGCCACGCACCTTTGAGAGACTCCCAGTTTTTTCATCCCACTTAAAGCCCTGTGTACCGACATCCACCTGGCGTAACTGTGGCGAACAATTAATAGATTTATAGATGTTAACAGCGAATTACGGGGAGGGGTTTTGAGTGACATCAAATAGACAAGAGCGAAGTGTCTATGATGTCACTCAAAACCCAGAGGTTCAAAGCCTTCCAGTAATTCAATTTTTTCCCATTTATAATTGTATGTTTTGTAAGGCCCCCAAAGTCATCTGTCCCCATTTTCAATAGGGCAGACGAGTAATGAGGGAGTAATACATGACCTGGCCTTTCCTCCCTGACCCGTATTTGAAAAATAAATACCTTACGGGCCATCCTTAACCTGTCCCCACCACCTCTTACCTGCCATCCTTAACCTGCCCTGACCACCTTCTGTGCTTTCTTTCCTGCCTCCTGCAGCTGTGCTTTCTACTTTAAATCAAAGCAGACAAGGAGCACTGCACACAGGCTCTCAGGGAGTCCGGTCAGCCTAGCCTGGTAGGCCCTCATGGGTAATGAGTTTTATAATCAACTGCTGCTAGTGCTACATCATAGCAGTGAGGTATGAGCTTTATATACAAAAATAAATGAGGGAGGCTGTCTATGAGAGCCATACATAAATGGCCAAGCCCCTATCGTTTCCGTGTCTGTAACTGGCCTTGTGTGCGTTCTTGTGACATAAGTCAAGCACCATTGTTGCCTTGTTTTGTGAGCTGAAGCCAATGCTTTGTGCTTGCTGTTAGAACCAGCAGCACCGTTGAACGCTCTTGGAGAAGGGGAGCTTGGGCCCGCAAGAAATGTCGGACCAGTAATCGGATCCGCGAGCTGTTTCTGACTGGGCCAGAAAAAGTTATGGCGGGACTGTGGGGGC